>NC_091014.1:2751250-3102500 GCF_041296385.1 Aphelocoma coerulescens | reverse complement strand
CACATCTGTCATGTCCATTCAGGGGTTTTTGTGCTGAATGGATGTGAACAGGCCTAAATCAATAAATCACCGCTCCTTTTGGGTCAAGATGGAGAGGAAAACCTTCCTATTTGGGATAAACAGTCTGCTTCCACTGTGATGCTGCCCTGTGTCCTTCTGCTCTTTGCATTTGTGGGGTGGTTTTCCCTCTGTGCCCCAGAAAAGCTGCAGGTTTTTGCTGTGCCTCGCTGCTGTCCCCTGGCCCACTCCAAAACCCTTTATCCATGAGCAGCAAGCACCACTGCAGCCCCCTGGCATTTCTTCCCAAAGCAGAATCATAGAATCATTTAGGTTGGAAAAGATCCTTAAGGCCATCAAGTCCAACATAAACCCAGCAGTGCCAAATCCAGCACTAATTCCTGTCCCTAATATCACAATTCCTACACGGCTGGAGCCCCTTCCTTTGAAGGCAAAGCCAGAAAATGTCACTTTTCCCATGCAGGGCTGTTTAATGGCAGCACTGCTCCCAGAGACAGGAGGATCAGGGATATTTTCACCCTCCTTTACTCTGAGGAGAAACCTGAGGCCCAGCACAGCTGTGACTTTCGGACAAAGCATTGTTTCCCACACCCAGCATCCCTTCATCCCGTGTTTTTCCATCTTCCCCAAGGGTTGTTCTACTGGTCCTGCTGTGGCAGGAGCCACCACGGCCAGCAGTGTCCACAGCAACGTCACTGCTGCCTCCAGCCTTCATCTGCCAACCTCTGTGGGATTTGCTGGAGCTCTCTGAGGCTTGATGGGATGCTGGGAATGGCAGAAGTGGGAGCCTAAGGAGGGTTTGAGCTGAGGGAGGCCCATCTTGGATAAGGAAAGATAAAAATGTGCATCAGAAGATGGGAAAAAGGACTTCATGTCACCCTACAGGGCACCTTAAACATCCCACAGGCCGAAGTACCCACAGGTGTGTGGTGGGTTCGTCCTGCTCCCAGCCAATGCCCAGTTTCTCCTCACTCATCTCTTTTTACTTCTAAAATCTGATTTCTCAGACTTTCTGGAGGCAGCCAGATGGGAATGACTCTTTACCCCATCCATTAAACCCTGTCTCTCTCTCCTTCTCCTCACATACCTGTTTATATCCGTTTCAGATGGATGGAGAGTGCTCACTCAAAGTGTTTTTCTGGGATATTTTTCCACAAATTGCACCATTAAACCTAATGCATTATATTAGCAAAGTGTGTGGCATTAAACAAAGCAGTATTTAGCACATAAAATAAATTTAGAATATTAGAGATTGGTCTAATTTGCTCTTTACAATGCTTGAAATGTGTTGGAAAGGGCGGGAGAGGCACATTAGCAGAAGAATTCCAGGCTGAAGGGTTGAAGCTCCCTGGACCACTGGGACTGTGACCCCTTCTCCAAATCATTTTGGGGTCGTTCTGTGGGCTCTGGGAACTTTAAACTTGCATTTTCTGCCTCTTGTGGCTATAAATCATAATTTAACGTTGCATTAGAACAGGGATTTTTCTTATTTTTCCCCATTAAAACAGTCCTTTTTATTATGTTTGATCCTAATGCATTAGCTTGAAGAGGGGTTTGAGAGTGGCATTTAAAATGTGGGGAAACTGGAGAGATTGAATCAATTCCAACACAAAAACCCACATTTGGGGGTTACTTTAAGGGAGGGTGAGCACACCATGAAACCCCTTTGTTCAGGGTGAGTGATGGAATGAGACCTTCATAGGAATAAGAATCAGATCCATAAAAACAGAGCAATAAACCCATCAAAGGAGCTTTCTTCCTTTTGTTTCATGTGGAAGTAATTTTTTAAATATGTAAAAAAATCACAGCTCTGTGTTCTTAGTTAAGAGGATTCTTCCACTTTTCTGTCCTTCCTCTGAGCTTCACCTCTCCTCAAACCCTTCCTTCTTTGTTCTTTTTCTGAGCAATCTCGGCGACTCCCTCTGCTCCCCTCTGGTCCTACATCGAGTGTTTGCCCCATTTCTCCTCTCCCTGAAGACCCAGGGTTTTTATTTCATTATCTTTGAGAGAGAAAATGAGTTTTCATGGATTTGCAGAGCACTGGACAAATATGAAACTGTTGTTATTTCATTTTCCTGCCTTGCGAGCAGGGCTGGGGGTTTAGAACTACTAAAAATTTTACAAAGCCCCTGTTTTAGACATCTTTTATCCATATCCACCTTATCAGAGAGAGCCAAGGGTTCAGTGCCCTGCCCTCGGACAGGATTGTGGGCAAGGAACGTGCCATAGATCACTTATAAAAGTTTCTTTTTTACTTTCTTGGACATCAAGGCTCCTCCTGACTTGTCCAGGAGTAAACTGCTCCCAGTTTACAACATCACAACAATTAACAGCAGAGACAGAAGATTGCAGAGGGTTTGATGGATAAAATGGTTGTAAAGATTAAAAAAAAAAGGAATGGCAAGCTGGATCAGAGGACACGGGGACCCTTTCCAGGCCTTGTATCCCAGACCAGGACGGTGATTCCACATCCACAAAGCTTGTGGAAGGCCAGCTCTTGTATTCCCACTCACTTTGCAATAACATCTCCTGCTTCCAGTGGAAGTGCATCCCAAAAAATACCATTTACTCAGCAAGGGAAACAAAAATACAAGTTGTTGGAGGAGAGAACAGCATGGCAAGTAAGCAGCAGGAATTGAGAGAAGATCTCCTGGATTATCTAGGAGCCCATCTGGGTGTATGCAATAACCCAGCAAGGAGCTGCAATCACCACCCAACACTTTTTATTGTTATTATTATTGTAATTGTTAATTAAATATTGACATTAATTCCTTTTCTACCTCACAGCCTGCTGGACATCAGGGGCTCCTGTTGTTTCCAGCAGCTTTTGGACCAGGACATTTCACCTGTTGCATTTCAGAGCTGTAAGAAAGACACCAGCATGAGAAAAAAAAAAAAAAAAAAGGCAGAGAGAGAGTTAATAGAGCCTGAAAAAAGGAAAATACTTCTGTGAAATAAATGGGGACAAATGTTGAGCCCAGGGATGGTGTTTGCAAAAATGGCAGCCATTGGCCAACGCTCCCTTTCTCATTATTCCTCATTTGTGGAACGAACTCAGGCATTATCTCCAGGGAGGCTTTCAGAGGTAAATAGATGAGTAGGCATGTCCAGCTGATTTTTGCCATCCCCAGTGTTTATGTTTCATATTGTTTCCTGGGCACACTTCAATCAGATTGCATCAAAACTCCTAGCTGGATCAGGGGGGTTGGGGCTGAAATGAAGATGAAACGTTGCTCCAGACAATTTCCAGCTGTCCAAAACTCGATCTAGGAGGGAGCTGAGCCATTTGTTGGGCACTTTCAGAGCCTCAGGGGGAGGAAGTTTTGTGCAGATTTGGGATT
Organism: Aphelocoma coerulescens; assembly: GCF_041296385.1. Classification (NCBI taxonomy): domain Eukaryota; kingdom Metazoa; phylum Chordata; class Aves; order Passeriformes; family Corvidae; genus Aphelocoma; species Aphelocoma coerulescens. The sequence goes on along the minus strand of NC_091014.1, from coordinate 3,099,141 downwards.
TTTCGTTCTGTGTTCTCACCAGCTCTCCCTAATAAGAACAATTTCTCAAATCCTCGGGGTGTGTAGAACACCAGCTCTGCAGCCTTGAAAGCAGGGGGCTGAATGTGAGCACATTTCCATCTGGCCACATCCAGAGGGACTGGTGGAGCCACAGAGTCTGGGTCAGCCCCACTGCAGAGTCACCTGCCAGCTGTGTCCTCCTCTTTGTCACCCAGGAGATTCGTGCAAGGCTTGAATCATATCCAGACAAAGCCCAGCTTTGGAAAACTTGACCTCTCAAATCAAGTTTCTCATGACAGATGTAAGTTTTTTAACGTATTTTTCTTCAGTCTCTGAGTTATAGCAGAACTCCAGGTGAGGCACAACATTTTAATGGAGCTCTTTTTACTTGCAAAGGAGGGAAAATTTGGGATCTGATGGGCATCCCCAGAATTATGCCTACTACTTTTCCAGGAGTAAACTGCTCCCAGCTGACAACATCACAACAATTAATAGCAGAGATAGAAGATTGCAGAGGGTTTAATGGATAAAATGGTTATAAAGATTAAAAAAAAAAAAAATAGATGACAAGCTGGATCACAAGGCACAATATTTTCCCAAAATAATCTGTGGTCAAGGAATTTTGCCAGGGGAGGGGTTCACATTGTGTCAGCAGGTGAGCCAGGTGTTTTGGAGACAGCAGGAACACACCATTTGCACACTCTCCTTGGTCCATCCATCTTTGCTTGAGCAGGTGGAGGTGATTCCTGGGGAAATTCCTTTTTTTTGCATGGTGCACAAGGCGGCAGCTGGATGAGGGGTAAAGAAATTCATGAATTTCCTACAGATTTGGTATCCTAGGGCAAAAGTGTAAGTTATTTTTCTCGCTGCTGAGTCTGGTGGCACAGGGAAAAGGCAAGTCAAGGCTCATCCTGCCAAAGGAGAAGGATCTGCTTCACTTGCTGAAAGTTTCCAGTCCCTGCACTGTGCCATGGGAAAGATTTGGGACTGTTACAGCTCCTCCACAAGACGGGTTGGAACTCTCCTCACTCTGTAACCGAGGAAGCAACACCCTGAGAGGGCACCTTGGTGCACTGCATGTCTTAACCTGAATTCGATGGGGTTTTATTGTTTTATTTCATGCTGTTGATTCCCACCTCTCAGCCCTCGGCTGCTCCTGGCTCTGTGTGCTCAGCAGATGAGGAGCAGGGCTGTGCATCTGAAGCAGCTCCTCTCTGTCGCATAGGGATGAGACTTGGCTCTGTCCTGCACGGCAGCCAGAAGGAAATCCACAGGAATCACAGTTCCCCAGGTGTAAAAGCACAAAGAAAAAAAAAAAAAAACATAAAATAGCAGGCTGGCAGTTTGCAGAGAGCTGGTGGAAGGCACTGATGCTGTTCTGCCAGCGTTTGTGATTTCCCTGCCAGCCTCACAACGTCTCGGGGTGTCTTGAACCAGGGAAAGGATTTTGTGTGGAACAGCAAATGTTGTGTGGATGTGGCTGAGGAGCAAAGCCAGGACACGTGAGCCCTCCAGGCTGGGAAACCAGAGGGCTGCAGAAAGACCCCAGGTGCCAGTGCTTTTCAAACCCTGAACTGTTTTCCTTTTCCACTTTGGACTGGCTATGGTGAGATTAATGGCTGGATTGTGCCTGTGTTCTCCAAAGTTTCTTGCTACAACGACTGATCCCTGAAGATTATCCCTACATCTTCTTCAAGCTCTTTCTATTTAAGCATTTCCTTTACAAAGGCAGCTTTCAAGCCTGCATTTGAAAAAAAAAAAAAATATTAAGCTGTTTTGACAGAGAAGAGACACATATCAGAAAGGGTTTCTCTCTGCAGCCTGTGCCTCAGACCTCCCCAGCTCCTATTTATGTTGCTTTTGAGCATAAGGAGAGTTTGCTTTCATCTGTCCAATGGATTTCTGTTGCTGTGATCATTTCTCCCCCGGGAAAGGTGTCTGTGGCTCTTTCCACCACCACTGAAACACAAAAGGACCCCTTTCCTTTTTAGTCAGGGAGCCAATGTCGAGAATTTGCTGCTCTCTCACTCGGGGGTAGTGACTGAGTGGGAAAGAACATCTCAATTGAGTTTCCCCAGATGAAACACCACTTACCCTCCTCTTCCCAGCGCCCTGAACACCATCGCTTTCCAAACCCTGTATTTTCTCCATGGTGGATTGCAAAAGGAAGAAAAAAAAAAAAAAAAAGAAGAAGAAGAAGAAGGAGAAGAAGAAGAAGGAGAAGAAGAAGAAGGAGAAGAAGAAGAAGGAGCAGCTTTGCCAATCTGTGGTTTGGAAGAATGTCCAGTCCTCGTGTCTCCAGCAGATATTAAAGACTGATAAGATGTGCCCTGAGGCTGATAAATCGCCCTCCACCTTCGAGCAGAGTTGGGTGGTGGCTCAAAGTGCAGGGAAAAGGAGGGCAGGGGAAGCCAGGAGAGCAGAGCCCAGGCCTCACAAGGACTGGGAGCCTCCATCCTCCATCTGCAGAGCGCTTTCCATCTGGGTGTAAGTGAATTATCATGCTGGGGCTGATAGCCCCACTCGATAGCCTGCTTGCCTTTAATGGGTTGATAAAAGGATGGTGACAAGAAGATAAATAGAGATAATACTCCAGGCTTCTTGCAGGAGAACCATTATCATTAACAGCATTAATTAGCCCATGATACACTGTACAAAAACACTAGATACATCCAGTCCAAAGGGAAGCAACCTGACAATTGTCAGTAATGTGATAGCTCAGCATTAGCATGCACTGATCGTGGAATATCTTCATCATCCTAACCTGGCCTCTGGAAAAGGGAAGAATTCCCAAGGCTGCCTTGCAGGCAGCATCTCCAGCCAAGTCATTAAAAAGATACATGATTATGGAAATGGGAGCTGCAAGGGTGGGAGCAGACTCCAGAACCTTTTGCTGTCAAGCCAGCCCATGCAGGACTTGTCCTGTTGTACCCTCTGGAAACTCTTTGCACTTAAAGGCACATTCAGGTGGGCTAAATTCTTTCTAAACCGAAGAGCCTTTCCCAGCAGAGGCTGGCAGGGCCTTTGGAGAGCCTCTTGGAGAGATCTGGTGAAGAGAATTAACCCATAGGAAGGAACATGAAGAGACAGAGATAGAATTGGAATTAGACTAAAATTAGAATTCAAATTCAAATTCGAATTAGAATTATCTATTTCTCTATAGAGATATAGATAGAATTAGAGTACAGGCCCAGGCTGAGGGGTTCCAACCTAAAATCAGCCTCATCATCCAGTGGCCTGGATGTGCAGAGATGATAAATTTTATTAAGGCAGAGAGAAGCATTTCCCTGCTACCCTTGGGCCAAGCCCCAAGGCTCATACTAAGGAGAGAAGTGAACTGTGGAATCAGTTTTGGTTTAAGGTGATCCTTCCTTTGCAAGGAATGTATCAAGCCACAGAATGACAGGTGAGTTCCTTGGATCAAAGCTGAAGCATCTGGCTCAGGCTCAACACAAATTTATCCCAACTGTGAAAAGCTCTAATCAGGGAATTCCACAGCCATCCCTGTTCAGCCATTTTAGTATTTTATTGTGAGCATGACTTCTAGTCTCCCCTAGTATCCAAAATGAACCTTTTTTGCTGAAAATTAAGCTCACTTCTTATTTTTCTCCTAGGAAAACTAGAAGAATTGCTCTCATCACTTTTTCAAGCACCTCCAGTCTCCTGGAAGACAATTATTCCTTCTCCACTTGGCTTCTGTTTCCTTGGCTGAAGAAACACAATTCCTCCAGCCCGTTTTGCTGATTCCAAAAGTAATCAAACTACCAGAGAGGGCTCCCTGTGAGCACAAACCCCCTCTCAGCGAGGAGCCCTGAGGCTTCTTCCATGAAGCTTTTCTGCAGGTTGCATTTTTCCCCACCAGCATAAAGTGCATTGAAAGGAATACGGAATTTTAATCCATCTGCTCCTGGTGTCTCACCAGCCTGAGGAATGTGGGCTCTGGGAAAGTTTTGGGGAAATCCTGGGAGGGTTAGGCTGATATCCCAGCTGATTTATGGCACTGGAGGTTATCACAGGAGTCTGCACCAACGACTGCTTTGGGAAAACCTTCCCAGGGAGCTCCCAGGAAAAGTCTGAGAGGATTTTTAACTCAGAACCCCTGGGTTGATTTGAACAAAAAGTCAAAAGCGACATCTCCAGGAGATGCTTTGTCCCAGATGCTGAACTTAGGTGGGAATGAAGCTCTGCTTTTGTGGAGAGAGACCTAAACTTTTCTCAGCCTGGATGTCCAGCCTTTAGATGAATTACACTTGACAAGATGGGTTATGTGTCTCTGATTTTCATTCTCCTGTCTCACAAACAACTCCAGTCCAAAGGGAAGGAAAGGATTTGTTTGTTTGTTTGCTTACTTATTCAGTGATAGCAACAATCTTTATGTTCCCTATTCCTTGGGTTGCAACCCCCTTTTCATATCTAAAAGAATTTATTTTGCTTTCTCACAAACAGCTCCAGTCCAAACAGAAGGAGAGGGTGAGTTATTGACTTCTTGATTTCTTGATTTCTTGGTTTATTGAGTGATACAGGCAATGTTTATGCTCCAAATTCCTCAGGTTTCAGCACTTTTATGTCTAAAAGCATTTCTCTGGCTATTGAATTGGGTGCTTTGACCAAACCAATCCTTACAAGAACAGGGACAACCAAGGCCAGCCTGTCCTGGTGTGATGAGATGGACACCCCTCAGCAAGGTCTTTGCAGCTCCATTTCCCAGCTCTTCCATTTCCACACTGTCCTTCCAAGTGGGAATTGACTTGGCAACAGCAGGGAAGAACTGTGCTTATCCATCCAATTGGTTTTTGGTGACACAGTTGAGTTGTGGGCTTGGAAGTGCTGGTTTAAAGGTTGGATTCCATGATCTGAGGGGGTTTTTTCCAACCTAAATGATTCTCTGATCTCGCCTGTGCTCAGGAATCAGCCATGGAGGCATTTCTACCTGACCAAATTCTGCAAAAAGCCCATTCTGCTTGGGAGGAAGGGAGGGGAAGAATGAAATCTTCCTTGGGGGGATGAAAACTGTGGAAAATGAAACAGCAGGCAGCAGAAAGCCTGACAGCCAGAGCCTGCTGGATCTATGACTATTGACTGCAAGCTTAGTTAAGGTGGCAGTTCCCAGTTATAGCATCATCCCACCTAAAAGAAGGAAGGAAATATCAATAATGAAATGGTAAAGGCACAAAAAAAAGAAAAATAAAAAAAGAGCAGAGCAGAAGGAGGCTGTGAAATAATGGGACTGCGCTGATTAAGACAGACAGAAAGTGATGGTGCTGCAACAACTCTTGGCAGCGCTGGGAATGAAAGTCTACATTTCATTGTGAAAAAACATAAAAGGAGATGAATTTGCTCCCGTGCTGCCTGCAGATTTTGGTAGACCATAAAACAGTTTTCCTGGTTTCTCTGAAGGAATTGCTTTCAGCAAATATCCAAGTCAGGAGGGTTACTCTTTTTTTTTTTTCTTACAGAAGATACCTGGTTACAGCACCTACACCTCCAGTTCTGGAGCAAAAGGATGGATCCACACCTCTCCATGTATTTTAAGAGGTCTGAAATGGCTGGAGGTCAGTGGTTTCTGAAGAAAACAAATGAAGCAATTGGTTCTTGCTGCTTGGTGCATATTTCCCATCGCTTGAGGAGCAAATTGGCCCTGGAACTGTGAACATGCATCAGCGTGTGAGGGAGCAGGGGTCAGGCAGGCACAGCATCGTATAAATAAAAGGAAAATTTATCCCTTTGCCTGGTGCTGGGATCCAGGGCTTATTTCCCTGGAGCTCCACGTGTCCCATGTTATTTATGATCTCTAATGGCCCCATCCCAAACGGTGGCTGCTCCACAGATGGGCCTGGCTCCCCAAAGGGGACTGCCCCAGGAGTGCAGCCCTTGGGCAGCACCAGCCTCCTCCTCCTCACTCTGTTATTGTCCATGGACACCCTGGAGGAGCACCTTGCTTTGGGATCAGGCTCACTTTTTTACTGTCTTGAAGAAATAGTGGGAATGCACAAAACTTGGAAATTATTTTGAAGAACAAGGCAAAGTCATGCTTAGTGCAAAGAGCTTCCTTGCAAGGGAAGTTTTTAAGATCATGGTCTTCCTGTGCTCAGGATCAGCACCCTAAATCCATGGATCTCCTCCCCTGTGACATCTCCAGGTTTGTGCATCTTGCTCACAGGAAAATTTCACAAAATCTCTTTTCCTGCTGCAAAATCAGCTTAAGAAACCTCGGCCTCACTGTCCAGCTCCTTTTTTCCACATCCAAAAAGTGGCCCAGGAGAGCTGCCACACCAGAAATCATATCCCTGAAACATCTGGGCAAAAAAATTACCTGCTGGTGGTTGTTTTGTTGCTGCTCTCTTGGATTTAAGGGTTGTTTTCAACCCAGTTTATTTAGTGGATTTTCAGAATCATCCCTACTCAAAATATCAAGTTTGTGGTGGAGCAAAATCTGCCCTTCCCTCCCTAAGGTGGAGGCAGCTGCTCTCCCTTATTTTTTCACTCCCAGACCAGCCCCTGCAGTCCCAAGTTCAGGTTGGATATTAGGGAAAATTTCTTCCCTGGAAAGGTTTTCAAGCCCTGGCACAGGCGGCCCAGGGAAGTGGTGGATTCAGCACCCCTGGAAGTGCCCAAAAAATGTGTAGATGTGGCACTCAGAGATGTGGTTTAGTGGGTGGGCTTGGCAGTGCTGGGTTAATGACTGGACTATTTAATGATCTCCAAGGTCTTTTGCAGGCTGAATCATTCTATGGGTAGCCTGTAAAAGAGAGAAAAGAAATCTGTTTTACCAGGGGAATATTTCCTTGGCTGGTGTAAAGCATTGTAGCAACACTTTTCCAAAGGCCAGGACGGACGGACGGATGACGGCAGCCCAAGGATTTCCCACCAAGCTGCACAGATTCGGGATGAAATAAGCACAATTCATTGCAAGTCCTTAGCAAAACAAGCACACAGCTTGGTGCTTAAATTCCCCCACAATCTCAGCTATTTTTATGTACAGCCAGCCAGCGCTGTATTTATTTTCCCAGCATCATCCCCTGCTTGTTTTACAGGAGCAGGGCTTGACACGCAGGGTGTCAGGCAAATAACTCAGCCAGTGCTTCAAAAAGCCAGGGAGAGGGTCAGGAATCACAGCCTGGCACCGTGCAAATAAACACATCTGTCCTTTGGCTGCCTGGAAAACTGCAGGCGTGGGATTTAGGGGAAGGTGGGGAATGGGGAGTAGGGGGGAAGGTGCAAGGGAAGGAGCTGAGAAGGGCGTTCAATGAGTGTGTTTGAGGGGGAGGCAGTCAGAGGCTGGTTTATGGGGACTGCATCACACATTCACATTCATCCCTCCTTAAAGCAGTTTGAGTTTCCTTTACTCACTACCAAGGCAACAAATTCCTGCAGGGAAGCAGGGTGAGCTCCCACGGAGCGGTTGTAAACAGCAGTGAGAGCAGCCACTTGTGGAGGCTCAATGGCCAAGGCCAGAGCAGCTTAAAAAATACAGATAAAAACACTTTTGGCATCTAAAAACCCCTCCCCACGCAACTCTGGGATCAGCCCCATGAATACCCAGTGCAGGGTGCCCCTGTGTGGGACAGGGAGTGTCAGATGTGCTGCTCAGAGGCTGAGGGGTGCTCAGACACGCTCAGTGAACTGTGCTGATGGTGCTGGCGGTTCTCCTTCTCACATCTGACTCCAAACTCCTCTCCCCCAGCTCAGCTGCGCTGAAAACCGAGCAAGGAGAGGTGGTTTGGAAGGAGCTGGGGGCAGAGTGAGCCGTGCAAGGCCTCCTGTTAATGACATTGATCTGAGTTATGGGCACCGCAGGTGTCACAGCCTGGGCTTGACCCTCAGCATCCCACACTGGGGCAGGGACTGGCCCCACACATCCTGGGAGGAGCCCTGGGCCAAACCTCAGCCCTGTGACATGACAAGGAGAGGGGCAGCTTTGCCTGTCACCTCTCCCAGCAGGGCTCACAGGCCTCAGGGAGAGAAGGGCTGGAGCTCAGCTGGCGGAGCCTTGGCTTAGTTACAGCATCGCTGGCGACCCCGTGGCCTTTGTGACAAAGTGTGCTCAGCCCTGGGGCTGGAGAGGTTGGACACCTCTGGCTGATTTATCCAGAGGCACCGACACAGCCCAGCAAGGTCCCAGCCCCAGGAAGTTTGTGGAAGATGGATAACACAGCACAGATATTAATGGGCCATAGGGGAAGGCAGTAGAAAATGTGAGGAAGGTCTGTACCTGGCGCTTGCTTTCCAAATATAATTGTCCCTTGTCTGGTTGATAGAGGGATTTGAACCTGGAGCTTCCAGTGCTGGAAGCAGAAATCTCCAGGGGATGCATGGAAGAGTGAGGACATGGCTGCACTGCTGACCCACCAACGGAGAGCTTCAAACCCCAAATGACCAGCCAGACACTCCCAATTAACAACAGGAAGGGACGAGAGCATCTCCATAGCCATCCTCATTGTCTGCCCTCGAACAAGCCTACAAACAACAGAGAGCTCCCCACACTACACCTTCCTCCCTGATAGCCAGGCAATGGGGTCCCCATTGGCACAGCCCCTCGTTTGGTCAATCCATGGATGCCAAGGGTTGCTTTCTATTCCACCAGAACCCAAACTGATCACCCAGGGCTTCCTCAAGACAAATAATCACAGGTAATGCAACACATCTCAAAATACAGACGGTAAAGAGATTGGCCAGCCCGAGCCTTGGAACACGGCTCCTGTGAGGAGTGGAATTGTTCAGCCTGCAGGAGGCTCCAGGGAGAGCTCCTTGTGATCTTTTAGTACCTAACCAAAGGAGCTCCAGGAGAGCTGGAGAGGGACTGGGAACAAGGCATGGGGGGACAGGACACAGGGAATGGCTTCCCAGTGCCAGAGGGCAGGGCTGGATGGGAGATTGGGAATTGGGAATTGCTGGCTGGGAGGGTGGGGAGGGGCTGGAATGGAATTCCCAGAGCATCTGTGGCTGCCCCTCGATCCTTGGAAGTGTCCAAGCCCTCTACTGATTGCAATGTGAAGTCTCCAACCAAGTGGAGAGAGGTGGGAATTTATGACTCTTCTGGGCAGGACAATATCCCAACTTCTGGTTTTGACATTTTCTTGACAAGAGTCCTCCACTTATCAAAAGCAGCCAGAGATTTTTGGGTGCTTCTTTTTCCCAGGGCCAATTTCCTGCACCTCAAAGAGGATGGAGCTCCAGGAAGCTCAAGTCTAACCCTCCGAATGGCAAATCCCTCTGAAGTGTTTCCAACAGGCCCCCTAAAAATGAATCCTCCAAATTCGCTCAGAAACTGATTCCCAGTCTCTGTACTCCAGTCTGCACCTGATTTTTCCACGTCCCATCATCTCTAGTGCCTGATTCTTTTCAAGGTTTGTCCACTGTGTTTCAGTTGAGGGTTTGAAGCAGATTAAGGACAAAAGGGGGTTTGGAGTGCTCCTCCCACCCCATTTCCTGCTGGCACCACGATTTGTCTTTCCCCAGACACACAATATTATGTGATTTTGATTTGCAGATGAACAATGATAATCAAGAAGACAAGAAGATTCATTTAATTTTTCTCTGTTAATGTGATGCATTTTGTGCTCCTGCCTCCCTCCCCCTGTTTATTTGGAGCTTTCACTGATTCCAGGATCAGTTACTGGCTATTCCTCGGAAACAACTCATCTGTTTACTGTCTCTGCAGGAGGTACTATTGCCTCTCACAGCTTAAATTCATGGCTTTGGTTTCTTTTTCTGTTTGCTTGTGTTTTTCCATCTCCAACCTTCCTTCTTGCCTCCATTGCCAGAGCACATGGATATTCAAACTACTTTGGAGAAGACAAACCTTATTTGTTTTTGGTATCTCAGTGATGGACCCTCACCAGCCAAGGGCCACTCAGGGACTCCCCTCCATTGCAACCCATGGGGTGAAAGGGAGAAAAAGATAAACCCCAAACTGAACCATTTACAGGCTGAATCACCTGAATATGGGACAGAACTTGTCTCCCAGGACAGTGGTGATTGATTTTGATAAGACCAGGATGGTCTTCTAGCAGAGAGGGAATGGCCCACAGCCCTGGACAGACCTCACAGAGATTTCATCCATGACCTTGGACATCAGGAGGAATTTCTCCACGGAAAGGGTGGTCAGGCACTGGAAGGGGCTGCCCAGGGAGGTTTGGAGTCCCTGGAGGTGTCCAAGGAATTCCTGGATGTGGCACTCTGGGCTGGGGACAAGGTGGGGATCAGACACAGCTTGGACTCGATGGTCTTGGAGGGCTTTTCCAGCCTCAATGATCCTGGGATTCTGTGAGCTTAATTTCCATGGGCACCAATGTGCCTTTGCTGTTTTTCCAGAGGGAGGGACACAGTCCCAGGAGATGAGGCTGGGAGATCAAATGGCTCCATGGCTTATTTTGAAGTGAGAGATAAGCTGTACCTCTCAGCTTGGTCACTGATTATACAGGAACATTTTAAAAAGAGGAGTATTCCTTTTTTTTTTTTTTTCTAGGAAGCACTCCTCATCTGGCTGTGCAGGCTTCCTGGGGTCAGTTCTAGGGTCTGGATTCTTGGCCAAGATCATTAGGATGGGCACCAGCCTCCTCTCCTCCTCCTCCAGCATTCCACTGTGCCAGCAGGAGCTCACCCCAGTTCCAGCAGGGATGATGTGAGGGATGATCCTCCAGTGTGAGGATGCTGGATAAGGCTGACGTGGAGCAACCTCAGTTTTTGGTGTTTGCCTCCACCTCGGTGCCCCTGTTTGGGTCAGCTCCTGCTCTCCCTGTCCACAGAGACTTCCTGCAGTGGTGGCTGGAGAGGGCACAGCTGACCCAGCTCATTGCAGGGTGCCAAGGACAGGGAGCAGAGAGGTCCCAAGGCCCAGAGAGCCGAGGGGACCGAAATGGGAAAGCCTAGCAGGGACACAGCCCATGGAAAACAGGCTGTCATTAAATGGGCTGTCACTGCCTGCACTGACCCCTTCCCCGTGCTGAGCCAACACTGCAGCTCTCATTTCCAGGCAGCTGGAAACGTTTCCTTGCCTGTCTGCAGATGCCAAAGGGGCCTGAGCCGAGACAGAAGCTTTCAGGGCGGCTCATCACGAAATGCACCACCACAAACCCCCCCAGGGCTGGAGCTGAGCCTTCCCAAGCTCTGTTTGTGTGGAAACTGTGCCTGGCTCCACGGCCCAGCACAGCCTGTCAGGAGTGGGACAGGCACAGCACTGCCTGTCAGGCTGGGGGATTTCTCTCCCTCTCTCTCCCTCTCCTTCTCTCTCTCTCTCTCTCTCTCCCTGTCTCGGTGCCTTTGGTGCAATGCAGTATTTTCTGCTCTGGCTGCTTTGCTCACTGGAGCCCTGCGAGTGCTGGAGGAAATGAGGGAGTTGCTCTGCAAAGCTGCTGGATGCAGCCACCATTCCCATCTCCAGAGGGTCCGTGCTCAGCCTGGGGATGGAACAGAAGCCTGAAGAAGGTGTTTTACACCCTGGCTCTGCTGCTCTTAGCAAAGTGAGGACTGGGAAATGAGAACCAGCAAAGCTGTCCAGTGGGGGAGTCCAGGATTTTGTGTCCAGAGCAGCTCGGAAAACACCTCAAGATGTTTCTTCTTCCATCATGTGATGGAAGAGATGGATTAGAGAAGAGATCATCTCCATGATGTGGAGAGGGATTAGGAAAGGTGTCAGTAATGCATTCCTTGTCACATCAAGGATGGAAAAAAAACAACTGGGTAAATCCAGAGATTTTCTGGCCAGCAACAGGGCAAAGACCACGTGAACCATCTTTGTGGTGTCCATGTCCACACACATGACCCAAGGCTTGTCCATCACACTGAGACAGAAAAATTAAGTTTTGATAGATTTTTTTAATCTCCAAAATGCCTGAAATGTAGAAGTTATCTCCCAAAAAAGTTGAACACAACTGTGGAAATGAGCGAGGGGAAGGGGGAGGGAGGGAAGGAGGGAGGGAAGGAGGGAAGGAGGGAAGGAAGGAGGGAAGGAGGGAAGGAGGGAAGGAGGGAAGGAGGGAAGGAGGGAAGGAAGGAAGGAAGGAAGGAAGGAAGGAAGGAAGGAAGGAAGGAAGGAAGGAAGGAAGGAAGGAAGGAAGGAAGGAAGGAAGGAAGGAAGGAAGGAAGGAAGGAAGGAAGGAAGGAAGGAAGGAAGGAAGGAAGGAAGGAAGGAAGGAAGGAAGGAAGGAAGGAAGGAAGGAAGGAAGGAAGGAAAGGAAGGAAGGAAAGGAAGGAAGGAAAGGAAGGAAGGAAAGGAAGGAATATGGCCCAGAACTCCCATTTCCCTCACTCCTGTCCCCTCTAATGAGAACCAGGCAGAATTCCTTGTTCCCCAGCAGCCTTGGAGCCTGTTTGAAGCAATTTGGAGGCAATTGAATGAAAAGGAATAAACGAGTGGATATTGCAGTTTATGGATGGCTGAGTCAAACCCACAGGCAGTGATTAGAGGGCCACAGTCCCTTTCATGCCCACAGTAAGAAAATGACTTAAATTTGTTCCATTTTAGCTCCGAACAGAAGGTGAAGTTGTAGTGGGCTGGAATATCAGTTATGCCACCTTTTAATACTCATCTGGAGGGAAAACAAAACAAAACAAAACAGATTTTTTATTTTAATTTTAAAAAATTGTCAGTTGATTCAAATCAAATTTCTCCCATTAGTTGGGATGCAAAGAAATGATGGTGGGGAAAACAGAGAATAAATGATTGCAACTTCCCTACTGTTTCTCCCACCTTCATTTGCCCTACAAATAATTTCTAAGGCAGCTTTTTACCCATCTGGCCCCTTCTTATCATGATCTGTGGTGGTTCCTCACCTTCTTCCTCACCTGTTTGCAGTCTTGATATTCTTAAACCACCTTCTCTCATCAGTGTCACTCTCATGATTTTGGGTTGTTTATTTATTAACATGGAAAAGATGCCATAAGATTTAAAATGGATTTGTCAACCTACAATTCTTACTGGCTTGTTTTTAGATCTCCTGGGATTTAGCCACCATGGCACGAGTCGGAATTTGGACATCAAACCTCGTCCTTTGCAAACTGATGGAAATTGGACATTTTTCAAGGCTTTCAGGGAAATTACAAGCGACAGCAAAAAGAAAACAAAAAGATTTAAAAAATCTGAGAAGCCACAGGCAATTAAAGCCTCAACTGCTGAAGACATAGCACGTTTTCAATGGATTAAAAAAGAGAAAAATCAAACAAACACCTCGCAGATGCTGAATTCTCATGCTGCTGGGGGTAACTCTCACTCTGGTCCTAAGTGCTGCAGTGATTGTGCTGTTGTTGGGCCAACTCGACTGGGATGGGCTTTTTATAGCTCGTGTTTGGCAAAGACAAAACTTCAATGCCAACGGGATGCCAGTAGGACCCTGCACACCCTCGGTGCTGTGGGTTTTCCAGAGGTAAGGGCAGAGCCCATGAACACGGGCTGAGGTGTAGGATGGGAACCCAGCTCCAAGGCAGCTGCAGAACAGTTTGGTTTATCTGGCACTCTGCCACATGCCAAGGATTTGTTTAAAAAATGGACACTTGGAAACAGCATTTTTACCAGTTTTTGAGGAAACTTGAGGGGCTTTTTTTCTTCAAAAATTATTTCTGATGAAAAATGGGCCCATTCAGAGAACCCCTTTCTTTTTCTTCTTTATTCTTCTTTATTCTTCTTTATTCTTCTTTATTCTTCTTTATTCTTCTTTATTCTTCCTTATTCTTCTTTATTCTTCTTTATTCTTTTTTATTCTTCATTTTTTTCTTTTTTCTTTTTTTCATTTTTCTTTTTTCTTTTCCTTTTTTAATTTTTCTTTTTTTTCCTTGTTTCTTCTTTCCCTTTTTTCTTTTTTATTTTTCTTATTTCCTGTTTTCTTTTCTCTTCTCGTCTTTTTTTCTTTTTCCTCTTTCTCTCCCCTTTTTTCTTTTTTTTTCTTTTTTTTCTTTTTTTTTTTCTTTTTTTCTCACCTATTTTTTTTTTCTTTTTTTCTCACCTATTTTTCTTTTTTTTCTTGTTTTTTTTCCCTTGGATTTTTTTTCTTGTTTTCTTTTCTTTTTTCCCCTTTCTTCTCTTTTCTCTTTTCTTTTTTACTTTTCTCTTTTTTTCTTTTGCTTCTTTTCTCCTTTTTCCTTTTTTTTTTTTTTTTTGCTTCTTTCTTTGTTTGTTTATTTTCCAAAAACACTAACAGCAAAACAAGCAAAACAGTAGCAGAAATCAAGCAAACAAATCCAAGAACCTCCTATAGAAAAAGCCCCCCAGGCTCCTGACCAAGCATCCAAGTGAGGAGATACAATTTCCAAAAAAACCTGCAGGACCCCCCATTTTTATCAGGAATACTGCATCCATCAGAAACTATTCCTGGCTTTTTACAGGGACTCAGACAAAACTCTCTGAGAGTTTGGTTCTCTCCTCTGTGCTTTGGTTTGGGTGGCCAAATAGGAATTCCAACAACAGGAACAACTGAAATGCTTCACTGATGCCATGAAGATTTTTGCCTTTTTTTTTATACCCCTGTTATACCTTTTTACAACTTCTGTATTCCTAGTGCTTTTTGCCTCCATTCTTGGACTTGTTTGTCAAGCTGAGAGACTCAACATTTTAGAAGCTTCGTAGCCAGGGATCAGTGTGCCCCAGAGCCCAAGGTCCTCTCCAGAACACATTCTGTAAACCAAGATAGAACCATCCAGGGGAAGGCTCCTTGGGGAGGGGGGCTCACTTGAGCCTCTCATTGGGGAATCTTTGATAGATCTGCTAATTAGTAACACCTATAATGATATACCCAATGTTGGGGAGGGGGTCAGAAAGAGAGAGAGACACAGAGAGACTCGGCGGGGTGCATCTCGATGCACATGACCTGGACGTGTGCACCTAAGGATCCTTAAAATAAATCCCAAGGTAAAATCCCTTTTCCCCTTCTAACCGTGTGTGACTCCTGATTTTAAGACCAGGAAAAGGCATCATCACAAAGCAACCCCAGCCACGGAATCATGGAATCTTAGCCTGGAAAAACCTTTAAGATCATCAAGCCCAACCACTCCCAGCACCGCCAAGGCCACCACTGACCATGTCCCCAAGTGTCACATCCACAGGGCTTTAAACCCCTCCAGGGATGGGGAGTCCACCCCTGCCCTGGGCAGCTGTGCCAATCCTACAGCTGGGGTGGGAGAAGATGAACATTCCCTGTCCCTGTCCCTGTCCCTCTCCCTGTCCCTGCACTGCAGCAAACACCAGTCCTGCCAATGGCAGAGTGCTGGGAGCCACTTTCCCACCTCCTCCTTGCTCATGAACTGTTTGGAGCTCAGCCACAGCCCTGGAAGAGAGCCCAGATATTGATGTTCCTGGACCCTGGCTCATGGCAGCCACTGTTTGGCTTTGCAAACAACTGCTGATTAAACAGAAATCCCCTGCTGGGCAAACAAAAAGAATCTTTTCTTCCCCATTTTTGCCCATCCATTTCCATGCCTGGGCTGGACCAGGAGGGTTTTGCCAGACAAAATCGCCTTGGCAAAGACCAAGCTTTGGCTCACACCTGTGCTGATGTTCCCAGGGATTCAGAGCCTGAAGAAACTGGGAAATAGTTTTGGAGGAGGGAAATTTAAACTAGCACTTAGGTAAAATTCCAGATCATCTTCAGAGCTCTCCATCAGCCCTGCAGGGTTTGATTTCTGTCCCTAAAACCACCCTTCACTGGTGACAGCCAGACCACAAACATCACTTTACACAGCCCTTCAAAGCGCCCTCAGTTTCCCCAAGATTAAAATGATGTGAGAACCCTGCAGCTGCAAAGTTGAGATGCAAAGAAATGATGGTGGGGAAAACAGAGAATAAATAATTACAACCCGAGCCAAAATAGCCCAAGTTTGGCTCAATTTGGCCTCCAAGAGACCACAACCCTTCTGTCCATCCCAACAAGGCCATGTTATCCCCAGCTGGAGTCTGTGCCTTTCGCCAGGTTTGTGTTTGTGTTTGCTCATGATCCTGCTGCTTTCAGCCCTGGTGGAACTCTGTAGTTCGTGGTGCTGTACATCCCAAAATATTTATAAAGGGAGTGAAGCAGATGTTGTTTGGGACCAAAAATAATAAATATAATGTGGTGTTTTGAAGACAGGGGATGGCTGGAGGCTGGCAGTTCCTGGCCATGAGTTCATGCACACTGTACTTGATAAAATGGCCTTCCACAGTTCACAGAATCATAGAATATCCTGAGTGGGAAGGGACCCACCAGGATCATCCAGTCCAGCTCCTGGCCCTGCTCAGGACATCCCAATAATCCCACCCTGAGAGTGTTGTCCAAATGCTCCTGGAGCTCTGGGAACCTTGGGAATGTGCCCATTCCCTGAGGAGCCTGGTCAGTGCCCCACCACCCTCTGGGAGGATTCCTTTTTCAGCCCTGCATTTAGGAATAAATGTAATTTTTCCACCACAAATTATTTCTCAAAGCAATAATCTTTTCCCAAAACCACACTGTTTTCCCAGCAGCATCTTCAACACCAAAACAAACAACTCAGTGGCTCAAACCTGAAATGTTTGGGTGGGAGCATTTCTCATTTCCCTTTAGCCTCATTCTCCCACAGGGGGAGATTTCCTGCCTGGAATAAATCATGGAATCACAGAATGGTTTGGGTTGGAAGTGACCATGAAGTTCATGTTGTTCCAACCCCACTGCCATGAGCAGGGACACCAAATCCCTAACAAGGCTCCACCAACATTTTTCCTCTAAGATCCTAGAGGAAGATGCTTATCAAGAGATATATCCAGAAAAAATGGAGGAATTCTCTTTAGGCAGCAGAGAGTGATCCATTGGAATCAATTTTTCTTATTTCTCTGCCTTTGTCTTCCCGAGTTAATATTTTCACTGAACTGAAAACTTGCAAGAATGTAGAGATAGAAATGTCTTCATTCAGCTGTAACTGCAATGGAATTCCATGGAATAAAAACAAAAAGGGGGTTTCCAGCTGTCTTTCACACTTCCATTAAAGTCAGTTCTTATGGAGGGAGCTTGGCATCCCGCTTTGGGATGGCATCCAGATGATGCTGGATGATTTCAGTGATGCCATTTCTGGGTTTGCTCTGTCATTGCTGATCGTCTCTGCTCAAGAAGCTGAAAAGTCAAACAATGTCCCTTGGACAAGTGGCCCTCTGACCTGGACAGCAGTGCCTGTCAGTGGAAATATCCTTTAGTTGGACTGGTCTTGTTTGGATTGACTTTTGAGTCAGTGACCTGGAGGGGAAAGCCTCTGGTGTTCCCTTACTAATCGTGATCAAGCCAAAGGAACTTGTAGGACACGGTTACAGGAAAAACAGCAAAGCAGCTGCAAGAGTATTTTGAGCCCCAAACATCAAGGAGCCTCTAAATCCACAGAGAATAATTCACGTGTTTGGATGGAACTAAGTAAAGGAAAATAAGAGTTTTATCCTGACTTGTTCTCGATTCACAGCAGCCTAGAAAATCTGGAGGAGACTGATGGCAACAGCTTAGTGAAATTTTGTGTCCTCGGAAGAAGCGAAAATTATTCAATTTGAGGGAGTGTCTTGGGCTGAACCCATTTTTTAGAGAGCTCAATCACCTCTGGACACTGAACTGAGTAACCCAGAGGAGGCTCAAGGGCTTGTCTAGAGAAAAGCTTCTCTTAAATGCTTGACTCTGAGTTTACAGGGGAATATTTCGTATCCTCACTTCCACTTGGATGGAAAATGGACACAGAAGTGCTTTGCTGCATTTGATTCCAGAATCAGGAAGTTCAAAATCAGAGCTGAAGTCAGATATCTAAGAGAGGAAAAAAGGAGAAAAAACCCCCAAACCAGCTTGATGATGAGGTTTGGGGCAAGCCTTGCTCTGTTCAAATCTGTATTCCCAGCCCCAGTGGTTTGGCTGTGGGAACAGCTGGACCTCAGGAGTCACCAAGAAATAGGATACAACCAAGGTAGCTCTTGAACAGTTAATTTTTTTTCCCCAAAACCAGGAGAATTCAGATGAATTCTCTTCTCCTAGGCTATGGGATGAAACCAGAAGCCGTGCCCAGGTGCACATTTCAGTGGCGGGAAAGTCTCCTGCAACTTTCCCTCTGAGGTTTCCTTCATGTGGGTGAGCCCCAGGGGCTGGTGCAGGCTCACCCTTTTTCCTTCTGCTTCCTTCACCCCACAAACAACCCAAAACAGGGCACAAAGCACCCCCACCCACTTTAAGCTCAAGTTTTAGGACAAAGAAAAGCAGCTGCCTCGAAGAGCAGGCCCAGGATGATGTCGCCCTTATTGAACTGCCTCGCCAGCGTTTTTTACGGCCGTTTGAAACACCATCAAGGCGTCATCAAACTGCCTTTTACTTCCAAACCCAAATGGCCATGGAATGGAGCCCAGAGTGAAATGCTAAATTGGATCCTATCAAACCAGCATCAGATCACACAGGCTAAGCGGGAACGAATGGCTCCTAACGACGGAGTTCATCATTATAAAGTAATGACAAAGGATGCAGAACCACTGAGGTCTCCAACAGAGCAACCAGCCCTTCACCCACCCCCTCCCCTCGCTCCAATGCCTGCTGATTTTTTTCCTATTAGGGTGAAACTTTTTTTTCTGGGGTGTGTTTTTGTCCCTGCAACTGCCAAAGGGTCTCAGGGCTCATTCGGGATAAATTATTCAGTCTAAACGGAGATGTCATAAATCTTAAATGGCAAACAATAGATGATCCTCCCTTTAGACACACGGAGCCTGCAAAACTAATCTCCTGCTAAGCAATGGTGTGTCCCACTCCAGCTGCTGATGGCAAAATTTACAGGGGTAGCATTTGTTTCCTTATGTGCATCTATATTTAGGTGGCCACAGGGCCTCCCCTTCCCACAACAACGTGTGAACTGGTCACCATGGGAGAGAGAGACAGGGAAACAGCTCACCCAGTTTGGAAAAGACTCCATCATGCAAACTTCCAGCTCTTTTGCCTGTTAAATAAGGACACTTGGGAGTGGAAGAAAGGACGGAGCGGCTTGCGAAAGTGAATTAGGATTAGCAGCCCTGTGTGCTGTTTTGCTGAGATTTAAGCCTCTCACGTAGTGGGACTTGTGCTTCTCTCTTTGGAAAGCTTGGCATGAAATCCATACTGTTTAAAGCAATTTTATGCACTCTGAACCCAGCGGACCCAGCTGGAAGAAGGTGAAGCTTCAGGCCCACCTGCAGCACTCAAATCCCTGCTCCATCACCCAGGCAGGCTCCTCCTTTTTCCTCCTCCAGAATTCAAAGCGCAGACTTAAGTTTGCAGCATCTGGAGGGTGTTGCTGCTCCTTAAGGAGGAGAACCAGCTCCAAACACAGCAAATCCCCACCACAGCTTCGGTGCCAGGAACCACTTGAAATAACACTGTGGGCTAGCACCAGCTCCGGCCACCGCACGGGAACGGCTGCCAGCAGATCCTCGGGAAAGCACATTTCCCCTGGCTGGGTGAGGAGTTGGCCTTCTGTGTTTAAATCTTTTCTCACACTGCACACCCACTCCTCCCTGCCATCTGCCAGGCGCGCCATGCCCCGGGCCAAGTCTGGAGCCGGCTGCTTCTCCCGGCAAAACCTTCCCCAGCCCGGATCTGCCCGAGCGCTTCCGCACGCTCCAACTGCTCCTCTCCACCCCGAGAGGAGCCAAGTTGGGAGCTCTGCTGCCATTCCCCCTACCCCCACATCAGCTGTAGCAGCAGTGAGCAACTGCTCTGGCTTCTCTCTACCTTCCAGGGCCATCTGGACAACCTCAGACCTCGTGCCGAGGGGGATGGAGGAGGGCCAACAGCACCTTGGTGTTGTCAGCCGGGAAGAAAGTTATGGTCTGGAAGCAGGAGGTTTATGTACGTACATGAAATGCTCACGGCTTCCTCGAGCTCCTTTATGTCTGCTGAGTCCTCTGGGGATGGCATGGACTCCTAATGGATGCTGCATTAGCTAATCCAGTGATTCAATTACTTCTAAATACTCTCTGGTGGCCAGGGCTGGTCTTCCTGCTCACTTACTGGAAATAGTTGCTCTTCCAGGGGGAGGGGAGCAGGGCTTCCATTATAAGAAGCATCCCCCTCTGTTTCCTTTGTGTGGTCTTTTCACAGGGAGTGCTCAGCTTCCAAGGGCAGGGATGGAGAAAGATAGACCTGAGATCCACGGGACAGGCACAAACCCTTCCTGACTCCACAACTGGTGGGTCACACCACCCCAGCACCACCATGCCCCAGTAGCCACCAGTTGCTGGGAGCTGGGCCGTACCCACCTGGCTCAGGTGAAGCCAGAGGTGCTGGGTCTTGGTGACACTCAAATCCCTGTCAGTCCGGGAACAGAATCCAGGTGATGTCAGGGGTTTCCTCATCCATTGGCTATGGTGATCCTTCAGCTGGACAGCCCTGTGTCCACTGCTGGGTTCATGACAGACCTTGAGGGACTGGAGCATGTCCAGGGAAGGGAACGGAGCTGGGGAAGGGGCTGGAGCCCCAGGAGAGGCTGAGGGAGCTGGGAAAGGGGCTCAGGCTGGAGCAAAGGAGGCTCCGGGGGGACCTTGTGGCTCTGCACAAGTCCCTGACAGGAGGGGGCAGCCGGGGGGGTCGGGCTCTGCTCCCAGGGAACAGGGACAGGAGAGAGGGAACGGCCTCAAGTTGCACCAACGGGGGTTTATGTGGGATACTGGGAAAAATTTCTTCCCTAAAAGGGTTGTCCAGCCTGGCACAGCTGCCCAGGTAGTAGAATCACCATCCCTGGAGGGATTTAAAGCCATGTGGATGTGGCACCTGGGGACATGGATTAGTGGTGACCTCAGCAGTTCCGGGGAATGGTTGAATTTGACGATCTTAGAGGATTTTCCCAACCTAAATGATTCCATGATCCTGTGATCCCTTAAGGGGATGGCAAAACTGTGGATCCCAGGCTGAACAGATGCCTATCCAAGAAATCACTGCATATTCTACTGCCCAAATTCACATTGCAGCTTTAACAAGACATTTCTTCATTCCCTACACACTCTGCCTCTGGATGGATAAACCTGTGTGTCCTACAGCAAATCTCAGTGCTTTGCTCTATGGACAGATATTTATAAGCCTAGGATCATCATTAGTCTTAGCTCTTGAAAGTACAGATGTGATGAAAGACACACGTGTCACTCAGAGGAGTAAGAAGCTCATGCCAGAGAAGAGCAGGTTTGATCCTGGAATGTAGGATGGCTGAAAACTGGGTGGGTACACACATGGAAAGCAGTGCTTCCCTCTGGAAAGTGCTCAGCCAGAGCACAGGAGGGGCTGCCATCAGTCTCAAGTGACTTTTACATATTAAAACACTTCCTTAGAAAAACAATTTCTAAGATACAGACAGAAAAACGAGGAAAAATTTGCACAGAATGGGAGTGCCAGGCACACTTCCCTTTGATTTGTCAGGGATGAGCCATCAAAGAAGATCCACTTTTGGCCTAACTTTTACATTAGGATTTCTATATTCACTCTTGACCAGGGAAGAGATAAAGTATGTACAAAAGACATTGTCTCCATAGCCTCGAAAGGGAAAGAAAAAAATCTTACAAGCTCCTGCCAAAAGCTTCATATGGCCAGAAACCACAAAGCAGACATTCTCACATTGGTTCTTAGCCCTTAAGAGCAGAAGAGACCAAATGGATATATTAAAAAAATATAAAAAATTAAAGCCCTTTAAAAATAAAAATATAAAATATTCAAAAGTATATCTAATATCTATGTCTGTATATACACAAATACATCTCCTCTCTTCAGAGCTGCTCCAGTATTTTCAGAAACCTCAAGTTCAGAGTCAGGTTTTGAGGGAATGAAAGACGTCCTTTGTGTGAGGACACCACCCAGGCTCAATTTGGAGGAAAGTTTGTTTCCAAAGGATGTTTCCAGCAGATTGTTTGGATGAAGCCACTCTGGTTTTCAGGAGAACACAGGTATGGGGATATGATAATGAGAGGACAAGAGGTAACGGCCTCAGGATGTGCCTGGACAGGTTTAGATTGGATATTAGGAAAGATTTCTTCACTGAAAGGGTGGCCAAGCCTTGGAACAGGTCACACAGGGAATCAGCATCGCTGGAAGTGCTCAAAAGACATTTGGATCTGGCACTGCTGATGTGTCCACATGGATGTGCTGGTGCTGTTTAAGGATAGCAAACAAAGCACTGTAAAAAGCCCATGTTTAGTATCAACAAAACCATGATTCCTTCCCCTTTATCTTTAGGGAAAACCCTTTGGCTAAATCCTGCAGCCACAGGTGGGACCCACAACATGGAGAGAGTGGAAAAGGAGGCATAGAGAGAAAACCTGCAACACAGGACAGGCAGAAGAGACCATAAACTCAGGGGAAAAGAATCAGACAGACACAGCCTGAAATTCAGATATAATAGCACATTTTCTTTGCATTGCAGAACTAATTTAGAGAAGAAATTATGGATGAGGAAGGATTGGGGTTGGAGTCACCTTGGGAGGTGGAGCAAAGTATAAAATAATTTTGTTCCTGTAACCCAGAAGGTGCAAAGCTCCTGATGTTCTTTGCCTTGGTGTGTCTGGAGACAACCACGTGGTTGGGGGGACCACTCAGCCCCAAGGACAGGCAGCAGGGGCAGCCAGGCCAGCCCCTATTTAACATCCCTAAAACCCTTCTCAACCCTTCAGAGCAAACCTCAGGCATTTAGGAAGAGCCAGAGTGTGACAGGAGGATCATGGGCATTTCCAAGCGCTGCTTGTGCACCTCACTGGTGGCAATGATGGAGTTAACTCTGCTCCCATCTCCATGTGGAGCAGGCAGCTTGCCAGAGGCTCCAAGTCTGGGAGATCAGCAGGCACATCTTGGCTCCCTGGGAACAGATTGTTACCTCGGCTCAGCTCCGGGTGAGCCGCTGTCGTTAGCGGAGAGGATCCCATGGTCACAGCTGAGGGTCCCCGTGTCACAGTGGGGACTGGGGACCTGCAAAGAGGAAATGGCTTTGGATCTCCACCAAGTCTGGCAGCCCTTGCTCCACCAGCATTCCCTGTCCCGGTGTAACCTGCTGATCCATGGGTGCTTCGTGTTCCTCCCCTGGCAGCCCCGAGCCTTCCACGCTGCTCTCAAGGGCTGAAAGTTCCCCAAACCCACCCTGAATCCTTCCCTTCGTGCTGATCCCAGTGCAAGGACCACCAGGCTTGTTAGTGCTGCTGGTGTGAGCTGCAGCAAAACCAGTTTAGGTGGGTTACAGGGCACTGGCAGACACGGAGATCCTGCAAGAGTCTGGAGGGGGTGAGGTGGGCACAGCAGCCTCCCCTCTCCTGGCAGCCACCTCACCCAAAAGGTCGCAGCTGTGCAGCTGAGCACCTCTGTCCACCTAAGGAGCCCCTTCCCAAGACAATGGGCAAGATCCATGAGAGAGCTGCCTTCTCCAGCATTATTCCTGGGGCAGAACCATCAATTGAGCTTCAGGTAGTGGAGCCACACCATCAAACCCCCTGCTAAAACCTTCCAAATCAGAAAACACAGCTGTCAGGAGACCTGGGTAAATTCTGGAACACAACCCATTTAGAGGGGGGAAAAAACTCAGCAAATCCATAGCTCACCCTGTGCTATTCCCTCGAGCTGGAGCTCAGACACAGAATTATGGGCCTGTTATTTGGGCTGGAGGAAAAATCCATCAGAAGTCATCGGTGTAGGGCACGCAGTGTGCATTGGAGCAGTTTCAGCTCGGGCCAGCACAAGCCGGGGGGACTCCATCTGCTCCAGCCAGCTTGTCACAGTGCCACACTTGCATTTTATTTGTGCATCCTTGCTGCAATTACCAGGATCTACATGGGAACCTCCTCCCCAGCCCCCGTTTGCTCTCAGCGTGCAGCGAATTCAAAGCTGCGCTTCCGACAGCACGAGGAGTTGGAGCAGAATTGGCCGCAGCGTCTCCAAATCAGCTGGAAAGTTTGCAGAGCTGCAGCGAGGCAGGAGGGCTCATTTTTCTCAGCTGATGAAAAGCCTGGAGAGCATTTTTATTAAATCCATTGAGGGGAAACCCCAGGATCGGTGGCAGAAGGGGACAAGGGGTTGTTATGGAGAAAAATCCTCTCTTAAACCACACAGAACTCTTGGAGAGAGGCTCAGCAGAGGCGCGATGAATTATGAAAAATTATCAACAGCTCCTACAAATGAAATGGCCACAGCACTGTAACAAATCAGCTCTGAAAAATACACTCTCAAACCCCATTGGGAGGTGAAATCCAGACTGTGTAGCGATATGGCTTCATCACAGCCCACACAGCAATCACGGGACAAGTCCTTTTGCAGGCACAGAGCTGCTGTTTGCCCTCCAAACCCAGAACAGACACACCAGGGTTATGTCCAGCAGCCAGACACCAGGCAGGTGCTGGCGAAAAGCCTCTCTGTGATGTGCAGCTTTGAAACCCTGTCTTGTACTTTGAATTCTTGCTCTGAACCCACCCCATCCGTATTCCTTGTTCACTGATCCAGCCTTCTGCTCCCTGGTGTCTGTCCCTGACCAGGAATTCAGCTGTGTCTGCTGCTTTCACAGAGCCTTTCCCTGACGTAGTGCCTGATGCCAACTTCTGCCCCTTCCCTGCTCCTTGATTGTGTTTCCTGCTCTCTTCACTGTTTTTCCACCTTCCATCCAACTCTGCTTTGAGCAGCAACACTCACAATTTGGGGCCTCCAATACTGGAGAGCTGGCTTGGCTTCCAATCATAGAACCATGAAATGGTTTGGGTTGAAGGGACCTTAATGATCATCTCATTCCAAGCCCCCGCCACGGGCAGGGACACCTTCCACTATCCCAGGTTGCTCCAAGCCCTGTCCAACCTGGCCTTGGACACTTCCAGGGATGGAGCAACCCCAGCTCCTCTGGGCAGCCTGTTCCCACAATAACCCATACCCAAACATAGAGAATACCCAGGTGTCCTCTTTCCACTGCAGGATTTGCATCTGCAGCCTTACTTCTCCACAGAATACAGGATTTGAAAGCAGCCTGGCAGAAGAATGGGGGTTTTACCATCAAAGAAGCCAAAAGGAAGTTGGCCACGTGCCTTTACCCATAGGGAGTCTCTGAGGGGGAATCCCTCACCACCATGGAGTATTTCTGTGGCAGATGCTCAGTGGAGTTGATTAAAGAGAAATAATCTCTCACTCCCAGACCCCCCCTGGCCCTCCCTCTCAATTCAGGTGGAGAAAGAGGCTGAAGAGAGAAATCTCTCTCCTTTTCAAGTGCTTCCTCCTCCGTGCTACAAAGTGTTGTTCCCACCCTCCAGCGGCCTGTGCAAAGTGGGAACACGCAGCACATCAACCTTTCCCTGGGAAGCAGACTCCCAAGGAACAAGTCCTACTATTTTCTGCAAGCGAACTTTAAAGAGGAGGAAGTCTTTGTTTCTCAGCTCCTTTTAGGTGCTGATCAATACCAGAGCTTCAAACCCCCACAAACACGCCTTTCCCCGCACTCAAACCAAGCCTGGAGGCTCCTTTTGCTCCTTCTGATGCTGGGCAGCCTTTCTTCCAGCCCTGCTTCCCCACCCCTCTGCCATCAGAGCAGGACCCAGGGCCGGCACATTCCATATTCCAGCCGGCTCCACATCCATGGAGCCAATTAGTGAGAAGGGGTGGCTGCCACGGGAGCGGTGACCGATGCCACTTCCCGGGGAGGGCCAGCAGAGAGGGTGACACCTCGGTGACACAGGGCAGCCCATCTCCATCCCAGCTGCATGTCCAGCTCATCCATAATGCAGCTGGGCTGCTTGCAGCTTTTCCCTGTTGCTTTCGATACCGGATGAGCAGGAAAATCACTGATCATTAGCAACAACAGACAGGAGGATCCCAAGGGCAAACTTTATGTCGTGTTCATAAAACCAACCCTCCTCTCAGGCAGTCTGTCTCCCCGTGGCAGGGCTGCTGCTCAGAGCATCGTGGAAAACACAGGTTTTATTTCAGCAGTGCCAAAAAATCAAGGCCACCTTATGCAAGGCACAACACGGTTTAAGGAGATCATCTCTGGCCTGTAGAGTTTAAAATTCAAATAGTCAAGACAACGTGGGAAGGGAACACGAGACTTAGGGAGGTGAGCTGGCTTTCCAAAATCGGATTGGAAATTAGTTCTGGGCTGGGAATGCCACTGTGGTGTCCTGTCACAGCAGCATGGTGGGACTGTCCCCTTAGTGACACATTTAAATATTCCAGGTGCTGGAGTGTTTATCATTTCCCTTGCTCCTGCACCCCAGCCATCAGGAATTGATATCTCTGGTACTTAGCCTGAAGTGCTACTCTCCCCAGTCATGATCCAGTTCACTGCCCAACATCACTTTCTCTCCTTCTCTGGTTTTTATACTCTTCAGAGATATTTATTGTTTTAGGATGTGCTCCTACCTGTCATTGCCTAGTGGAATTACACACCTGCTCCCTGATCCTCTCCCTGCTCTTCCCTGAATAACTCTGGTTTGTCAAAGTAATTCAGGTTGTACTGTGCCAAATTACCAGTACTGTGGTCCTTTGGAGGTAGCTGCACAAGAGAAAATGACTTTTGTTTGAAGATCATTCCAGAAAACAGTGTTTTCCACCCTGAATATGTGCCACCACCGTGTGCAGACACCTCGCAGGTACCTGACAGGGTGGCACCAACATGTCACACACTCAGCCCAAGCCTTGGCAAAGTCAGGTCAATTTAAAGCAAGGCAATGGCCTGACAAGTTCTTCCCAAATAAGCTGGGAGCAGCAGGGTCTCTCTTTGGGATACAGCTGATCCCTCAGTGTGGAGTTATAGGGGTTAAAGAAAAACCTCTGACCTCATTTGGGACCTGTAAACAGAAACCATAACACCTGATACCAGCCCAACACCATGAATGGTCGTGGCCAAAATTATATGTCACTGATAGACAAAAATTCATGTTTGAAACCACCCTCCATGGCTGCAGCATCCTGTGAGGAGAAGATTATTCCTTTGGAAAGCAGGGAAAGAGGTTTAGAGCAGCATTATCCACATAGATTAGATGGAAAGGGAAGGGAAGGGAAAGGAAAGGGAAGGAAAGGGAAGGAAAGGAAAGGGAAGGAAAGGAAAGGGAAGGGAAGGGAAGGGAAGGGAAGGGAAGGGAAGGGAAGGGAAGGGAAGGGAAGGAAAGGAAAGGAAAGGAAAGGAAAGGAAAGGAAAGGAAAGGAAAGGAAAGGAAAGGAAAGGAAAGGAAAGGAAAGGAAAGGAAAGGAAAGGAAAGGAAAGGAAAGGAAAGGAAAGGAAAGGAAAGGAAAGGAAAGGAAAGGAAAGGAAAGGAAAGGAAAGGAAAGGAAAGGAAAGGAAAGGAAAGGAAAGGAAAGGAAAGGAAAGGAAAGGAAAGGAAAGGAAAGGAAAGGAAAGGAAAGGAAAGGAAAGGAAAGGAAAGGAAAGGAAAGGAAAGGAAAGGAAAGGAAAGGAAAGGAAAGGAAAGGAAAGGAAAGGAAAGGAAAGGAAAGGAAAGGAAAGGAAAGGAAAGGAAAGGAAAGGAAAGGAAAGGAAAGGAAAGGAAAGGAAAGGAAAGGAAAGGAAAGGAAAGGAAAGGAAAGGAAAGGAAAGGAAAGGAAAGGAAAGGAAAGGAAAGGAAAGGAAAGGAAAGGAAAGGAAAGGAAAGGAAAGGAAAGGAAAGGAAAGGAAAGGAAGCAATGCAGGCATGACTGCTTGGAGCATCCTGGTCTAGTGGAAGGTGTCCCTGCCATGGCAGAAGGGTTGAAACAAGACTGTCTTTAAGGTCCCTTCCAACCCAAATTATCCTGGGATTCTATAACTTTTACCTTTTATAATCGTGGCTCATACAAAGGTCTTTGAAATTGTGTGTTTTGCAGCACTAAAAAAGCACCAAATCTCACCAGGACCTTCATTTGGGGCTGGTACCCTGTAATGGCTTTTTTCATTACTGATTCAGACATGGGAGATCACTGCATTTTCTGGAGATAATGGAATGAGGGCAGTGGTTGGGATTCAGGAGGATACAACCATTTGTTCTTCTTCACAGAGAACAGGAAGAGGCACAGAAGTAGAATATGAAATTTAATGGGACCAAGTGTGAAGTGACTGGCAGGGGTAAGAGCAGCCTCAAGCTAAGTGCAGTTTAAATGATGCTGAACGAGCAACACAAAGAAGTAAAATTCAGACTTCACCCACGGAATCAACATTGTGCAGGGATGTAAAACAAAGTCTGGGGGGTCAGGAGGTCAGCAGGAGAAGCAGGTGAGGGCTACAGCAGGCTCAGCTAACGACCACGAAGGTAGTTAGAAGGAGACTCATTTGCTTCCCTTTCTGATGCCAAGCCCCATCCTCAGCTGCTCCTTAAAGCTGTCAGGAGACTCGGGCTGCTCACACCCTGTTTCCTGATCTTTATTACTTTGCCAAAGTTTAATTGGCCCAGCTGATGCTTCCCAAGCTGGGTGCCTGCTGCAGGCTGGGGAGTTGGTTCTTTGTGTTGTTATTTGCCAGAGGAGGTGGAAACAGGGAGGAGGGGAGGAGGGTGTCAATAAAAAATGAGTGCAACTCATTCCGAGTAAAAATGCATCGGAAAAACCATGAAAAAATATTGTTTCAGCTTTCTAGGGGAGCAGGGCCGACTCTTCCATGCTTTGGAATGGGGATTTGACACGAGAAAAGAGGGATGGAGTCATTCTGATACCTGGGGAATGGCTTTTTCCACTCCCTAGGGGTCGTGTATTTGCTAAGTTAAAAAACCTCCAAAAACTTTGGCTTTCCAATTATTTAGCAAAAGCTTGTTAGTACATGGTGACCACATCCCCTGAGTCATTTGTGTGCACTGGCCATGCTCTTTCCCCTCCCCCATCCAGGAAAGCAGCTGGATAAACCCTGGAAGATTTGCCTTGCTAGCCCTCCCCAGCGATGGTCCCCTCTTATTTAGGACAAGAATTTGGAGCAAGAAAATTTTTCTCCATTAATTCATCAGGGCCCCTTTTGGCATCCCAGACAATGACTGAAGAAAGAATGGAATGGAATGGAATGGAATGGAATGGAATGGAATAGAATAGAATAGAATAGAATAGAATAGAATAGAATAGAATAGAATAGAATAGAATAGAATAGAATAGAATATTTCAGTTGGAAGGGCCCTACAATCACCATCCTGCCCAACTTCCTGACCAGTTCAGGGCTGTCCAAAAGTTCAATCCTGTTTTTAAGGGCATTGTCCAAATGCCTCTTCAACACTGTCAGGTCTGTGGCATTTACCACCTCTCTAGGAAGCCTTTTAGAGTGTCTCAGTGAAGAAATGCTTCCTAATATCCAGTTTAAACCTCCCCTGGCACAGTTTTGAACCATTCCCACATGTCCTATCAGTGGACACCAGGGAGAACAGCACCTCCCTCTCTGCTTTCCATCCTCAGGAAAACAAAGAGCCCCTCAGCCTCCTTTTCTCCAAACTAGACAAGCCCAAAGTCCTTGGGCATCCATCACAGGACATTCCTTACAGCCCTGTCACCAGAAAGAGTAAAAACCAGAGAAGGAATGAGAGAGAAGAACTTGACACAAGCAGATATTGGCTGAGAGTCTCTGGACTGATGGGACAGATATTGACTGTCCAAACCATGACAAGGCATCATTTTGGGATGCACTGTTGGGCTTGGACCAAAACCTCTCCAAGAATCCTGCTCCCAGCCCAGATCCCGGCCTGTGTTTGTCAGCACTGACATAGCCTGGTGCTCCCATCCCACAGATTTTCCACTTTCAGGAGACAGAAATGAGACTTTCCTACTCTCACCTGCTGCTCAACACAGAGCACCCCATCACACTTAGCACGAGCTCTGCAGGATGAGTCTCAGAGATGAATCCTGGTGACAACCAACAGAGCAGGCACAAAGGGGGAATTCATGAAAATTCAGCCTTTTTCCGTAAAAAAATAGGAGAAAAGCTAAGAAGAAGAAAAAAGTTAGAGATAACCCTGAGCAAAATGAACATCAGTGTTTTAAAATCAAAGCTAGGAAATGCCCAAATTGCCAGTGTGGATACTCGAATTCAAGCCCTTTCATACATATTATTACATTATAATCTTGGTTGCACAGCTGAATGGGTTTTGTCTGCAGAGTTTGGCTCCCAGGACACGATTTCCTTATGGAGGCAGGCACAGGTTCCTCCCTGTCATTCAGGGGGTGACCCCATCCTTTATTTCCATGGGAATATGAATTTCCTTTCAGAGCACTTTCCTGAGATGAAGTCAGGATGTGATCCTCACAGTAAATTCCAGGAGCTGATACACAGATAAAAAACATACATCCATTAGGGCTGCATGATTTGAGCTGAAAAGTCTCATTTCTTTCCAAAGCTGAGCCTTTTTTAGAGCTTTCTTTTACAGATCTCTAAGGTATCATTAATTTTTAGCTGCAATTTTAACTATTCAACATTTTTACAAAGTGGATTGCTTGGTTTCAATGAATGGTCAACAAAGAAGATTTTAGTTTAAATTACCTTCTGTGTGTGTGAGATGAAGGGACTTTTGTGGAAGAGTCGAGGCTGAAATAGGGCTGGTCACAACCCAAAAATTCTCTTTTGAAGGAGGAGAAATGAAAAATCAAGATTTAATTTTTAAAAGGAATCATCAGGATTTAAATGTTTAAAATACATTAATGAATCCGAGACATTATGCAAAGGATGAGAGGGCAAAAAGAAGTAGAGCTGTGGTCAGGTTGTGTTTCTGGAATGAGCTTAGGCCAAGAATTAGCTCCTGATCTGAATCAAGCCACTGCTGCAGACCACAACCTTCACATCTCCTCTACAGCAGAGGAGATAGATCCTGTTAAAAAAAAAAAAAAAGGGATCTTTATGAGATTTTTCCTTCCCTTAATAAGTCAAGGAAACTGGAGATTTGGTAAACCCTAAGGTTTTAAGTGAAAGTGCCACACAATCAACAGGAAACTAAGAATAAATTGGAGACTCACAGGGTAACCTGGGCTGGAAGGGACATCTCTGGCCCAAATCCCTGCTCAAAGCAAGGCCAACTCCAAAGTTAGACCAGCTCTGAATTTAGATGAGGTTGTTCAAGGTCATCTCCTTGAGCTGTGAGTTTAGCAGAGAACCAATCCAGTGTCGTGGTTTAATCCCAGCTGGAAAAAGCCCCACACATGCATTCACCCATCCCAGTGCGATGGGGAGACAAAGGGAGGGGTAAAAGTGAGAAAACTCATGGGCTGGGATCAAGTCGTTTTGATAGGGAAAGCAAAAGCCATGAGCAAAGCAAAACAAGGAATTGACTCCCCTCTTCTCACCACAGCCACTCCTGGGACAGCAGGGCTCCACCGCCTGCAATGGTGACTTGGGAACACAAATGCCATCACTCCAACCATCCCCACATCTTTCTTCTCCTCCCAGCTCTAAATACTGACCACATGGTCTGGAATGTCCCTTTGGTCACTCTAGGGTCAGCTGTCCTGGCTCTTGTGCACCCCCAGGCTCCCCAGGGCTGGGTGGGGTGAGGAGCTCAAAAAGCCTCGACTCTGTGCAAGAGCTGCTGTGCAATACCCAAGCATCCCAGTGTTATCAAACCCAAAACAGCCCAATTCCAGCTATTATGAAAAAAATTTACTTTGCACCAGCCAAAACCAGCACATCCAGGGATTTCCCTTGGAAAGGCTCCTCAGCCATGGGCACACACTTGTGTCCAGGGGCTCTTCTACCTCTGCTTAGGAGATTCCTGGCTATAAACCTTTCCTGATTCACCAGAGCAATGAAGACATGCAAGACATGGATGTGTCCATCCATTGTCCTAATCCAAAAATGTCCCAGCTTTGGGAACTGCCACCAAACACACCTTACTTTGCAGTGGGATAACCACAAACTACGTTCCCTGCTCTCCCTAAAGAACTTCACAGCCCTGGTCTAAAACACATTTAATTGCACTCCTTGTATGTTCAGTATAATGTCACGTCAAAGAAACGAGTGCTGAGCGTGTCACCAGCCAGAGGTGTGACAAAGGTGATGTTCCAGGCCATGGGAGCATCTCATGAGAGGCAGCTTAGGTGACATCTTCCCATCCTTTACCCTCGTGCAATTAGAGCTCTTCTCCTAATGCCTGTCCCCACGTGGGCACGGGCCACCAGCATCCTGCCCTTTCCCAACTTCTGAGCACTCATCTTTGTAGCCTTAATGTCCTTTTAATGCAGAATTTGGGATGTAATTATTTATTTACATGACTGTGCAGCCTGGAGGGGCTCGCTTACAAGGCTTGCGTGAGAAGACTCTGATTACTGGGGCTTTGCAGAAGATGATTAAAGCAGTGTGACTAAAGTGTTTCAAGTGATCTGTCCTAAAAAAGGGCAACACATAAAGTGCCCTCTTCCTGCAGCTGCTGTGTTCAGAGACAGATTTGTTAACTGCAGTGACAAAAGGAAGCTTTTTTCCTTATTCCTTCTCATCGCCTCGGCGTTAATCAAATACAGCACTGGGTTTTACTCCTTCCAGTTGCCCGCTCAAATTGTTGACTCATTTCCAGGCAGCTCCACGCTCACCAGGCTCTTGACAGCAGCGAGGTGGGAGACAGGTCCCCAAAGGCATAATTTGAAGACAGGATATTTTACAGAGCTGTCAAGAAGTTCTTCATTTGGGCTGCCGAGCCTTTATTACTCGTGACGTGCTGTAAGACAGAGAGGACCCAACTCGCATCTCACATTTCAGGATGAGTTTGCAAGAGTGAAAAAGAAAAAAAAACCACACCAGCAAGAGTCCTTCTCTTCAGCGTGGAGCTTAGATAAGCTGCTGCTCGCCAGGGGAGATAAACGTGGGTCCTCTCAATCTGATTATCACAGCCATTTTACAGGCTTGATACCATCGTTAATCCACGGGCCACGATGAAATTAAACTGCCTGATCTGCTCGGATAGAGGCCAGGGTTGAAGGGCTGAGGGATGAAAAGGAAGGGTGTAAAAGGGGAGGATGGAGGAATTTCTTTTCATCCCTCAGTTTTTACAAAGCTGGGCTGAATATTCATGGTGGGTGGCCAAGTTTGGGAGAAATGGTGAGCGGGGAAAAACATGGCAACAGGAAATCTTAACTTGGGGGAGTTTGGTCGCAAATATTTTCCCTAAACATTTGTAATGGAAATGCTGGAGGGTGCCTGCTTTTGGTACACAGATGGAATCTGCTATCTACTCCAAAATCACAAAATAAGCTGAATTAGAAGGGACCCACGAAGGGCCTCAAGTTCAACTCCCAGCCCGGCAACGAGAAGGGAAGAAACTGAGGTGGAATTTAGAAGCATTTACTGGGGTTTTAGAGCATTCTCCAGCTGGACAAAGTGGGTAAGATGTACCTTGGGATTTCAAAAACTCTCCTGAAGAGTAGCAGCAGCCTCCAACCCCACCTGTAAAGGTCAGGTTTCCATAAAACTATGTGGTCTTGCAGGAAAAATCATCAGCACGGCCACATGGCCTCATCCAGGAGAAAGGGGAGAAAAGGATGAAGCTACACCTGAATGTGGTTTGTATCTGTAAACACAACACTCTCAAGGAGGGATCTCATCAAGGAGCCACCTTTCCAGAAGGCAAGACCCCTCCTTCCAAATAATCCTCACCCTAAGGTAGAACTCCCCTACGCAAATACCAGATGGACTCCCCAAAAGAGTTCCTCCTCAAACAGAGAATGAAAGGAGGGAATTCCACTGCATGCAGCCAAAGTGTTGATTTTCCTGAAAGGTGACAAACTCCACCAGTTTCAGTGGACTCAGTGATGTCACAGAGATCAGAGGTGGGGCTCGGTGCCACGGAACAGGCCTTGAATTGTCCCCGCCACCGCGGGCTCGCTTTGGTCCTGTCAAACCCCAACCTCAGCACCACCAGCTCCACAAAAAGAGAAGCAGCAGGAGAGTGGGGGAGAGGCTGGAAAGGCTTTCATGGGAGGAGAGGGGGGGTGGTCACCTCGCCTTTGAAGAGGCAGAGCCACAGTCAGGAACTGGAGCCTTTACAAACGGAGCCGTGTGAGGAGGAGTTATGAATGGAGGGAGCTTTTAATCTCCGAGCGAGCTACAAATCGAAGGTGAACCTCATTAACTTGGACACTTTGTGTGTTAAAAAATGAGAAGCGTTTCACCTAATGAGAAGCTCTTAATAGGTGTTGTTTTTTTGCTAAATTATCATATTAAGCAGAAGATAATTAACAAGCATTTTCTTAATGTGGTGCTCTGCTGATAAAATCTCATTGTCTATAAATCATCAAGACACTGCAAAAAAAAAAAACAAAAAAAGGCAAAAATTGCTTTTTAATTATGCTGGGCATGATGGACAAAAAGTACAGGACAGTTTTAATTGTTGGGGAACTAGGAGGGAAAGACAAGACCCTCCAGCCTGCTGGGGCACGCATGGGGTCCCATCAGGTAAATCAAACCCTAAGGGCTGGTTTTTAAAACACTTTACAGAACTTAGGGACGCTGATATGTCATTATTGAAATGGCTTCCTCAGGGCTACAGTGTGGCAGAAGTTTCAGAGCAAATGTCAGCTCCGAGTGATACTTTAGAGGAGATGGGGGTGTTTCCTCTAGGAAAAAAAAAAAAAAATCCTGGCAAGAAAAGTGAGCCAAGCTGAAGCCCTAAAGGTACCTTTTGAAAGTAGTGGGATATTTAAAATCCACTTGCTGTCAGAAGGATGCAGCACAGTGACGATGCACCAGCTCAGTGTGGTCTGAGAGCAGGGAACTGCCAACAGAACCATCCCTGGACAGCTTGGAAAGCAAAACTTGGGGAGTTTCCACAGCACCGAGCCCTCACCACAGCCCCTTTCAGCTGTGGCCAGCACTGCTCGTTGTACTCCGTGCCAGGAGATGTTGGAGGGGGCCCTCCAGTAAACCCAGTGCTGGCAAGACAGGTTGGAATTGGTGGCAGGCTCGTCCAGTTCTACATGAAGGTTCTGTGTTTCATTTGGGTTTCTACCAGTTTTTACTCCATGTAGCCATCAAAATAATATCTAAGGGGTTCCTGCATTAATTCTAGTCCAGGTCTCTCTATCCCTTGCTTAAAGACGTAAGAAAGCTGAGATTAAACCCAAAGTTGACCTGCAATTTCCCAGCTCCTTCCTGTTCCTCCCAACCCAGTTGTCTATTTATCAGGACAACACCTGCACAGGAGAATGGTTCTCATTTCTGGCTACATGAGCGGGACGGAGGCAGCCCCGAGTTCCTGGTACCCAACACCCTCTGCTTTGCTGGGATGTTTGTCAGACAAACCCTCCCTCCCAAGCACAACTGTCCTGTGACTCTTTTCCACCCAGGTGCATCCTCCCAGCTCTCCTCTGACATTTGCACCAGGCTTCCTCACTGAGAAAAATCCCTGCTTTGGTGCCTTTCAGCCTGGATCTGACCAGCCTGGATCTGACCAGGATCTTGTTCTTTCTGCAGAACAACCACAGAGTCACTGGCAGCAGCTCCTGAGATGTCCTGGTAGCTTTTCTAGAGCTGCTGAATTCATTTCAGCCTGTCCTCACAGTTCTGCTATTTCACAGCTCTGCCTTTCCTATCAACTTTGTCCTTTCTGTCTGCGGGGGAATTTGGGTGGATTTTGCAGGGAGGAGAGGAACTCCCTGCCCACATTCCCCCAGTGTTTGCAAACTGTTCTGGCTCAGAGTGACACAACAGCAGCTTTTTTTCTTGGCATCCAACCACTCTCACCACTTGCTGTTGGCTTGGGTCAAACCAGAGAGCAAAGAACAAAACCACAGAGATCAAGCACAGAAGCAAAGAGGACAAAAGCAAAACCTTCGAGCCCAAACCCTTTCCAGGGATCTTGGAGTTTGGGTATGAATTCTTCATTTCTAGTTGAGAATCCAGAGCTATCCAGAGGAGCCCAGCTGCCCTCAGGAATTCTCATGAATCTGTGGGCATGGAAACAGATCTCAGATCTTTTTGCTCTTGTGGAAAGTCACCAACAAGTCAAATGAAAGGAGCCTTCTGGTGGTCATTGTCAAAACTGTGATGGAAGTGCTTGTTCCACAGTCCTCAGCCCACCTGGCAAACATGCACGAACCTGTGCATCCAAGAGTCCCAGCAAATGAGCTGAAATACATCACATGGCCATCTCCTAAAAATATCTAAATTACCCTCACATGGTCAGAAAGG
The DNA here is from genome assembly GCF_041296385.1 of Aphelocoma coerulescens. Taxonomy (NCBI): domain Eukaryota; kingdom Metazoa; phylum Chordata; class Aves; order Passeriformes; family Corvidae; genus Aphelocoma; species Aphelocoma coerulescens. The sequence continues at coordinate 3,063,174 of NC_091014.1, read as the reverse complement.
AGCATAATGATTATCCTGATGTTCCAGCTACTCTCCATCCTGCTATACTTCTATATACATCTTCTACACTTCTTCTATACATCCTCCCCATGGAGTGGAGAGGCAGAGTCCCAGCGCAGAAAACCCAAAAAAGCCTCTAATAGTTCATGGTGAGCTGCATCCTGAGAGGGAAAAGCAGGAGGACCCCTGGATGGATGGAATGGTGAAGAAGATCTGGGCTCCTGCAGGCTGGAGATGTGAGAAGCAAGAAGTTGGCTCCACCAGAGGAATTCTGCATGAGGAGTTGCCAGGGAATGGTTGGCAGGGAGTGGCTCCTCTCTGTCTTGTCTTATGCCCCAGCCCTGGCACCCACACCGAGGGAATGGGTGCTGCTCTGCCTCTTCCCAGCTCTCATGGGAAAAGGAGAGACAGAGCTGGAGAGGCAGCGTGAGGTGAGAATGGAAGAGAGTGGAAAATAAGGGAGGAAGGAGGAGAACAGAGCCCTCAGCATGACCCAGTGTTGGGAGGGCACGGCTCCAAGCACAGCCTCTGTGTTTGCAACCTGCCCTTGGCACTTTATTTTCTATCCAGCAGCACGAGGACTTGTTAGAGGGAACTCAAGACCACCAGGAGCCTTCATCCAGAGCTCGCACAGCGGAAACTCTTCCATTAACGCTCCCTCCCTGACAGCTCCTCTCCCTTTCATCCTTATCTCACCTCTAGGTTACGGCCAGCACTCCACTGGAATTACCTGGGGCTGCTGCTGCACCAGCTCTGACCTCTGCTGCAAATGTTTTCGGGGCAGAGCGACTGACAGGGAGCCCTGGATGAGCAGTGGGAGCTGCACACCCTGGGTGCCTTCTCCCTCCGGCCAGGGTGAGGAGGGCAAGGTTGTTTGGGGCTGTTACAGCGAATTTCCCCCGTGATTTATGGACAGGGGAAATCCATTTGTAATTTAAAACTGCTTTCAGCGTTCACATGTCTGCGTGTGTGTAATATATATATAATATAAACCTTTATAAAAATCAAACCTAACGAAAAGGGGAGGCGCAGGGGTGTTTGCCAGGCTTGCAGCTGGGAATGTGCACCAAGTTTCGTAATTACCGTGGCATTTGGCCACGAAAGCTCTGGATTGAATTGCTGAGCATCCCTCTCTGTCTCCCTGTGACTCCTCCTTGCATCACAAAGCTCGGGAGCACCGTTTGAAGTTTCAAAAGGAGCGTTTTTTGTGAATGAGATAATCGGTGCTGACTGATCAGCCCCGGCCCCTCCGTGTAATCCCTGCACCTCCAGAGCAGGGAACAAAGCCACATCCAGATAACGCCCAGGGCTTTGCCTTGAAGCTGTCCGTGGGCCCTGTGGCAGGAGAGGAAGGACGGATTATCCTGTCAAGAGCAGAAACACGTCTGTGCTCTTACAACCGGGGTCCTCATTAGGCCGAATTCCAGGTAAAGAACTCCAGGAATGAGGCATGTGACAATGAGCCATGTGGCACACTTGGGTCCCTGTAATGATGGCACAGAGGTGACCCCGCTGACCAGCAGTGGGAAAGCCCCAGAGCCCTGAGCCCTGCAGATGGGACAATTTGAACGACACATCTCACCCACGAGATTGCCATCTCCTCCAGCACCTCAGAGCAGCCCTTAACCACAACTTTATATCCTTCTAGGAGGTGAAATCCCTCCCCAGCCCATAAACGGTGCCAGGCTGTCACACCGAGAGCTGCAGGACCAGGGGAAAAGGAAAGGTGAAGTCACTGAGGGTGCAGCCTGGTGCTCCGAGTACCTGAGGGAGGGAGAGGAGCTGCTCTGGGCTCTGGGCTGCTCCTGCATTTCACACACGGAACCCCTGGATCAAACAAACAGCAAAACCCAGGAGAAGCCCCAGAAACTCTTAAACCCCCTATTTCCTCGTTGCTGTGGAGGAAGAATATGCTGTGCAGGGAAAGGTGGGCAGGAGGACGGCTGTGCCCGTGTGTGAGGGTGCACAAATACACACCTGTGGCTGGCAGAGAGCACATTTCTGACCCCACACCATCTGCAGGAGTCAATTTGCTGATAAAAACAGCCTCAGAGCTCATGCTCACCAACAGGAGTGCTGAATCCTTGGGATCTAAACTTGCTCTGCACCTCAGTGTAAAACCCAGAAAGCTTCGTTCCCCTTTCTCCAAAACGCACTCCAGAAAAAAGCAGCTGTTGTGTTGAATGTCTTTGGAGAGCCCTGCTCCCTCCAGACAGAGGAATCCCCCGTGCTGACACCCTCTTATTCCTGCTCTGAGCATCTCCAAAGGGAGCCATCACTCTCTCCCAAGCACTCTGCTGCAGTCAGTGCTGATAGGCAATGTAATAATACCTTTTATTGGGTCAATACATCAGCTGGAGAACAGCAGCCATCCCTTTCTGCAGGTGATGGCCAAAGAGTGACCTGTGTGAGTGGGCAGGATGGGCTGTTCCAGCTCTTGGTCTGGCCTGAAAGGCAGGAGGGGGCATTTTCCCCTTTTCCATCAGGTAGGAGGGGGCATTTTCCCCTTTCCCAACAGGTAGGAGGGGGCATTTTCCCCTTTTCCATCAGGTAGGAGGGGGCATTTTCCCCTTTTCCAACAGGCAGGAGGGGGCATTTTCCCCTTTCCCAACAGGTAGGAGGGGGCATTTCCCTCTCTCCCAACACATAGCAGGGTGTATTTCCCTCTCTTCTTTTGTCTCTCGGTGCTTTATTGCATTTCCTGTTCTCTGGGCAGCCACAATAAAGCATCTTTCTGAAGGGTTCTCCGCTGTGCAGTAAATATCCCCCTTCATCTGCCAGCTTAGATAGAGATCAATCAATCAGAGGAAGTCCCTGGGGATGCCAGGGAGCATCATTCAAGGTTAGGGACCAGACAGGCAGGTGACAGCAGAGGGATTGCAGTGCTTCTGCTAGGAATTAAACCCACCCCCACCCCCCCACCCATGCCCCTGCTTGCCAAAGTAATGTTAACAAAAAAAAGGTGATGGAGAATCCTCCAAAGATGGGAAAGTTCCGTGTCCCATCCTCAGCAGGGTTTCCTTAAACAACCTGGAGGGAAACAGGTGTCCCTGGAATCTCAGTCTGGGTGCCTTGGTGTGGTCACAGCAGGGTGCCTTGGGCTCTCCTGCCAGGGGCCATCAAGATCCAGCCATGGATTGAGGGGCACCACACATGGAAGGACTTGTGAACCTTCCCCTGGAGAGCTGGGTCAGGACCAGGGTGGAATAATACCCATGGGCAAGGCCTGATGGTGGCTTTGTGCTGCCAACACAACATGAAATGCCATTTCTGGCTGGTAAATCCAGGGTGGCTCCAGTTTGGTGGGTGCAGGAGCTGCCTGGGGTGAACTCAGCCTGGCTCTCCTCACTGTCAGAGCAGGCGACAAGGAATCTGTCCCCATGGGAAGAATTTCCCAACAAAACCCTGACAACAAGGTTTTCCTGCTGCCTGTGCTTCCCAGCTTTGCAAGCATCTCTGATATTAACTCTTTGGTGCCTTCCAAAATGCAGAGAGGAATCCAAAGGATGAATTTATTGCTCCATTGTTAACACATTAAAATGTCAATATTGGCCTTTTGTGGCAGAGGGGAGTGTGGAAGCTCTTCCTGCGAGGAAGCTGCGACCCTAAGCAACAATGACCTTTTAATTGGTCCATTATAAGGTCTGAGCTTGGCCACTACGCTGGGAGAGCTCCCTAAGCAGTTAATCCACTTAGCAGAGCCCGGATCTTTGGAGAGGGTGTAAGTGGTGTGGTTGTTGTCTGAGCTGCATTTGAGAGTCATTAAAGGGTTGCTTTGTGCAGGAAGAGTCTCGTTTTAAGAGCATCAGCTCCTGGCTGCAGCAGGAATTACCCTTCACTGAGGCTGCAGCTATAGATTTCAGCTTATAGTTTCTGTGGATAATAAAGGACAGCTCTCAGACATCCTAGAAAAGGGCTTCCAACTGGAGTGGGGAGCAGACAATCCATCCAGGCTTGGGAGTGAATTAAACTCCAGCTCTCTGTAGACAGCTCCTCTCCAGCTGGACAGGGGATGAGAGGCTGGGTAACGTTTGCAGGATGAGTTTCCTGAATTCCTAATTTCCTAATCTGGGATTTGCAAAAGGTTTATCCTAAGGGGGAAGGTGTCACTGTTTAGTTACAGAAACCCCTGACCAGACAGCACCAGCCAAATTCTGACCTCTGATAAGTTCAGATGAGACAACGACTGAATCAGAAGGATTTGGGGTTAGAGTGGGGGAGGCTGCAGGAATGACAGGAAGGCAAGGTCCTGTCCTGCACAGTGGGGATGGTTATCAGAGGATAGGAATGGCCATTTGTTAATTCATGAGTGTTTTAAGGCCTCTCCGTGGTTAAAAACACCAAAGAGACGCTACAGAGAGGGAGCCTGAATGAAACCTCAAAGCCTCAAGTGGGTTTGGCTTCCTTCCCTGTCTGCTCTCCCTGCCTTTCACTCTAGTGGATCTACATTGGGACGCTGCCCCCTTCACCTTCCAAAAATGATTGTCCCAGCTGCAGGGCACCCTCTAAGTCCTTCCCTGGCCAGAGGGACAGTCGCCTGCACATCTCCCCCAAGACAAAGGGCCCCAGTTACTGAGAAGGGTAAGGGTGCATGGAAGTTCTGGCCCAGCAATGGCACTTAGACCACAGGGTTCACCACGAGGCCGCAACAGGACAAAGTCCTGCCAGCCCTCTCCTGAAAATGATGGGAATCACGATGGGATCATCTCCAGGGAGGAAAGCTCAGGCTGTGGAGGTGCATGGCCACACTGCTCAGGTGGGACAAGATGACACCAAGAGTCAGGGTCAGAAGGGGGACCTGAGCTACCCACGGCTCCTGCTGGTGACCACTGCACTGGGAATGAGCTGCCCCATGGACAGAGCTGCACCTTGCCCAGTCTCCACCCGCTCATCCCTTCACACTCCTCTCTCCCCAAGCTTCTTTTCCCAGATAATCATTGCTCAGCCTTGTCCTTCCACCCCCAGACCCATCTGTATCTGAGCCAGCTGTGACTCAGCCTCAGCCCAGATCAGAGCCTTGCAGACAGAAGCATCTTTGTGCCCAAGCTCTGACCTGTGGCTCGGCTCCTGACCCCAGCAGATTGGATGTGTCCAGCTGTTTGTCTTGCTGGGAAGAAGGACAGGAGAAGGGAGCTGAATGGAGCAGGGCTCTATTCTTGGCTCCATCTCAGACTTCCTCCCTGACCCTTGGCAGAATGACCTCCTCTATCTATTCCCAGGGGTCGTTCCCTGCTGCAGTGGAAATCCACTGGAAGTGCTCATAGCAGGAGGATGAAAGGGTGGAGGATAAATTTGGCTGGACAAGTGTTGAACTTGAGCCTAACCCCCAGTTCTGGACATTCCAGAATCTCAGATGGCCAAGGACTGTGAGGAAACAAGGGGAATTATTCAAATTTACAGCCACACCTTCTTCATCTCCCAGACCTTTTCCACCACCGCATTCCAGCCCCCCCCAGCACAGCTTCCTCCCCTGGGCAGGATAAATCCAGACCCCACATCTGCCCCTTCCTCCTCATCTCTGGGGATGCTGGTCTTACTGATGCCCCTCCACCTATTGCTCCTGCACACCTGAGAACTGGAAAAGAGCCCAAATTTTGGCATTTCTCAAGTGTCAGACTCAGAGGCTGAGTCCACAGGCTATATATTGTTGGAGAGTTTGAGTCCTACACCCAAAAACTTGTGGGCAAAACCAGATCCCGCCAAACTGAGGAAAACAATGAGTTGAATTAGTGGGGGTGTGATGCTCACCATGCCAGAGTCCTTGTGGGTCCCACAGTCAAAGAGCAGAAACGTAGGTGGGGCATCACCATCCTCAGGAGGTCCTGCAAGGATGGAAGGGATCTGGGAACACGCTCCCCAGAGAAAGTTGTGGAGTCTCCTTTCGTGGAGATTTTGAAAAGTTGTCTGGGCACAATCCTGGGTAGCTGCTGGAGCAGGGAGGGGTTGGACTGGGTGACCTCCAGTGGTGCCTCCCAACCTTCCCCATTCTGTGATTCTGGGATATCCATCCAAATCCTAATGAAAAAACCTGGGAGAAGGAATTAGCTTGCACTATGCATGGGAAGAAGATCACATCTCCTACATCCAAGCTCCAATCAGACAACCCCAGGCAACCCATGGATCCTGTCAGTCTGTCCTGGCACTACAAAGACCCTCTTGGGCATTGCCATGAGGGCAGGAAGACCCAACAGAGCACTTCAGTGTTCATCTTGCCTTCCATCCTCGAGAGATCAGCTCCACCATCATTCCCATGTCCATTTTTCCCTTTTGGTGATCACCCACAGCTGCATTTCAGACATTCCACAGCAGGAAACACAAAGGAGGACAAAGATGGGCATCTGGGGGGAATGCACTGAACTCCACTCTCAGGCCCACAAAGGTCAAACCCCAAAATTCTTAGAACTCATTGAAAGTCCAGATACAAGATTAATTTGACTGACAAAGGACTAATTGGTTTCAGGACTAATTAAGTACATATACTTGTCTTTGCTTAATCAGTGAAATTTCCAGTGGCATTAAAATGTCCAAGAACACAAATCCCAGGAGATTTAAAGCAAATAGTTAAAATCAACTTAGATCCAATTATCATATAAATCACTAATGACCTGGGTAAATTGGAAGCTCTTTGGCTCAGCCTCTAGGGAGGAATAAACCTGATAAAAATGAACATGGTACCTGGATTAATGCACAGGCTCAGGGGAATTCATGGCAAATATTCCAGGAGGACTTTTTCACTGACATTGTTGTTCACTGCAAAATGCCAATATTTCTAAACACTTTCCACTGGAAGGGTTGGGTGAAACTTTCAGCAGGAACTTTGTGTTCAGCATCCAAAGCTAAAATCACTCAAGAATTGCCATCTACCCATTGCTGGGTGTATTCCTGATGAATAATTTTCCTGGAGGGGAATTAGTAATTTCCATGCTGTCTTCCCACCCTCTGCTTTTCATCTTGCTCATGGTCACAGTCTGATATCCCACTTATTAAAAGAAAAAAAAAAAAGGAAAAAAAAAAGTGATTAAAGATTTGGGGTTTGGATTATTTTTTCATCCAGGCTCATTTTTAGCTGCAGGTACAGAAGATCCAATCTCCACTAACCACCTAAGGTGTCTCATCTTGACCTGCTTATTTTGTTTATCCCAACTTTATTCTCCATTCCTGGGAATCTGAGGCTTAGAAAAAGCAGTACGTGAAGGAAAAAAAGGAATTAAAAAGGTTAAATAGGTGAATAATCTATGAAATACAATTTTTATACATCCAGTGATCACAAACCCCAGGGTTTGCCAAATTGCAATGCACTTTAGGAAGTGCTGCCAATAACTGCCATTCAAATCCTGCCTCTCCTGACTCCAGAGTTCAGCCAGGAATTGCTCCCAGTCAGAAAACCCCTCCCATTCCAGAACGTCTGTTTTATTGGTGATTTCTTAATGCCCTACCAAGGAGTGAATCTGAGTGCAGAGGGGCACAAATGGGACGAAGAATTAACAGCAAATATCTCACCCATGACAGGATAAAGTGATTAAAGAAATGTCCTTGGACCTTGTCTTACAGAAAGAACAATGCTCAGGTGCACCAAACACCCCAAAACCACACGAAATTAAAGCTGTGGTCCCTCCACCCCGAGCAGCCTCTGCAGAACCATGCTTGGACATGTTTTGTCCTAATTTTATTCCAAGCTCCTGCTCTGGAGTCAGAGCAGATTTTGTTGCGTCCATCGAACGGTGGTGAGAGGCACATTAAAGAGGATGCACACAGCAGGAGGGCTGTGGGCTGCAAGAGGGGTCTGCTGTGGCAGGAATCCCTCCCAAAAGTCACATCAGCTTGCCCAGGGAACCTGGTTTTTAAAGGATGGAGTCCATTGAAGCCACGCTGGGCAATTTCTGGTTGACCAAAGCACCCTGATGAGACCCAGCTGAAAGGGATGAAAGCCAACCACGCCCTCCTCCCTGTCTGCCCTCTTCATCTCTGCCCTTCCCACTCCACTGCGTTATTTTTGCTTTGCTATGTGCCCACAAACTCTCTGTGAGCTTAAAACACTCAGGTACCCAGGCAAGTAATGAATATTTTTGTCGTTTCCTGGCACAGAGCACTTCAGTGCTTGAGGTGCACGTGGGTACTGTTCGTTTGCTTTCAAAGAAAAAAAAAAAAGGGCTTCATAAATAGGCAAAGTAGAAAAAAGAAATCCAAATACCTCCTGGCTCAGCCTCTTCTTCCTCAAGGATCTCCAAAAATCCTCAAACATGGTCCAAGCTCAGCAGCTCATTGCTGCTCCTTTTCTCCTGTATCATTAGGGGGATTATTAGGGGTCAGAGGGCTCACAAAAATTTGGCCCTATGGGTAAAGAAAGCTCTGATGGAGCCACTCTCTCAACCCCTTGTTGCTGAAAATTCCCAGCAGCACCAAAGTGTCCCAGGTGTAGGGATGCAGCAGATTTGGGATGGATTTACAGGTGGGAGAGAAGGAGGAGGAGGAGAGGTTGAGCTGCAGGGAAGTGGTGGAAATAATTTGGCTGCTGCTCTGGTTTTGCTGCTTTTCCCATCCTGCCTGGGTTTAAGGAAATTCAGGGAAAATTTTAGGATGTCAGATCCCCACAAAGCCAAAGCAAAGCTAGGTCCAAGACACGAGAGATGATGAAGTGGGGCTGGAAAGAGGAAATTCAAGGGCTGTTATTATGAAGGGATCTCTTTCCAGCTGGTGAGAGGATGAACTTGGTGCCTGAATTAAAGATCTGGTCCTACAGCTCCCTGTCAGGATCCCAAACATCTGGGGACAGACCCAACCAGGTCATCCCCGAGGGCCATGGAGCAACACCCCCAAGGGAAGTGCAGAAGCTGAGCACCAACCCCTCCATCTGCAGGGCCCTCCTGGACCAGGCTGGGGCTGGTGGTGCTTCCAAAGGCTGGGAAAAAAAAAACCCAGGGCTGCAAAACCAGGCCTGAAAGGACAATTCCCACCTGGGCCTGGGGTGAGATGTGACCCTGGCACATGAGCTGGATTATCCTGATGTTACCTCAGAGGAACTCCATGCTTTTAAGTCACTTTCTGCTTTTTATTCCGTGCCATCGCCGTGTTACAAAAGTATTCAACCTCATTTTATATTCATTTATGGCCTCACTCTATGGCTCTCTGCCCAACTCCACAGGCAGGCACCATGTGCTGAGCTCGCCCACCCAGATATTCCTCACACTGGACAATCTCAAGCTGGGCAAAGCCAGTCCACGGCCACTCAGTTTGGCCCTGGGTCTGAATTTCAGAGCTAAAAATATCTTTACATCTCTGCAAGCACAGAGTCGGCTGCACTCAGGCAGGGAGGGATACCCAAGTGGAAAACCACATCCTGCCTCACATGACAAGTCACATTTGGCCTGGAGAAGTGGCTTTTCTCTGGGGAGTCAAGTCTTCATCTGTAGTCAGGTCATGAGATAAAAATAGGTCAGATCTTGTTCCCCCTCAGGACTCTGGGTTGTGGTTTTGTTGGGTTTTTTTTTCTCTTTGTGCTGGAAAAACCCTCCCTGCTATCCCAGGGAGCTGAATCTGGGATTTCCCTGCACGTCCTGCAGGATCAGCAACCACATGCACGCCCATCTGTGGCTGCCAGCTTGGTCATCCCCACAACTGGGTATTTGGGGTAGAAAGGCTGGAATTTGCTCTGCTGGCTGCAATCCCCAGAATTTCCAGGGAACATCCACAGCCAGGGCAGCTCAGCACCGACTGGAGTGTCCCCACAGTCAATGGGATGCTGAAATTCCCCCATCTCTGTGGAGTGTAAGTGTTGGCAAACACGGGTTTGTTGCTAAGCTACGTGGAGCTGATGGGCTGATGCCATGAAGATTTTTGCCTTTTCTTTTATACCCCTGTTATACCTTTTTACAACTTCTGTATTCTCAGTGCTTTTTGCCTCCATTCTTGGACTTGTTTGTCAAGCTGAGAGACTCAACATTTTAGAAGCTTCGTAGCCAGGGATCAGTGTGCCCCAGAGCCCAAGGTCCTCTCCAGAACACATTCTGTAAACCAAGATAGAACCATCCAGGGGAAGGGTCCTTGGGGAGGGGGGCTCACTTGAGCCTCTCATTGGGGAATCTTTGATAGATCTGCTAATTAGTAACACCTATAATGATATACCCAATGTTGGGGAGGGGGTCAGAAAGAGAGAGAGACACAGAGAGACTCGGCGGGGTGCATCTCGATGCACATGACCTGGACGTGTGCACCTAAGGATCCTTAAAATAAATCCCAAGGTAAAATCCCTTTTCCCCTTCTAACCGTGTGTGACTCTTGATTTTAAGACCAGGAAAAGGCATCAGGGCGAGCACAGGGAAGCCCAGATCCCAAATCCATGGGGTGAGGAAAGGGGCTGTCTGTGCATGGGAGACGCCGTTCCCCGCACAGCCAAGGCTGCAAACGCGGCTGCTGGGATAAAATCCAGGGATAGCCTGGGGCTGGGTGGCATGGAAAGCACACAAGGATGCTTCAAGATGCGTCTTTTAAGCTCAAGGAGGCTTTAAAGAGCTTAGGCCCTCGCTGTAAAAATAAAATCGAATGCTGTTATGTAACTCCCAACCCCTTTAAAGTTTCCAGAGCATCCCTTGAAAGCAAAAAAAAAAAAAAAAGGAATGGGGAAGACTTAAATCTGGAAAACCCCTCAACCATCAAAGGAGTCCAAAAAAGTCTCCTAACAAACAACAACAAACAACAGCACTCCAAGCAAAGCAAATAAAACCCACACCCTGACCAGGGGGAAGCTGCAATGCAGCCAAACTGGGACCCTGCACCTCCCACTCTCCCCAGGCTCTCCCCAAAAGTCACTTCCCCGATGTCAGGGCAGACCCCTGGGGGTTTTCCCTGCAAGTTTCTTGCTGTGGAGGCTTTTCCTTGACTTTTCCATTTCCCACCACTGCTGTTTAATGAATAAAGCCTAATCCATACTCCTAATAAACCTCCCCAGGTGGTAGGAGGGAAAGAGGCGCCTCAAAATTATCATTACAGTGGGAGGATTGATTCTCCCTCCAGTGACTCGGCACCCCAGGTCACAAATCTGATTTCTTGTTTAGCTCTGACTGGTTATGGCCTTGCCAGCGTGGACAGATGTCCCCCCATGTCACATCAGGATGTTCCAGCTGCAGCCTGAGAAGGTCTTCCAACATCCCAGCACCCCATGGAATTGATTTTCCCGGGAATTGGTGGTGTTAATGCTACCTAAATCCACACCATCTCTTGGCAGGTGTTTTCGGACGGGCTGGAGACCGAGGAAGGGATGTCACAGCCTGGCTGGGGCAGGTTTACCTTAGCAGGGGGTTTTGGGGGGTATTTCTCCTCGGAGAAACTTTTCACGTGTCCAGGATTTTACAGCAAATATTTTCTGTCTCCAGAGCAACACAGCTCCATGAGCAGGGAGAGCCTGAGTGCTCCTCAGGGCGGGAAGGAGAAGCAGATTCCCCAGATAATTCAGCTCCTGGGTCTTTGGCCACGGCCACCAGCACTGGCACCAGTGGGTGCCCCTGTACAAACCCCTCTGGGCTGGATCCAGGGTGATCCTCTGGGTCTTTTCCAACCCAAACAATTCCATGATTCTGTGATCATCAGCCTGAGCTAGGGCTGAGTCTCCTGCTCCTGCCAGGCTGCTCTGGGACAGGAAAAATCCAGCATCCAGTGAGCCCCAAGTGTTCCAGGTTCTTCCTGTCCAGCTTTTTTTGTGAATGAATTAAAAACAAAAACCGGTCTCGTGAGAGAAAACTGCTGTATCCAGCAAAGACCAGGGATCAGCAGGGAGCTGAGGATGGGATTGTTTCCCAAACAAATTCCCTTAGAGGCACAAAGACCGATGCTCCCCTCCATGTTTGATGGAATGGGGATAATCAGAGAGCACAGCCTGCAGGAACACAGAGAACTGAAGAGGGAAGAGCTCAATCTCTCCGTGTCCAGGATGCAAAGGCTCCAGCCAGAGATCCATCACCCACACCCTCCAGGGATCTCACCCACCGTTCTCCACGGAAGAAGAGCATTCCCAGGAGCTGGATGAGCTCAGCACTCAGCACAGTGAGCACAGGGCTGGGTTTAACATCCTGAATGCCATTTTTCTGTCCCTGCTTCACGAGCCTGTGGTGAAGTGTTCCCAGCAGCAGCTCCAGCCCCAGCACGGCCTGGCAGGGGCCCAGCTGCAATTCCGCGAAGGAGCAGCCAAGTGGGAATGAAGACAAAGCACTGGGAGGGTTTGACGGACGACAGGCAGAGCTGCTTCCCAGCCCAGCCACTCACCCAGCACCCAAACGAGGACACAAATCAATGCAAAGTGTTTGAACTCCCGAAAGAAAGGGAAAATCAGCACATCCATCACACTCTCACACACGTCCACTCGAGTCCGAGCGCTGGCAGAGCTTTGGAGCAACGGAGCAGCTGGATTAATGCAGGCTGGGATGGGCAGGCACAGGATGTGAGGTCCCTCTTCCTTCCCTAAGAGGAAGATAATTCCCAGTCACCTTCAGCATCATCACTGGGATACACATGTTTTTCCTTAAAAGAAAGGATTCAGCCCCGCTTTAAGGAAGGGACACTGAGGGGATAAGTTCTATCCCAAAGCTGAGCTTTGGAGAGGAAGTCTAAATTAGGGTTAGGAAAGATACTGGGGAGGAATTCTTGGCTGTGAGGGCGCTGAGGCCCTGGCACAGGGTGCCCAGAGCAGCTGTGGCTGCCCCTGGATCCCTGGAAGTGCCCAAGGCCAGGCTGGACAGGGCTTGGAGCAGCCTGGGACAGTGGAAGGTGTCCCTGCCCATGGCAGGGGTGGCACTGGATGAATTTTAAAGTCCCTTCCAACCCAAACCGTTCCAGGATTCTATACATGGAGCAGGAGGGGGATACCACAGACCACATGCCAGACCACAACCACAGATCCTCACTGGTTTTTTAGCTCTGGAATATGGAAGAAGCTCCCAGGGATCTTCTGTCCCTCTCTGTGTCCCCACTTCATTAAGGAGATGGAGTTCACTGCTGCCCACATGTGACTGAAGGCACAGCCTCGAGTTTATTAAACTCTGTCAAGCATTGATTCTTTTTCCCTGTCGGTGATTAGCATCGTTTGGGGGGTCCTGGGCATACAAATGAAGCTTCAGCTGGATTCCAGAGAGCTTGGTTGCTCACTTTTGTCTGACACTGGGCAGTGGAAATACCAGAGGGGGAAGTTGTCTTCTCCCCAACCTGGATGTCTGAAACACCCCCGTGTTCTACAGCCTGCTCCTTCTCCCAGGCTGAGCCATCCTCTTCCTACTGGAAATTCCAAACAATCCACCCTAAGAAACAACCGCTGCACCAGTTTATCAAGATTATTAAGATCATGGCTACCAGACTGCTTTGAGCATTTCAAAGAGCCTAAGAACAAGGAACAAATTCATAAAAATCAGATTTAATGAGAAGGTTCTTAATAGTGGGAGTCCTTTAGGGAGACTTTCCCACCTGGCAGAAGTCATTTGCCTCTGGCAGAGTCTCCTGCAGAGATTCAGTCTGCCTGCACACCCTGGTGGGCACTTCCAACCTGCTCCTACTTCGTCATGGCTGTGACCTGACTTTGCCCAGAGAAATGCAGAATTTGGAATTATCATGGAATCGTGAAATGGTTTGGGTTGGAAGGAATCTTAAAGATCACCCAATTCCAACCCCCTGCCACGGGCAGGGGCACCTCCCACTGTCCCAGGCTGCTCCAAGCCCCATCCAGCCTGGCCTTGGCCACTTCCAGGGATCCAGGGGCAGCCACAGCTGCTCTGGGCACCCTGTGCCAGGGAAGAATTTCTTCCCCATATCCCATCTAAGCCTGCTCCCTTTAACCAGATTTGGAGAGAAGAGCACCAGAACCAACCTGCAGCTTCCAGATCAGCTGGTTTGAATCTTGGACAGAAACACCAATGCAGAGATCCACTCCTGAGCATTCCCAAGGCTCACCACGGTCACACAAAGAGACTGAACTGAGAGCTCAGCTCAGGTTTAGAGCCACAAACTCATTTCTAATCCTTGCATCACTTTCAGGTCATTCCCCAAGCTCCCAAGGCTGGAGCAGAAGCCCTTCAAATTCCTGTGGGATCCAGTAAAAGGGAAAACTTGAAGCAGCCCCCTGGGTATTCCTGTGTTCCCTACAAGGACCAGGAGACACTTTATGGGGAGCACTGGCTCCCTGCTGCCCCTATAACATCCCTGCTGCCCCTATAACATCCCTGCTGCCCCTATAACATCTCTGCTGCTGAGGGCATAAATCACTCCCTTTTCCTAAAACCAGGATGCAGTTCTTCTTCTGGATTTCTCCAACCCAGGGTGTGAGTGCAGCATTTTTTTGAACCAATGTTGGTTCAAAACAAAAGGTTTGGAAAATGGACTCATCAAGGACACAGTAAACTCTTGGATTTAGGGAGCAGGTTTTGTGCCAGTCCATGTGGTGCCAGCCACAGAAGCGTGACCAGAGATGCTTCAATGAGCCCAAATAATTGCCTTTTAATGGGCAAAATGAGAGTTGGTGCAGTGGCCAAACATCTGCCAGGAAGGGGTGAGGTGAAGTTCATCCTGCCCCAGGGTGGGAAAGGATCTTCTGGAGCTGTCTGGAAGCACACAGGGGCTTCATCCAAACACCCAAAGCCTTTTCTGTGACATCTCCCTGTGAAACCTCTCCCTCACCAACCTCCCAGCCCAAGGGGTCTCCTTCTCCCACAGAAAACACACCCAGACCCCCGGTATTGCAAATTACAACAGCTCTGGATGCAAAGAAAAGGCGATTTTGTTATTTTACTGGGCTGTTTGAAACTGCAGGGAGCTCTGAAATCTGTAAAACAGGGCTGTGCTTCCATTCCCACACAGACATTCAGCCAGAGTGTCTCCCCACCATGCCCAGGCTCAGCTACTGACATTCCCTTCTTACCAACACAGGGCCAATAAGGAAAAGCAGTGCAGGGCAAACCAGTGCAGGGCAAACCAGTGCAAATCAAACCAGTGCAAATCAAACCAGTGCTCATCAAACCAGTGCACACCAGCAACCCCAAAACTCTCCCTGAGCACCCCATGCTGCCCCCCCACCTCAAAATCTGGGTGCTGATCCCTTGATCCCCCTAACCCCAGCCTTCCTTTGCTCCTTATCTCCATTACAGGACACCCCATTATCATATTCTGGTCTATATCTTAAGTCTTGAATCACTTTCACCCCTCAGGAACACTCAGCAAATGACCAGAACAAACATTTGCCTTTTTAACCAGAGCACACACGAGGAGTGACTGCTGGGGAGAGCCCAGCAGCTGGGCACAGATGTGTCCCCAGCTCAGTCCCAAGCCTGTTGTCATTCCCTGCCACCCCCAGCGCTGCCCTGCCAGCAGCAGGCAGGCACAGCTCCATCTATTGCAGTGACCAGACAAGGTCAGGGCACAGAGCAAATGCAGCTCACACTTACACATCCTCGTAAGCTCTGGCAGCTCTGTCACAGCCTCAGACCACCCTGAGCAGCCTCCCAGGCAGTGGGCAGACCTTGGGAGTCTTACCTGGGCTAAAGGGCTCTGAATCATGGGGTGGTTTGGGTGGGAAGGACCTTAAAGCTCATCCTGTTCCAATGCACTTTCCACTGTCACAGGCTGCTCCAAGCCCTGCCCAACCCGGCCTTCCCAAAACATAGCCTGGGTTTGGTCACCCTGTTCTGGAAAATGAGGAAATTTAATCATGGGGACACGGTGATGCCCTGCTGAGTGATCTCTGTCCCGTTTGATTTATGGGGGACAAACAGCCCTGGGCTCTCCTGCTCCCTCTGCTCTGGAAATGCCACCTGACTGCAGAGTCTTCCTCACACTCCAAGGGTGGAAGTTGTTCAAACAGAGAAGGGGGCAGAGAGGGTTGAAGGAGGAATTCTGTATGGAAAAAACAGACCCCAGGCTGTTCCCCAGGATCTCCAAAAGCTGGGAACAGCATGGTCCTTGCGTGCCACCCTCCTGCCTTGAGATCAGCCGGTGGCTGCACAGCTCCTGACCGAGGGAAAAGCCTCACTCACCCTCAGCAGAGTTTTGGGAGAGCTGTAACCAATCCCCCCACCCTTGCACCCCAAACTTCAGTGCCTGATGGGCTTTTACATTTACCTTTAGGGTTGGGAAGAAAGAGGAGGCCCCTTCCCATCTCCAGGGGGAATGGCTGGGATGGGAGCCCTCACAGCTGGGTGGGGCAGATGTGGGGTGTGTGGGGAGCCTGGCGGGGATCCTGGCTCCCCCATCCCCTCCCACCAGCCAAGCTGGGGAAAAGAACGTGCTTGAGAGATTTTCAGTGTGCTGTCACCATGGAAACCCCTTCCCCGGCATCCCAGGGATGCTCCTGGTATGGGGCGGCCACAGAGCCCTGGGAGAGCACCAGGGGAGGGAATGGGGCAGGGGAAGCAGAAAAGGGGAGTCCCTGGCCCTCAGAGCTGGACAGGGTCAGTGTGCACATCTCAGCCATGGGGAGTGGCAAACTGATCCCTGCCTCAGGCCTGGCACTGCCCAGGAGGGCCGGGCAGCCCCTGAGGAGCCTGCAAGGACATCCTGGGAGGCACGAGGGGGAGCGGGGCCAGGCGAGGGTGCTGCCAGCAGATGAAGGGGCAGAAGGAAACTCCCTTTGGTCCCGTACTCTGGAGTCGCCCACCACGGGGAATCTGCTCCAGGACACAAAACCAGGAGAGCAGGACTGGGAAAATATTCCATAAAAATCCTCTGCTTGGCCTTGCATCCTGCAGCAGCTGTCCTCAGGCATCCGCCCATCATGGGGCCCTTCTGAGGACCCCTGGTCCCTTCTGCCCACCCCGTGCTCGAGCCAACACTGTCCTGGGCACAGAACAACACCCCCAACTCACAGGTTTGTCACAGGGAGCCGCGCAAATCCCGTTGTTCTGCCTCCCAGGAAGGTGGTGAAGGAAGGATGGAGGAAGGATGAGACACCCAGACCCCACCATCACAGCCTCCCTGTCCTCCACCACCTCAGGCAGCTGCTCCCGAGTCTTTGCAAGACCAGCTCTGCAGGAGAGGGGTTTGGGGCCACACCATCCTCTCTTGGAGGTGCTGCAGAAACACTCGGAGGTGGCAAACCTCACCTTGAACCATGCACGGGGTTTTAGGCTCCATTGTCCTCGAGGGAAACTGAGCTGGATCACGATGCACATTTTGTAGGTGTTTGACAGCTTTTCAGCGCATTTCAGGGGGTTTTATGTTTGTTTGTTTTGTGCCACACAGTATTTATTGTGTGTTTTACCAAACGGCAAGAAAGATGTAAACAGCAAATGATCAAAGCGAGGAATCTTTTCTATCTAAAGGCAGGCGAGCCAGATGGAGTTAATTAATGAAGATGTTTAGCAAGACAAGGGGCTGGTATGCAAACAGGTTGTTCCCAGAAGCATCAATCTAATCCAATAAACAAGTTGTGGGGGTGTAAGAAACGCTGCTTTTGTTCCTTCCTTCCCTTTACAAAGAGCTGAGTGAAAACTTTTGTTGTTGCTCTTTAATCCTGGCGAGAGGGTTTGAATTAACAGCACCAAAAAGATAATTCCCTGCCCGTGCTGGAAACATCCTCGTCTGCATGCCTTGATCCTGTTGCTTCAGGCAAAAGAGGAGTCAGGTAACCAGAAGCAAATTCCACGCTCAGCCTGGCAGCAAGGGAATTAATTATGGCCAACAATAACAATGTGGACAGCACCGCGCAACTGCAGCCAGCCAGGAACCCTCTTCCCCATCAGAGGATAATTCAGGATGTTGTGTCAGGTTTTATTTTTATTCCAAAAGATATTACCAGACATAAACCTCTGCGATGCCCCAAGTGACAGCCCCTTCAATCCCGCGCTCTGTGATCCACCCCATAACTCACATTTAGGGTCCAGTTTTCTGCCAGAGATATCGATCAATTATCTGGCCCGGGCTGCAGCAGGATGAGAGGCCAATCCAAGGAAAGAGGAGCTGGCAGCGTGCTCTGGGACAGCAGGGATGTGTGCAGAGCCAAACGGGGGTGTTCGGACCTCCTGGGGGCTGCAGGGATGGGGATCCAACAGTGTCAGCATCTCCCAGCAGAGAGGGGAGGCAGGTGAGGAAGATTCCAGAGCAGAGCAAGGAGTTGGCTCCATCTGCTGCAGAATGGACCATGGGGACAAAACAATGATTCAGGTCTTATTCATGGAATTCCAGAATGGTTTGGGTGGGAAGGGACCGTAAAGCCCATCCAGTGCCACCCCCTGCCATGGGCAGGGACACCTTCCACTGTCCCAGGGTGCTCCAAGCCCTGTCCAGCCTGACCTTGGACACTTTCAGGGATCCAGGGGCATTTGGAAAACCAAACCAGGTCCTCACTAAGGGCAAAGGGATGTTATTTGATGTTATTTTTGTTCAGAGAAGTCTGAAATCTGTCTCTGTGCATCCTTACCTGTGTTATAAATAAAGTATGTAATTCGTGCTATTATGTATAAAACTGGAGTGTAATCAGACCATGTAGAGACCGAGTTTCAAAATCCTGGCTGAGAGGAAAATTTCACAACACCAAAAGAAGTTCTCTCACAATAAGTGAGGATTTCACCTAGGTGGGGTTGGATCTTATCACCGGGACATTTGCACCATGACGACTTGATCACCACACTCTGATATCTACATCTCATCTGATAAGGAATCGGACATTCCAGGGAACTGAAAATAACTGTTCCAGGAACCAGAGATGGCCCATCCATCAGCAGAAATGACCCACTCATCACCCAGGATGGACGATTCATCAGACCCAGGAAAGGCTTTGTGCGGCCCAACTCCGGGACAGGAAAACTTCATGAATACGAGAAGAATAGAATTAATTCGGACTTCACCCAAAAACTGTATAAGAAGGGACCAGCCAAAGCAGCAGGCGTGAACTTGGGATGTCTGGTGCGATAGAGATCAGATCTATGCGTGCTCACCCAGCTCTGACCCCGGGCTCGGGGCTGCTTTTCTCCATCGGGGCTTTCTGTGGGATCGATCTTTCGGTCGCGGAATAAAATCTATTTTTTTATTAAATTTAATTTGGCTGAATTTCTTTACCTCACCTGGGTTTTTCCGAGCTCAGGGTCTGAGGCACACGGAGATAAATGACTCACTGCTGGAAAAGGAGCATTTAAACCCCTCCAAAGTGTGTGTTGGAAGGGATGGAGGGGGGCTGGAGGAAGAAGAGGCACTGACTCAAGGGCTTCCAGCTGTAGGTGATAAAGAGGGGGTGGTACGACCATGAAATAAAATTACCCTGATGTTTTCTTTCCCTGTGTCTCTGACATCTCTCAAGAGCCTGCTGTGACCACAGCAGCTCTGGGCTGCTGAGCGATCTTCCCTCAAAACAAAGAGGTTTATAGAAATTCTACCAAGGACAAACACCAAGGAAGAGTTTCCCCTGGATAAAGAGGTCTCCTGCCACCTCAGCACCTGCACGAGGGCCAGATTCAAGGTGCCTCAAAGCAGGAAAGTTCCCAGCTGTGGGATGATGGAGCAGGAATGTGGCAGGAAAAGGGCCTCGCTCATCTTCATCTCACATTTCCACCAGTCTGTGGTGGGAAAAGAGGTGGGAGGAAGGGTAGATCTGGATGGTTTTGGCAGTGGTGACTCCACAGAAGATGCTCTCCCAACGACAATCTGGTTTGTCAAGGTGAACAGACCCCCTGGAGCTCCAGAGGGAATGAGATGATCTCGAAGGTCCCTTCCAACCCCAGCCATTCCGTGATTCTGTCAACTTCCAGGTAAGTTGTAGACCCAAATGGGATGAGATTTGCTGTGTTATCCCCCCACCGTGGCTAGGAAAGGTCAGAATTGGTTTTAGACCCACTGACACCCTGTGAGTGCTGCAGAGCAGACACCTCCCCAGCCTCCCCGAGCACGGGTCAAGAACAGCTGTTCAAAATTCTCATTAACAAATGAAAGGCTTGGCATTCACACCCCCTTAGGTGGCTGTAACCACAGCGAATTAACACCAAACTGCAGCCGAAGGGACCTCCCTGGAGCCTGAAACGTCCTCGATGGCGTAGATTTATGGGAAGTAGCAGCAATCTTTTGTGTTTCCTGCTTCAGCAATTTGGCTTCTCTCCGAGTCTGCCTTAAAGGGAGATTTCCTGGGGCGTGGGGACAAAGCCTCTGCACTGGTGGGTGCCAGAAACCCCAGCCCAGGTGTATTTAACAGCTGGAACCACAGCCCAGGTGTATTTAACAGCTGGAACCTCAGCCCAGGTGTATTTAAGAGGTGAAACTCCAGCCCAGGTGTATTTAGCACTTGGAACCACAGCCCAGATGTATTTAACAGGTGAAACCACAGCCCAGATGTATTTAACAGCTGGAACCCCAGCCCAGGTGTATTTAACAGGTGAAACCACAGCCCAGATGTATTTAACAGCTGGAACCACAGCCCAGGTGTATTTAGCACCTGGAACCACAGCCCAGGTGTATTTAACAGGTGAAACCACAGCCCAGGTGTATTTAGCCCAGGTGTATTTAAGAGCTGTCTGTGCTCAGGGTTTGGGCTGCAAATGTCTCTGCTCCAACTTCCCAGGTTGGGAACCGTGGTTCCCCTTGGGAGTGAGTGTGTGGCACGACCCAGATGGATTTTTTTGGTTCCGAAACGTGTTTTTATGGCTTCAGTAAAGAACTCACCTATTGGAATGATAACAGAGGGAAAGCACAAGGATTCAACTCCGTCCCACAGTGAGGTTCCCAAACCTCCAGCAGCTCCCTGCAAAGCTCAGGGGGAGGAAACCACTGGAAGCCAGTGAAGGAGAGATTTGAAACAGGCCTTAATATATTATAGAATCAGCCAGGCATCACACCCACACCCAAACTGTCCCCAGAAGTGGTCACAGGGAAATTCCTGACGTGGTGTGGGGAGTTCAGGCACTTCATTTCCCAGCCCACGGCCACCAGCCACACTCCAAACCCCAGGGAAGTTTTCCAGCAGCAAAATTCCACCTGCAAGGTCTTGAATGTCCTTCACCAAACCTCTCCTCCTCCTGCACCAGGCTCTGCCCAGTCTGTTACAGCAAAACTCCAAGATGCCCATGAATTGCAGCAGCAATTGGTCTGATCCTCACCCACAAAGGGATTGGGGCACCAAATTCCTCTGATTTCAGTAGCACAAAGCACAGCTGAGGATCTGGGTCAGGATTTCTGGTCCTGGAAGCAGAGGATGATGGTGCTACTCGTGGGCTTTAGGGTCTGGGAGGCTTAATTCCAGGCTGGAAAATGATCTGTGCTTTGATAGCCCTCAGCAGGAACGGCCAAGAGAGAAGAGCTTGGTCAGGAATGGTTTTAAGAAAGAAAAGTTATATTAAAAAGGCAAAATTATAAAATTACCTCCTGGGACAGAGGGTTCTGTACTGGGAGAGGGTCTGCTGCTCAGCTCCCCTGTCTGTGAGCAGGATCATGATCCAGGAAATTCCCAGCACAGGACAATTTACTTGGAAGCCAGCTGAGATCCCTCCTGTCCCTCCCAGGACTCTGCAACTGCTCCTTCTGAAAGTTTTCGCCATTGGTTTCATTTCAACTCAGCTCCCTTCAGGAGAGATCACCCAGGATCCCTCCAGGATCAGTGGGAAGGGGAGAACACTCAGGAGCAGCTCAGAAAACCCAACAGGAGCAGCTCAGATAAATCCAACAGTGGGGCTGAGGCATCCTCAGGATGAAACACCCTCTTGTCAACAAGGAAGAAAATTCCATGGGGACACAATTTTAGGATGTGGCCTCCTCCTGCCCACATCCCTCTTCCCATGAGGGCACCATCTGTGGCAGATCAGCCTCTGCAAATGTCCTAATGGAGTGTCAGGAACCTCTGCACAAACTGAGGGGCTCTGGGCAGGCAGGAGCAAGCTGGGAGAGCCCTTGGACAGGGCTGAGACCAGCAGGGCTTGTAATTAAGGACTTGGCTAACGAGCCTCGACCTCCTGAGTGTGTCAGGGTTGTCCCTTAGCAGAGGCCCTAAAGGCAGAGTCAGAAATGGTAGAAAAGTTGGGAAGAAAAAAACTTTTCCTCCTCAAAACCCTTTCTCTGTGGTGACATCGAGGCCATTTGGTCCCTCTTGCAGGACCAGAACCCCTCTGCAGGCACCAGGGACATCTCAGCACCCCAGGGATGGAGCTGCACTGCAGATCCCCACACCCCCACGCTCCTGCTGCTTCTCCTAGGACTGGAACAGAAAAAAGAATTCAGATTTTGTTCCTTTTCCCTCCCTCCTCAGCAAAGAGCAGGGCATGAAATGCAAGCAGGTTAGAGAGAA
This sequence comes from Aphelocoma coerulescens, assembly GCF_041296385.1. NCBI lineage: Eukaryota > Metazoa > Chordata > Aves > Passeriformes > Corvidae > Aphelocoma > Aphelocoma coerulescens. The sequence continues at coordinate 3,040,946 of NC_091014.1, read as the reverse complement.
TTTCCCTGGCAATATTTCACACTGCCCCGGGTCCCTTCTTTCCTACTGAGGATTCCCAGCCTGAATTTTGAGTAACCCGAGCTCCAAACACTCTGGGAGGTGATGGATTGCTGCTGAATGCAGGCTGAAGTTTTAAGCCAACAATTACTTTTCTCTGAAGACTTTTTCCCCACCAGAAACCGGGGGGGAGGTGAGGGGGGGCAGAGCACCTCTGGATTGTTTTTATGAACAATGCTGTCTCTTCCATGGGAACTGGAATCTTTAAGGGATGCTGGGTTACGAATGGCTCTCATTACTGGGGAGGAGGTGGAAATGCCCAGGGCCACGTTGGTGGCTTTTTGTACACAATCCTGCTGTATGTGAGGGGATTAATCACCACTTTTAAGGAGGATCAGAGCTGGAATGATTTAACCTCTGAGCAAAAACTCCATTCAAAAATGAAGGAGCCCACTCAGAGCCTGCCTTGGATCCAGAGCCTCATCCAGGAAATGAGGCTCCCCAGGGGCAGCTGGGATGGACCTGGGCAGAAGGAATGTCTGCAGTCCCTTAAATCTAGTGGAGAATAACTTCTGGCTCGGGGAAGAGATCACTGAAGAACAAACCCAGGAGAAGGGCTGGACCTCCAGAACTTCAGCTCAGTGTTTCTGCTGCTGGTCTCTAATTTGTTGGATTTTTTTGTGTGACACGTTGTCAGTTTGGTGTTTCTGCTGGTCTTTAATTTGTTGGATGTCAGAGTGTGACACGCTGTACCCCACGCCCAAAAAACCTAAATAATCATTAAAAAAAGGCAGCTTTCCCCCTAACCCAACAACCTTAAACACAATTTAATACAAGGTTGTCTCTGCTTCAGGGTCTTGAACTTCCCACAGGCAACCTTTGGGTCCTTTGCCTGCCCTCAGCACCTCATGGTCTTGAGCAGGTGATGGTTGCAGGCTGAGATCCAAGGAAAATAAATGCCATGTGATCCACAGGGCACTGGGGACAGCAGTGACAAACTGGTGTTTCGGTAGTTTTAAACCAAGCTGGGCAAAGTGGTTATTTGGGCTCTGCTGTTTCTCACCTGCCGAGCTCAAGGGCAGAGCTGCTGAACCATCTCAGCTTTTCCTACAAGCCCCGGGTGTCCCAGGGAGGACACGGTGACCACACAGCTCCAGGACAGATCCAACACCACTCCTCAGTTCAGCTTGTCCAAAGCAAAACTCAGAAATAGGAGAGAAACACCCACCCCCACACCCAGAGCCCATTCCTGGTGGGTCCATCCAACATTCCGTGCCCACACGTTCTCTCCTCCAGCGCCCACGGAGCGTTTTCCAGCCAGGCAGAGTTATTCCCACCAGGAAACAGAGGCATGAAAAGGCTGAATGATGCATTTAGTGATGCTCAAATTAAAAACCACATCCCCTGATCACAGAATCATTGGGGTTGGAGATCTCTGAGACCATCGAGTCCAAGCTGTGCCCGATGCCCACCTTGTCCCCAGCCCAGAGCTCTGAGTGCCACATCCAGCCCTTCCTCAGACACCTCCAGGGATGGGCACTCCAAACCTCCTTGGGCAGCCCCTTCCAGGGGCTGACCACCCTTTCCATGAGGAAATTCCTCCTGATGCCCAACCTGGGTGACCCCCACAGAGCACATGGCATCCTTTGCATGGACCAAAAATACAAGTTCTGGTTAATTCAACTGGGGAAAGAAGGGAGGTGAAACCACCCTCTGGACCCCTTGTCTTGAGCCTCACCACCTGGAATATTCAAAAAACACCTGGATGTGGCACTTGAGGACGTGGTTTAGTGATGGTTGTGGGTTGATGGTTGGATATGATGATCTCCAAGATTTTCCCCAACTTTCACAATTCCATGACCTCACCTTGCGCACGGGGTCCCCTGGGACCTGCAGGAAGCTCCAACCACGCTGGGCAGCAGAAGGGAAGGACATGAAAGGCCACCAGGTCCCTGAGAGTGAGCCCAGGGAGCAGGAGGAGCAGCACAGCGAAGAGCAGGGGCTCTGTGGGAGCCCTGAGTCACCGGGGTTTGATGACACACGGGTTTGAGTCTCTCTCTGGTTCCCTGGTAACAGCTTTGCTCAAACCCCCCAAAGTGCTGCCACGTCAGACTAAAAACCTTCCATTTAAAGAAAGAAAAAAACCCCACAACAAGGCCAGACTCAGTGGTGAATCACAGTGACGCTGCTCTAGAGGCTCCCTGAGGGCGCATTTTGCATCCAAGGAGCACACAGAGCTCACTGGTGGAGCAAATGATTCTGCCACAGAGGTTGATGGCAGATCCCAGAACACACTTCCTAGGAAAACACCCACTCCAGAGAGCCAGGAAGGGGTCACAGCCAGCTCCTGCTTTACTGGAGGTTATTTACTATTCCTTGTTGTCTCTCTCCCACCTCCTCTCTCCAGCGGTTTCCCCCCAAATCTGCAGGAACAAAACTCAGACATTCATTTGCCACATCATTCCCTCACTGCTCCTCCAACACCCACCTGGGACCGAGGCACAGGAGCTGGGAGGGAGATTTCCCTCCTATTTGATGCTAAAAAAGGTGGTTTTCTTTCCAAATCAGTTCCATCTACCTGCTGCAGCCTCACTCGTGTGTCCCATTCCCAGCATGTCACAGTATTCCAAGTAACAGCATCAGGATCAACTTCCACAGTGTAAAACCACAAATCCTCTCCTGCTCTCTTCCTCTCCTGTGCTCCTGCAGCTGCAGCTGGATCCTGGTCACAGAATTCTCATGGCAAAGGGAACTTTGTCAGGCAAAAGCAGAGTTTTCATTTGTTCACCTGATTCCAGGAGTGGGACTTTCAGCAAAAACAGAGATCAGAGCCCTTTCCCTGCCCTCAAACACCCCCTGGCCATCAGCCAGACCTCATCCAATGCTGCAAACTCTTTTAAAACACATCAGGCTCTGCCGTTTAAAGGCAGCTCTGGGATACAGATTTCTTGTTTGCCTGCTTTTCACCAAGTCAGATTAGAAGACATTCAAGCTGACTTCGACCTTTTCAAAGCAGCCCAGGTGTTAATAATAATAAAACTGAGAGGGGGAAAAAAACATTCTCACTACCTGACATAGGAAATAGGAGAGAGATCCAGTGAATTCTCCTGTCTAGCAAAAATGTTTCATCTATTAATGGACTTTAATCTCCCTGCTCTCACTGCACTTCACCCACTGAACCCTTTGCAGATCTGATCCCTCTGCCACAGTCAAACTTGTGAACAGCGTGGCAAGGAGCTGAAGGAACTTGTGAATTCCTCACTGTCAGTTTTTATGGAATAGTGGACTCCAGCACATGCCAAGTCCCTCCCAGCCCTGCTATTTCTGTATCAGCAGCAGATGAACACGAGGAAGAACCTGCTTAGCTTGCAGTTCACTTGGGAATTAGATCCACTTCCTGCAGCTCCAACCTCCCAAATGAGCACCTGCAGTTTGATCCTCATTTTGGGATCACTGGGACAGCTGCACTGCCCCGTCCACCCACAGGACTTGCCAAGGAAGGAGGGATGGTTTTCCTGGGCAGGGTGGCCTGAAAATACCTGGTTTCATATGACACAGGCAGAAAAAACTCCCCTCCAGGTGCTGAGCTGCACCCTAAGCTGGAAATGGCTCCAAGGCCAGGTTGGAAAGGGCTTGGAGCAACCTGGCCTAGTGGAAGGTGTCCCTGCCCATGGCAGGGGTTGGAATGAGATGATCTCGAAGGTCCCTTCCCACCCAAACCAATCTGGGATTCCATGGAATGCCTCTGCTGAACCAGCAAACCAGCCCAGGGGTGAAGGGATGTGATGGATGCAATGCAAGGAGAAGGGATCAACCTCAGCAATGCCATAGGGACACTTCCAAACATTCCTCAAGAAGTGTCACCACCCAAAAGGTGTCCCCAGCATTCTTAAGGGGATGTAAAATCTCGTAACAAACACACCAGTGCTGGGTGATCTGCCTTAAATCCTACACAAGCACTGCTGGGCATCATCAGAAGGTGGCTCAGAAGTTTTTGGGCACAAGGCCTCTGACAAACTGGGTTTGTATTTTCCCTCCAAATCACCCCATTTTCACCAGTGTCAGCTGCAGCTTCCCATGCAGGGGGTGAAGGGTTAACCTCGGGGGTGCTGCAGCCTGAAACTCAAGGTGCTCCCTCCAGCACTTCCCAGCAGTTACTGGCTTGAGAGAGAATCAAACTAATTACCTTAGTAATTACCAAACTAATTACCTCTCTAATTACCCGGTGTCTTTGTTCACATGGAGCTGACATTCTTGCAGAGGAGCCCTGGCTCGGTGCCCCAAGTTCTCTGGGAATTTTGCTGCCTCTCTCAAGGACTGGAAGACCCAGGTCCCCTCACACCATGGCCAAGCTCAGGTCCTGTCCCTGCTCCCAGGGAGGGGCAGCTGCTGCTCCAGTTCCTTGGCTGCTGAACACTGACAATCACACCGAAGGTGCCCTTGTCCCCAGGCCCTGTTTGACACTTCTGAGAGCAGCCAGAGAGGTGACAGATCCAACACAGAGCTGAAACCAGCAGGGTGTTCACCAGCAAAACCCACCAGGAGCATCCCAGCCACCAGGGCCTCACCTCCCCAGGCTCACTCCCTTGCCATTTTCCAAACCTCCACTGGAATCCTGCCTTGGGCTCTGGGGGTCACTCAGTGCTGTCCTGAACTCTGATGTGACAGCGGGTGCTGATCCCTGGGAACAGCCCCAGACCCTCAGGGAGTCAGTGCTGGAAAGTGGGAATATGACTGGTGTCATTAATGCTGGCTATGACCCCCAGAGGGTTTTGTGGGAAAAGATGGGAGAGGCTGAGCACAAAAGGACTCTCCTGGCTGCAGGACCTTGCACAGACACTCTCCTGCTCTCTCCTTCCACACCCCCTTCTCTTGTGTCTTCAGCCAACTCCCAAAAGTGTCAGCTCAACACAAACCTTCACCAACTATGGAGGGTCACCTATGACCAGGTCACCAAATCCACACCTGCAGCTGTTTGCACCCAAACCTAAACCCAAATCTAAATCCTTGTCTGCTTTCATCTGGCAGCACCCACCTCCTGATGGAACAGGACTGACCACAGGCAGGGAGCTGCAGTTTGCTGTCACCTGGCATGGGACAAATGGTGATTTCTGGCTCCTGCAAATGGCATTTGACACACTGGACAAAAATCTTGGTGCTTCTCCACTCCCTCTGTCCCTGCTACTTGTGAAGGAAGGTGGCCTTGCTCTGTCCCAGCAGCACCTGCCGTGACCCAGCTGGAGTTGGTTTGGGATCTGCAGGTGCTAAAAAAGAGAATCATAAAATCGGGAATAGGAAGGAAACTTCTCCATAGGTTTTCCGTACTAAAACCCACCAGAAACTTCCAAGATTTTAAGATTTCAGTGCCCATAGCAGGAACTGGGGAGAAGGAAGAAATCAAACACCTACAGAAGGACAGGGATGCAGGTATGCAAAAGGAGAGGTGGAAAAAGCAGAGGAGGTGGTGAAACTCCAGAAATATCCAGACTTACTGCTCTACTTTGAAGGCAAAAGTTGTCCCCACCATGGACAGTCTGAAAGCTCACACCATGGACAGCTCTGAAGCCCACACCATGGACAGCTCTGAAGCCCACACCATGGACAGCTCTGAAGCCCACACCAGGGACAGTTTCAAAGCCCACACCATGGACAGTTTCAAAGCCCACACCAGGGACAGTTCTGAAGCTCACACCATGGACAGCTCTGAAGTCCTTACCCCGTCTGCTGCCACCAGCCTCCCCCAAGCCCAAGCCACACAGGCTGCAGATGCCACCACTGATGCTACAGAAGATGTTTAAAGAACACAACACCTCAAACAGTTGGAACAAAGCAGGCAAGACTGACTCCCATTGCTCAAGGCTGTCAGGATGGGAAACCAATAAACATTTGGCAATAACAGAGACCTTCCTTCCCGACACAGCTCTTCCCCTGATTTTACAGCATCATCTGGCCTGAAAAACGTCTGCTTTTCCTCTATGCTGCATTTTGCTGCCAATTCTGAGTCTGGCAAGGCTGGATCTGCCAACTTCTTGGCTCTCTGTTACAAAAGAGAACATTACAGAGAAGGATTTGTGAGTTAGCTGATTTGTAAACACTACAGCAAGTCACCATGTAAACATGGTACCTGGCACCTGATGTTGAACTCCAGGATCCTCCCCTCCCACCAACATTCCAGTTGCTTGGCATGTGAAAAAAAAATCCCAGCTTCTCTGGGTAGCATAAAAAAAAAAAATCCTTAATTAAACAGTGCTCACAAAGCATCTTGATAATTAGGAAAGTCACTGGTAATATTTTGCATGAATAATAAATGAGATCCACAGGTGCACTCGCAGTCGTTCAGGAGGACGAGGTTCAAACACAGCCAATTAGAGAGGGAGAACAGGTAAATAAACAGCAGAAGGCTCCAGACTCGCTGCTCATTTGACATCAATACTTTCACTGCTGTGTAAAAAGTCCCTTCTAAGATTGCTTGGGACAAGGAATGTGGCAGTTTTTACCTGAAGAAATGGAATTAAAGGAGACTGGGTGCTTACACAAAACTGGTTTGGAGATTTTTGGGGGGGTTTCTGCCCTTCCACAGAATCCCGGAATGGTTTGGGTGGGAAGGGACCCTAAAACCATCTCATTCCAACCGTCCCAGGGGCAGGGACACCTCCCACTATCCCAGGTTGCTCCAAGCCCCTCAACCTGACCTTGGACATCATCAGGGATGTGGAACCCACAACCTCTCTGGGAAACAAGAGCTTGTGGTGCTCCATTCACAAGCATTTTCCACGAGGGGAAGTGGTGGTGGATAAACCACAACACTCCCATCATGTGGGATCCTTTTAGGTGGCTGTGATGGAAAACAGCTCAATCCAAGCCCCGTTCCTGCCACCAGGGCTGGTTGTGTGGAAAAGTCTGTGCTTGAAAGCTTCAGCAACAACATCTGCTGGGAAAGCATGATTGACACAGCAGAGGGAACGCCATCCGCCCCCGAGGAGTGGGAAGGGAGACAGACTGCAGCATCAATCTTGTGCATAAAATAGATTTATTGTTGGTACAGAGAGAGGGATTTTCGTCAGGACTTGATACGAGCAAGGAGCAGCACAACAGAACCATCCCACGTAAATAAAGGCCATGGAGCACCCTAAGCGTTGGATCATGAACATCATTCCAGCAGAAGGCCTGCAGGGAGAGACCTCATCAAGTCAGGTAATTTGGGAAATAAGTTAAAGCACAGTTTACAACTCTATACTGCAAGGAGAACTCAGGCACAGGGACCGGGGGCTGCTCCCGAGGAACGGCCGCATCCCGGCACTGCAAGGGTTACATCCCCTGCCTGTGACAGGGAGATGTTTCTGAGGAGATTCTACAGTGAAATAGCAGCATTTGAAGGATATTTCCCCTCTCCGAGGTCAGAGAAAGGTTCTTTTCTTTTCCTTCCTTCAATCACCAACAAGTGGGCTTTGATAAGGCGAACAGCGGCCTCGGACGGGCGAGTTCTGATGGAATAAGATCCAGGTCTCGGCTTCTCGAGTGGTCACGCTGATTGAGCCCTGAGGATGCTGCCCTTCAAATGGCTCTTCCACTTCTTCTCTTTATTGGGCTACCCTGCAAATGGGCTGCCCGATCATTCTTGGGGAGAAAAAAAAAAAGCTCTTCTGCTGAAATTAGTTGATGGTCTTGTGCTTGATTTGGACAATGCCTTTTATCCTCCTCTCCCAAGGAGTCTCTGCTGCAAAAACGATCAGAGGGGAGGGCAAGAGAGAGGGAGAAACACAGATTTCAGTAACTCCAAGTAATTCCAGACACTCCCTGAAGTTTGGCTACAATTCCTTCCTAAGATCTGCAATTTTTGAAATAAAAATACAGAATCAGAACCATTGCTGATAAACACATCATGCCAGAGACAAGTCACAGAAGCAGAATGAAGCGATTTGAGGACTCAACAAGGCAGTGGTTTGGAGGCCTGAAGAGTCTCAGTAATGATCCATTTTCATCTCCCTTCATGCTATTGTGACTTTAGTGCTGTGGCTATCAAAGGAAATTAAAACACCTGACCTTACAGTAAGATAAATCCAATTCCCAGCAATTAAACTCTTGAGGAATGATATCCTGAAGTCATCCAACACTGAGTAATTCCCTTACCTGGCTCCTTCCTGGGTTCTGAGTCAGAATCAAAACCCCAACAGTCTGAACATGTTGCATTCATCTTGGGCTTCGTTACAGAACCACAGATCGTGGAATGGTCTGGGTTTGAAAGGACCTTAAAAATCATTTCATTCCTTTCACTAGACCATGTTTCCTGTCCCTGGAAGTGTCCAAGGCCAGGCTGGACCGGGCTTGGAGAAGCCTGGGATAGTGGAAGGTGTCCCTGCCCATGGCAGGGGGTGGAATGAGATGATCTTTAAGGTCTCTTCCAACCCAAACCATTTTTCTTGCCTACAAGATTCATCAAAAGAGTAAGGAGTAATTATGAGTCTCCTTGCAAGAAATGGTAGGAAAGGATTCGATAATTCTGAGGCTTTATGTCAGGAACAAACCCAAATTTAAACCCTGAAATCTTACAGGTGACCTCCAGACAGCTGATTCAGGTGTCTGAGCAACACTTTGTGGCCAGACAGGGCACATTCTCCTGGGAGTCTGGACTGTGTTGTCACAGTCACAGAAATCAGGGAAAATTAAATGCAAAGGGAGTTAAAACATGTCAGGTTTGGTTTAAACCAAGTTCCCATATTATTCCTAAAAATAACCCCATAAACTGTGCTATTCCACCCAGTTCCTGCAAGGGTTAAGAGCTGCACTTAGATTGGATTTTAGGAAAAATGTCTTTCCCTAAAGGATTGTCCAGCCTGGCACAGCAGAATCCCCATCCCTGGCGGGATTTAAAGCTGTGTGGATGTGGCACTTGGGGACATGGGTCAGTGGTGGCCTTGGCAGTGCTGGGAATGGTTGGACTCAATGATCTTGGAGGTCTTTTCCAACCTTAACAATTCCGTGATTTTAAGATTCTCCAAGGTGTTCACACGAGCAGGTGGTGCCTGTCCTTGTGCCCACAAAATCCTCCAGAGCACACAGAGGAGAAGAAGAGGCTGATGGAATAAAAGGAGTCCATTTTATGCTCCTTGGGTGCGTTTGCAAACAAAAATCCGGGAAAGTTTCATCCGTAACCAAAACCTCCAATCTCAGATCCACGGCAACCTCGTGGAGATTTCTGTAAAGCTCAGGAAGGCTCCTCCACCTGGAAAACTCCTTTTTGCAGAGGAATTAAAGACTCACTCCAAGCCATCTCTGGGCTGAATATTAACTTTATGTCAATTTAACACTGCACAAGTTAAGGGAGGAAATTCCCATGGGATCCAAGAAAAAACAGGCTAATTTCGTTTAGTGTCCTAAGGAAAGAAATTGCAGATATTTGTTTATCATGTGCGTATTTCTGCCTACAAAATTTCACCTTCAGGCAAACAGGCCTTGCTTTGGTTTTACCTTCATTTTGGGGGTTTTTTTTTCAGTGTTTTTTCTTGTCATTTTAAATTAATGCATTCAAAATATTTCCCTTGTCTTTTTACATAACACCATGGAGGGAGCCTGCTCCATAACAAACTTCCTTCAATGAGGGCAGTGGTAAATGATGAGGCCTTTTTGTTGCATTTCAGTTCAGTGTTTCCAGATACACAAATTCCACAGATTCTTCTCTTAGACTGGAAGTTGGTTTTAAGTAAAAATACTGGAGGACGAGGCTAAAATTGTGGTTTAATTCTATTTGGGATGCATAATTAAGGACCACTTGAGCCAACCAATTAAAAGATTGGTTATAAGGCTGCAGGATAACATTTCGTGGCCAGGCTGTCAGGCACCAGCAGCTGCTGGTATTGTAATTTTAAGTACTGTTAAACCTCACCTGCCTGCAGAGAGCAGGATCCTTCTGGAATTCTGTGGTTTAACAGGAAATTATTGCACAGATTCATTAAACCATGGACTAGTTATGTTTTTATGTCAGAATTAGAACTTCTTGTAGCCCAGGGTGGAGAGAAAAATTGAAAAAAAAAAAAACCAACCCAGAATGTATATTTTAACAGCTATTGTCCATATCTATGGCTGGAAAACCAGGAAAAAGGATTAAAAAGCCATGGATGGTCTGGCTGGAGTTACTGCAGCAGTGGCAGCACAAATAAATGCCACACACAATCCCAGTATCTTCCCCTTAATGGCTCCATTAGGTTAAGTTTTCCTCTCCATTACTGGTACTATCATTATAATAAAATGCAAACATTAATAAGGGAGTTTAATTTATCTCCCCAGCTTCTTGTGACTTTGGGAAGAGATTTCAAGGGAAGATACAACAATGTGTCAAACCCCTCTGAATTAACAGCTCTCTGGGCTTTTCTAAGGAGGGGAGAAAAGGACAGATAGAGACATGAGATTACAGACAGGATGAGAAATAAGGAGCACACAGAAGAGAGGGGGAGATAATTATAAGCAAGATAGGAAAGAAAGAGGAGTCAATAAATTCAATTTATGAAAAGCACAGAGTGTGCTCAGCCCGAGCACAAGTGCCCAGACTCACCGCCAGGAAATCGGATTAGTTCACTTATTTGGTTTTCAATATCTTGCTCTATTCCCTCTAGCAAATTTTCTTCTTCCTTTGTTTCTTGTAGCCAGTGTCAGTTAACTTTTTCATTTCTGAATCTGCCATTCATCCCCCTCCTCTGGCTCCCAACCAGGCGCACAGAGAAGGTAATTTTGAAGTTATTTTATAGCAGCATTTAGGAATTATTTCAAAGTAACTGTCTGGACTTGTGGGCAAACAGTGAGTAAAAATAATTACGATTACAGCTGCAGCACGTGGAGGATGGGCTGGTGTTCATTATGAAAAACAATTGCTCCTGCTTGCAAATATTTCCATCATAAAAGGCTTCTCCTTCTCTGTTATCATGAGAGAAACCTCTCTGAATTCTCATCTTGAAGCATGTGTGAAACAGAATAAGAAACATTTAGGAAACACTTTTAACTACTTGACAGGCTTGGGTGAAGATCTTCAACAAAAAAAAAAAAAAGGTGTTTAAAAGGGTTCAAAAACCTAATGCTCATATTTATGCAATTTCCTTTTCCTGCACCATCTGAACATGAATTAATCCATCCTCATCAGAGTCTTCTGAAGAAATTCCTATCAGATACAAACTCGAGTTAGAGCTTAAACATGTCTAAGTAATTAATCCATTTTTCTCTGGTTACTTTAAAAAATAATACAAAATTATAAATACAGTAAATTACTGTTGCAGGTGCTGCACGGCCATGGGGAACCCATTACAGAACAAACCCAAATAGGGTTACAAGTGACTGGACAAGAGGAAACGGCCTCAAGCTGCACCAGGGGAGGTTTAGGTTGGATCTTGAGGAAAATTTCTTCACTCAAAGGCTTGTCCAGCCAGGGCAGGGGTGGAGTCCCCATTCCTGAGGGGATTTCAAAGCAGTGTGGATGTGGCACTTGGGGACACGGGTCAGTGGTGGCCTTGGCAGTGCTGGAGAACAGTTGGATTGGATGGTCTTAAGGATCTTCTCCAACCTTAATGATTCTGTGGTTTTAATATTACTCACTGGACTTTTCCTAAAAAAGGAGATTGGTGCATTCCAAAACGGGCAGGAGGAGAGTTCATGGAATCACAGAAAGGTTTGGGTTGGAAGGGACCTTAAAGCCATGGGCAGGGACACCTTCCACTATCCCAGGTTGCTCCAAGCCCTGACCAACCTGGCCTTGGACACTTCCAGGGATGTGACAACAAATATCACTGAAGGATGTATTAAAGGAGGTGATTTTGAAGCTCTCAGTGACTGAGGAACAACTTCAGCACTGCCACACCAGCACTGCCTCCTCCCATGCTCACCCAGCACCACAAGCAGTGTTAATTCCAGCAGATCTTCGGGAATACCAGCTCCAGGCTGCAGCATTTTACAGCAAAAGGTCACAGAGAAGGATCAGAGCCAAAGTCTCACAGATTTTCTGCACAGGCAGAGTTAAGCCTAGTGAAGGTGATTACTATGATCAAACACCAGATGTGCTCACCAGGTCTCCACTATCACACAGAGATGGGTGTCCTCACGTGCTCAAATATTAACTCACAGATCTGAGCAGAAATAAAGATCAACAGACTGATTGAAGCACTTTCTACACATCCTGCACGTGGACTGTGAGCACATTTCCAACTGGTTTGTTTAAGAACACAACTGAAGTCAATATATGAATTTCTGTATTTGAAAGATGCAAGCTGATGAAAAAGAGAAAAGCTGAGAAGTTGTAGCTTCTTTTAATTTAATGATTTCCATATTGCTGTCATTTTCCTTCATGCTGCACTAATAAAGCATGAAGATTTAATCTGCAGTGACACCCACACCCTAAAAACTGGAAGAGAGGAGGCCAATAGCTGTTTTGGATAACCCAAGACAGAAGAAATCAAGAATTCCAAGTGGTGACCAAGCTAGTTGGAGACATCCATGAATTTCTCATATTTATGGTGAAGAGTCCCAGGTAATTTAATCCCCTTGTTTTACTGCTAAAACTGCAGGTAGCAGGAAACATCTGCCAACAGCAAGAGCTCCTACACTAAACAACAGCTTCCTAGGGGAGGAGATGGAAACCTGAGCATTTAAATCAACTCCAAGTGGTCTCCACGGAGCTCTGGGAATGCACGTACTGGGAAATGCTTAGGCATGGAAGAAGGACTAACTGGATAATCTGATCAACTTCCTCTCCTCATCATTCCATCATTTTTCAGTGGGAGTAAGTCCAGCTCACCTGTTTGGCATGATTGACACAGTGCAGGTACTGGCTGGCCAGGGCAGAGCAGCTCAGGGTCTCCTGGGCGTGTTCCCGGTAGCACTGGAGGATTTTATCCTGCAGCTCCCCACAGATCGGGTGGGACTCGTATCTCCTGTGGGAACAGAGAACAGCTTCAGGGTTTCCTTCTAAAAACATCTCAGGAAAGACAAAAATCTTTTAGTATTTTATTATTATTATGATTGAATCGGTTTGGGTTGGAAGGGGCCATAAAGACAATCTTGTTCCAACCCCTGCCATGGGTAGGGACACCTCCCATGATCCCAGGCTGCTCCAAGCCCCATCCAACCTGGCCTTGAGCACTTCCAGAGGAAGAAATTCTTCCCTGTGAGGGTGGGGAGGTCCTGGCCCAGGCTGCCCCTGGATCCCTGTAGGTGTCCAAGGCCAGGCTAGACAGGGCTTGGAGCACTCTGGGATAGTGGGAGGTGTCCCTGCCCATGGCAGGGAGTGGAACTGGGTGATCTTTAAGGTCCCTCCCAACTCAAGCCATTCTGTGATTCCAATTCTCATTTTGCTGATTGGCCAAGGCAGATCTAGTTTCCTCCAGCAAGGAAATGAAACACGAAGCACAAACGCTGCTCCTCCAGGGAATTGACTTCTTGACAATCACTGAAGACGTCATGCTAAAAAAAGGGAATGTGAAGTCACCTTGATTTTACACTCTGTACCTATATAAAACATCTCTCTCTCTCTTCATTCATTACCCTGCATCTGTGAAATCTAAACCAGAATTTAAATGCAGTCCCAGGTGCTTCCACACTTTATGATCTCCAAGTTCAAACTCCTGCAGACTCTTATGGAGGAGGATTTTCCCTTAATCCCCCCTCTGCTGAGATCAGCACGTGCTTCAGAGGCGTGTCAGGCATTCAAATGTGCAGTCACAAGCACCTGCACATGGAGGGAGGATGGCAAGGGCTGGATTGGGACAGGGAACAACAGAAGCACCAGGGATGTTCTCTGTAGACGTCTCCCAGCAGTGATGATTTAGGTCCAGCTAAACCAGAGCTTGTTTAAAATGCTCAACCCCCTGGTGTGAACTGATAAACCAATAAAACAGAGCCTAAATTAACTAAAAACACCCAGAGTAAACCTCGCTGTGCCTATATTCCAAGTGATTTTAGAGTGACTTATGTCCAGGTGAAGAGAAAAGGGAATGGGCTGCTCTACCCTCACTGCATAAATTCTGTCAATGCACCTAAAGCCATTTCAAGGGGGGAACTCTCTAACCCATGATAAAGAGCTTTTTGATTGCTTTTTTTCCCAGAGCCACGCCATCAGTGACCAAAATCCAGGTATTATCCCTTCTTCCAATGCTTTGAAGGATTCCATACATTGCCAACCATATGGGAGCCCTGTGGGACACATCATCTCCCACCCTACAGTGACTTCTTTTCATACTCTGACTTTTGGGGTGGGATTTTCAAAAACCTGCTCTCAGCCCTGTCCTTCCAGGTCAGTGAGAACAAGGCCACTTCCTTCAAGTTGACCAAGTCCGTTTCCTTGGATTAATCTCTTGGAGGCAAGCACTGTCTCTGTATTGATCAGCTGTGCTTGTTCCACTCCCCTAATGCTCTGCTGGCACTTTGGGAAAGCACTAAATGAAATTACTGCCTGGCATTAGAGGGCCACAAACCACAGGCTGCAGGATCTCCTCTTGAGGAAAGGAGATTCCATCGTGCATGATGGGAACCCCTCTGAAGGGTTTCCTATTGATTCCTGTCGGTGATGGATCACAGGACTCTCAGATGGATGGTCAGAAACAACAGCAAGGAAACTCCTCCAAAGGGAAATGAAGTATCTCCCTAACAGAGAACCTCCTGAAGCTGCTATGATTCCATCAATTAATACTTAGATGGGATACTGAGAAGGAATTTCTGGCTGGGAGGGTGGGGAGGGGCTGGAATGGAATTCCCAGAGCAGCTGGGGCTGCCCCTGGATCCCTGGCACTGCCCAAGGCCAGGCTGGACATTGGGGCTTGGAGCAGCCTGGGACAGTGGGAGGTGTCCCTGCCCATGGCAGGGGATGGGACTGGATGGGCTTTTAGGTCCCTTCAAACCCAAACCCTTCTGTGGTTCTATGAATAAAAGTAATTTTACAGAAGCATTTAAGGGTCTGTGGGGTTTGACTGGGGGAAAAGCTTGTAAGAAAAGGTAAACAGTGCAAACCCAGCAATTATGTGGATGTGTCAGGAAAATGTGGAAGTTTTAAATGCCTGAGTGGATAAAGCAACCTTGTCTGGTTAGAGCAGGAGGTCCCTTCCCTGAACTATCCCATGTCCCAAGAGAGATCTGCATTTTTGGACATGTGGTGGGACAAGTGTCACCAGAGAATCCCAGAATGGTTTGGGTTTGAAGGGACCTTAAAGCCCATCCAGTGCCACCCCTGCCATGGGCAGGGACACCTTCCACTGTCCCAGGTTGTTCCAAGCCTTGGACACTTCCAGGGATCCAGGGGCAGCCACAGCTTCTCCAGGAAATCCATCCCAGGGCCTCACCACCCTCACAGCCAGGAATTCCTTCCCAATCTCCCATCTAAATGTCCCCTCTTTCCATTTAAATCCCTTGCCCCTTGTCCTATCACTATCTGCCCCTGTAAAATAAACAAGACTCTGTCCCACATTGTATTTATTTATTTAATTGCTCCAGGATTTCACAACTAAACTGAAGGAAAAACACCAGCCCTAGGAGTGCAGCAGGAATGCCAGGGAATGCTGACAGATCTCCAACTCCACTCAGTGCAACTCCAGAACTCCTTTACAGAACCAACACACCCAAAATCTCCAAATGCTTTTCTCAGCAAAAGTCAATACGAGCAGCAGCCACATGGCATGCAAGGAACGAGGTGTTTCTTAATCAAGTTTGCAATTCCTTGATCTGCTTTCCCTTCTCCAGCTGCTCCTGAAGCACCTCCCATGCCAGAATAATCTTTCTGTGCTGGAATAAACCTCTGAGGGAGCCATGCACCCACCTTTTCCATCGAGCTGATGCATCACAACCTCATAAAGGTAATAGGATGACAACACAAAAGGAAACGAGAGAGTCTTAGAAAGAAATATCCTATGCTAAAGCATGAAAAGAAAATTTAATGAAGGGAACTTTGTACTCATCTGGGTTCTCTCAAAGAGCATAGCTTATTGTACTCCTGGGGGCTCGGCAAGAAGAGCCCCTTCATGGCATTCAAACAAAATGTCTACTAAAGAGGAAATTTGAAATCACCACGGTGAGCTTTGCGAGTTTCGTGCTAAAACTGACACTCTCACTGAAGGAATCTGAATGGCTGATGAGTTTCCAGCTGTGCAGGTATCTGGCATAATCCCCCCCAGATCAGGACTTCAGGCAATTGTCATAAAATATGGGGAAAAAAAATAGCAACAAAAAGAGATAAAAATAGTGCCATGAGATGGGCAGGAGTATCCAGGGCTTAATTTAATTCCTCGTTAAAGTGCTGACACCTCTCAAAGGCAGCTGATTTTATTTGTGTAACCCTTGGCTACTTGTGAAGTACTAAATAAAACAGACCAGACTGGTGCTCTGTGCCCGAGCAGCACGGAACAGCCCAACCTGCAGCTCTTTGAGGTCAAATCTTGCTGTGCCTCTTCCAAAGAGCAGCTCAGCACATCCAAACCATAAACTGGGGGTGGTTCCTGGCACGAGGCCATGCTGGGGAAATCCAGGGAAGTCTTAACTCGCAAACAAAACCCTACAAATGAACGTGATCCCACTGAGCCCCAAAGCACCAGCACAGGAGGGTGTTGGAGAGGATGCTCTGACCTGTTTTATTTCACCCTACTGATGGAGGAGAGGAGCCATGCTGTGACCAGGCCTGGCAGAATGCAAAATAAAAGACAAAAAAAGGAGGATGTTTCTTGTCTCAGTGTTGTCACAACACACACAAAGGTTAAGGAAGAACAAATTGATGCAAACAGATGGTGAAACAAAAGGAAACTGAGGCAATCTGCACCCTCACGGTGGGCAGCCCATGAAGTGTGCAACATCCTAATTGTTTTCAAGTGCTTTATGAACAGCCACAAGAGGGTTTTCAGGAGGATCTGTGGGAATTTAATCAATCAACATCATCTGGGTCCAGCAGAAATTCCTTCTGAGAAAGAACAAATCATGTTTCATGGAATCATGGAATGGTTTGGATTGGGAGGGACCTTAAAGCCCATCCAGTGCCACCCCTGCCATGGGCAGGGACACCTCCCACTATCCCAGGCTGCTCCAAGCCCTGTCCAGCCTGGCCTTGGATACTTCCAGGGATCCAGGGACAGTCACAGTTCTCTGGGCAGTTTGGAAAGGGGATGAGTGAGGATAGAAGGTGGAGTCACAAACGCTTCAGAGAGAAGTCAGTAGGGAACTGGAAATAGCACAGAAGCAGAAGTGGGACATAGAGGGCTTGGAAGATGAAGATGTGTGATTTTCCTGGGATAACAGATGAGGAAGCCAGTGGCAGGATGAAAGGGGATGATGTGAATTTGGGGTAGGAAAGAATCTGCAGCGCTGCTTTCACCAGACACAGTCAGGGCAAACATCCATTTCTGTCGGCCAGGAGGGAAAAAAAAGGTAAAATAAACATTGGTAGCCTGAGCAGAGATGGATTTGGCTGAGCAGATGGACAGGAAAGGCCACGCTGGAGGTACTTTGCTTATGGAGGCAGCAGGAGAAACGTGAGCCCAGCTCAGGAGACCCTGAGGGAAGGGCAGCTCAAAGCTGAAGTGTGAACAACACTTCTGACACCTCTGAAACAGCAGCGAGGCACTTGTGCTCTCCATCATCACCCAAAAAGGTGCTGGTGAGAGGGGTCTTTTTTTAACACGACCTCACCCAAAAAGAGTCTCTTCCAGCAGCATCACTGCCGAGCGAATCCACAGGACGGGTTTGTAGCACAAAAAATAGTTGTAAAACAGAACCCAGGGAAAAAAAGACAAAAGGGCATATGGTAATGAAGGTCCTCATTGCTGCACCATTATTTTTAGTTTTTACATTAATTTACTCTTTATATTAAACTATTTTTAAAGATTGTCTTCGCACATGAAGTAGGTGATGACTTGAAGGCGTGTCACGAAACACGCGAGGCACAAAGCAAACGGTTCCGCTCTTCCCCGAATGGTTTGGAAGGAATAACACAGATCTGATTGCTGAATATCCACCAAATGCTGGTCCCTAATCAAGCTGTGCCCACACAGAGCCCTCACAATCACTGTGTGGGAAGTGCTGCCAGCAAAAGATCAAGTACTGCGGAGTCGATTCTTGCTTTTATTTACACTCCAATGCAGAGTGTGACTTCTCCAAAAGGTGTAAAAGAACGAATTTTCCTCACCAATCTCTGCTGAAATGCAGGAGGAGAACCACGGTGGTTTCTGCTCCACAATTGAGAATGTAAAATCTACAGAGTAATGCTAAATAAATGATTTATGGAGAGGTTGGAGCACAACTTACTGCACCTTTTGTGCTACTAATGATCAAGTCCGGTGTTAATCTTCCCTGTGATATTTTCAGATCCTTTCTCCAAAAATCCCAGCACCCCCAAAACCACAGGCAAATGTTTGCCATCCTCTCATTTATTTCATCTCTCACCCAGCCTTCTCAAAAGCAAATAAAGATCCAACACACATTCTGACCTTTGGAATTTAGGGACAGAGACGAGAAGAGGAGGGAAGACATTCCAGCACATTCACACACACTCACTGCAAGAAGAGAGACATTTAATGATGTCTGGGGAGCACCAGGCCAAGTTCAGTATGTTGGCAAAATCCTGGTTTTACAGGGATGACTGGCAGAAAATCCTACTGACCTTGCTAGAGGGCCAGGTTTTCAACCTGGAGAGTGTTTCCCACCTGGTCAAACACCTGGAATGCTGGCTGGATATTGGAGCAGCCTCTTGGAAAAGCAAAGTGGAAACAATTTCCTTGTGTTGTAAGAAAGAGAGGGAGGGAAGAGCTTCACTGAGTTAAACAGAAATGATGATCTTAAATCTGGCAAAGCAAGTAATGAACAGAGCTTCAAGATGCTGGAGAAGGACTGGGGACAAGGCATGGAGGGACAGGAGCCAGGGAATGGCTTCCCAGTGCCAGAGGGCAGGGCTGGATGGGAGATTGGGAATTGGGAATTGCTGGCTGGGAGAGTGGGGAGGGGCTGGAATGGAATTCCCAGAGCAGCTGTGGCTGCCCCTGGATCCCTGGAAGTGTCCAAGGCCAGGTTGGAGCAGCCTGGGATAGTGGGAGGTGTCTCTGCCCATGGCAGGGGTGGCACTGGATGGGCTTTAAGGTCCCTTCCAACCCAACCCATTCCATGATTGAGCAATTCCACATTTGCACATCCTTAATGCCTTTCTTGGGCAAGGACTTACAAGACAAAGACAATAGGAGGAGGATCAGGAAAAAATATCCTGGTTGGGAACCCTGATTTGTTGGATGAACTGGTTGCCAAGGTAATTCTTCAGACCCTCAGGACACTACATGAGGACCAGATCTCTTCAGCCCAGAGAGGACAACTACAAGAGCTGGATCTCCAATATCAATGAGCTACAGGATGAAATTATCAATGGATTACAGGAGACAGGCAGCCAGAGAGGTTTTCTAGCAGTGGCTTTACAATGCAAAAATAATCCAAACCTTTCCCAAAAAACAGCAAATGAAAAGCTGGGACTCACTGTCAGGGGATATTGGGGTCATCAAAAGCATGTTTGGGTTCAAAAACAATTACCCAGGAAGGTGTGAGATGCCCATCAGGAGATTACAAGCAAGATTTGGCTCAGGAAAGCCCCACACCACCACTTGTTTGAAGGCAAAATGGCATAACTGCATATTTCTCTCATTTTTAGCACATTCCCCAAAAACCCACTCCCGGCTGTTGCCCAACAAGCTCAGGGGACTCTGATCTGACCTGCTGTGGCTGCCTATACCTCAAATATCTCGAGGAGCAAGCTATCAAATGAAAACAGGATTCCCATCAACCCTGAAAGACAAAATGAATCTGAAGACTTTTATTTAAATGGCTATGAATCGACTTGCACTCTCCCAAACCACAATTTGTTTATAAAATTCCCCTCCCCTCCAGAAAAAGAAGAAAAACCCCCTTAAAAGAAAAAGCACACCACCATTAACACACAAATGCACCTCTCCCACAGCTGGCTCCTGCAGCTGCAAAGGGAGCAGCGTGTGGGAATCACCCAAATTTAGGATGCACGTTTCTTTTCAGCTTAAGGGAGAGTTTTTAGTGAATAGCAGGATACTAAAATAAACAATCACGTGGATGGCAAGGATACAAATTCCTTCTAACAGGGGCATGGATGCTGCTACAGAGTAGGAAAGATAATATAGGAACTGCAGGCTTTAATTAGAAGGAACTCGAGGAGGACCAGTTTTATCTCTGTGGAATATTTTGTAGTACCTAAATGTTATATATAGAAATATATAACAAAATACTTCTTGGGCTTGCACACATCAAACCCAATGCCTAATTTTGACAAGTTCACAGACAAAGAATGATCCCAGATGTAGCCAAGCCTGCCCAACCACTATTGAGGACAAAATCCAAACTCTTTGCAGCTCCAGAGTCTGATCAGCTCAGTGGGGATGGAGCCAACCCCTCCAATTCCACAATTCCATCATCAGCAAACCAACATTTGCCTTCCAAACCTCATCATGTAAACCCAGATCACCAATTATTTTTAGAGCTTGCATGTGGAATCACTTGAGCTCAGCTTTACTCCATCCAAAAAAAAAAAATAATATTAATGAAGATTGGCAAGACTCCACTTGGCTGTTCAGGAGAACACAAGTTCAGGATCATCACTGCAAACAACACCATGTGCTAGAATTCCTTACTATTTACTCCTAATAAGGAATTTGGAGGAGGTTTATGAAGGTTTAGGGAAGCAAAGGAATCAAGGCTCTCCTCAGCTCCAGCTCATGGAAAGGCAGATCCAGCCTCTGGGAGACTGAATTGATGCTATGCTGATATTTCTATGATAGAAGTGGCTGATGCCAGTTCAGGACTACTTGGATATATTAGCTACCAGTACATGATACATTAAACCTCAATATTTCTGATTTTTAAAGGAAGAAATAATTCTGCAACAGTTTGAAACCTGCTTCTATATAAAGGTGGCAAAAAATACAGTTTCATCCACTTAAATGATCCATTTTAATGGTATCCCTGTCCCTACATTGAATTTCCCACAGTAACTTTCCATCACTGTGTGTGTAAAGCACACAGACACACACACAAAAACTACAGACAGACCCAAATGAGCAGCACCAACCAAATCCAGGACAGCAAAGCACATTCTGGATTTATTACTGCCACTTATTTCCCAAGAGCTACGACTCACTGCAGGCTTTGTAAAGGGCAACCATCACACCATCATCCCCAAATCGTGGTGATAAAACCTTCACTGAGCCTCACACTAAAAAAAAAACAACAACCCCAAACCAACCAGTTTTGCCTTTATAAAGGTGCTAAATAATATGTTCTAACAAGCAGACACTTCTCTCCTCTCCAGCAAAGGTCAACTACAGCACTCAACACAAAGCACCACAAGACACTAACTCGTGGCACATTATTATCCAAATATTACTCTCCAGAGCAATATATATTTAACTATTCTCTTCAGCTATAAAAGGCCCCAAAACCCTGTTAACTGACCACAAAAATAAAAGATATTATGGGCAGAAGCAGCGTCCAGAAAAAGCAATCACCAGTTAAACACTTCAAGCCTCGCCGCTCCCGTGGGTGACGATTACTTGAGGGAACTGAAGGTTGTAATCTTAAGAGACAGCAGAACAAATGCCAATTTTCCATTTGGGCATGAAGTTATTTAAGAAAACAGGCTTGGATTCACTCTGCTAAGCCACAAAGGCCACGTGTGATTCCACAAGTCTTGGACTGGGATGAGGCCCAGCCACTCTTTTCATAAAATAGAATCGGCCGGGCTGCAATGACAATAAAATGTCATCAACTCCAACAAAGAGCAATAACCCCACTGAGAACACGCTGATGGTGAGGGGTTACTGGACCTTGCTCTAAATTATCTCGGCCTTAACGTGCTTGTGCAATGTGTTACAGAAACATTCAAACAGAATGCCCTCAACAGCCTTTCTGGCATCCAGGGAGGGAAAACGCTCCTCACTGGGGCCAGGTCAGGAACTGGAGCTGGAGGGATGAGCTGTGAACGACAACATTCACAGTTTTTCACTGTCCTCATTAGTTTAAAATTATTTTTCAGGTTGTAATCTTTCACTGCCTGTTGGTGGGTGTTTCCCTCAGGCTGTTGTAAGACACAACAACGAGGATACTCCAGGGCTGGAGACCCTGGGAGAGCTGGGGGTGCTCATCGGGAGAAGGGAAGGATCCAGGGAGAGCTGAGAGCCCCTTGCAGGGCCTAAAGGGGCTCCAGGAGAGCTGCAGAGGGACTGGGGCCAAGGGCTGGAGGGACAGGAGCCAGGGAATGGCTTCCCAGTGCCAGAGGGCAGGGCTGGATGGGAGATTGGGAATTGGGAATTGCTGGCTGGGAGGGTGGGGAGGGGCTGGAATGGAATTCCCAGAGCAGCTGCGGCTGCCTCTGGATGCCTGGAAGTGTCCAAGACCAGGCTGGATGGGGCTGGGAACAGCCTGGGATAGTGGAAGGTGTCCCTGCCCATGGCAGGGGTTGAATTGGATGGTCTGGAATGTCTCTTCCAACCCAAACCATTCCCAGACTCTGTGAGGGCACCAGGGGAGCAGTCTGAAGCAGAAGGCAGAGCATACTGATGGAAACCTCAGTGCCAGCTCACAAAGACCTTCCAAAGGTCTCTCCTCACCCCCTCTGTGTGCTGGCAGCACTAATCAGACTCTGGCTTACTTAACAGAACTTCACTCTGCTCCAAGAAAGTCATTCTTCTGTTTTATAACCTTAGCACAGATGATTTTCAAGCTCTGATTTCTTTGTGCCAAGGTCTTCAGGTAGTTTGGGAGAGGGATGCTTTTAAGTTAAAGCAGCTCAAGTTTGACAAACTTTAGATTAACCACTCACATTTTCCCCAGTTAGGTCGTGGCCCTTGATTTCAATTGGTTCTCACTCAAGTTTTCTGCTAATTGCTGCTGTCTGAAGAATTCAACTTGCCGCTGCTGAGGCTCATCTTGTTACAAAGGATGGTGCCAGGCTGAGAGAAGGAAAATAGTTCTTGCCATCTACAGATGAAAATGGTGATCTTTGCCATTGTGCTGGGGTTTTTGGGTTTGTTTTTAAGGGCTTAAATATAACAGTCTGAAATAACCCTCACAGGAGAACAGTCATAATTTACGGGAAAATGCGCCAGGGATGGAAGTTTTAAGAGAAACAGCTTTTTTTTCCCACAGACCTTTCCTCCTCCTCCTGGCTGGGAGAGCTGGGAATTCAGCTCTGGAGAGAAGGCTCCAGGGAGAGCTGAGAGCCCCTTGCAGGGCCTAAAGGGGCTCCAGGAGAGCTGCAGAGGGACTGGGGCCAAGGGCTGGAGGGACAGGACACAGGGACAAGGGGATTGAGGGGATGGGACACTTGTGCAAGCAGGTATAATTTCAATGACCTCTTTCATTCCATACAAACAAAAAAGGCCTCTCTGAGGGGTCCTGCAGGAGAAAGCAGCAGGATTTTCCCACGTTCATCCCACTCCGTGGGAAAGGTGAGTCCACTTTAAAGCTGAGGTGGGAACAAGTGCAAACCCCCACCCCCCCCAAAGGTACAGGGAGCTCAGAGAGACAATAATGAACATAATTAGTCACTTATTGTTTGCTCTCCTTACAACCCTACTTTATAATGCTCCTGCCAGCAGAGCTGGTTTATGGCATGTCTTTTTCATGCAGCAACCTTTCCATAAATCAAAGCCTCAAAGCAATACCAGGCAGTTTCTCCTGCAGCCTGTTTGAAAATAAAAGTTAACACCGAGCCCTGGCTGTTATCAATCTTCATAAATGTGTCCATGATACAGCAAATCTGTTCTGTATTACCCCAGCTCTGATCCTAATGCATGCACAGGAGCAACCCAGTGGCTTAATGGAGCTCCTAAATGGCTTGGAAGTGGGAGCCACGTTAAGTGGCAGGGGAACTTTGAAAGGACTAACTGCTTTTCTCATTTCTTTCGATATAGGATAAAATTATTCCCCTTCTAGCTTGAAAAATGTGTACTGTGCTATGACAGGAATTTTCACACACACAAATAGAGACCCCAGGAAAACACGGGTCGTGTTCCAGGGACTGCAGTGAGAAGGGGAAATTATCAGTATTTGAGCTGTTCCTTTTAGCAGGGGTCTGTGGGACTGAGGGCTTTTATATTCAAGCACTGAACTGAAAATCTGAGAGAATTAATAAACTTATTGCAGTGGCACCCACACCCTCTGAAGGAGGGGAAGGGAGACCTGATCTGTATTAATTTGTATTTTTCAGGGCCTAAAAGGGCTCCAGGAGAGCTGCAGAGGGACTGGGGCCAAGGGCTGGAGGGCCAGGAGCCAGGGAATGGCTTCCCAGTGCCAGAGGGCAGGGCTGGATGGGAGATTGGGAATTGGGAATTGCTGGCTGGGAGGGTGGGCAGGGGCTGGGCTGGAATTCCCAGAGCAGCTGTGGCTGCCCCTGGATCCCTGGCAGTGTCCAAGGCCAGGCTGGGCATTGGGGCTTGGAGCACCCTGGGACAGTGGAAGGTGTCCCTGCCCATGGCAGGGGTGGCACTGGATGGGCTTTAAGGTCCCTTCCAATCCAAACCAGTCTGGACTCTCTGAAAACAATTTATTTCCAGTGCAGATCCAGAGCAAGAGGTGGAATTTGATCTTCCCCCATCTGCAGCAGAAGGGATCCAAGGAGCAGCAATGACTTTTTCTGCCTGAATATCACATTTCCCAGGTACTGAGCAATCAAAAGAATTCCTGACCCTTGCAGCATCATGCTCAGAAACTAGAGAGGAGCAAAGATCTCCACATTTAAATTAGAGATAAATTAACTTTATTTTGAATTACTTCACTTCAAAAGCCCCCACATCCTTTTTTTTGGACTGTCCACAAGAATATCTGCATTCCTCTACCTAGAGAACCAGAAGTATTCAGTAGAGAAAAACTGGTGAATTGCCTAAATTTGACACTCAATTTACCAATAAACCACTTGTTTTTAAGATCTACATTGACCCATTGATGGGATCTTTTCATTGAGAGGATTTTAACAATTTTTTGGCCAAACTTTTGCACTTAGTCACGGTAAAGGGAAAACACAGGATGGAAGAAAAGGGCCTGGATTCCCTCAGCCCCTCTCAGAGCAGGATTTCACTGGCAGCAAAGAGGTTGTGTCCATTCCACACTGATCTACAAACCCTGTCCAGCAAAACCCATCCTGATCTTTCTCTGCTTCCAGTAATTCCCATGGCACAGCATTTGTTTGGAATTTTATCCCTCTTAACCCTCCCTTGGCAGGGGAGTCCATCCTTATAAAGTTTACAGCCACACTCCAGTGGTCTCCTCTAAGGTACTCAAAATAATTTTATTTTATTTAGTTTCTTTTGCTCAGTTCCTTTCCTCAGGGTTAAAAAACCTGGCTCGAAATATTTCAGGGCATTCTTTGATTTAATATCCCAGGCAGGTAGATGGGGAAACACAGTGAGATAAAGTGTGTATTTATAATTATTTAGGTTTTAAACACTGAAAAATTTTCCAATTTTAGTTACAGGTCTCCTGCATTTACAGAACCATTAACACTGAACTGCTCCATAAACAGCCCCGAGGAAAAAATTCTTCTAAATTTCTCCTACTGAGCAGTTTTGTGTCTTTTTATCCTTTTTTAGGGATAGAAGGATGTGCTTTTTGTGCTTCCATGGAACATAAAACTCAGGTCACATCCATCCAAGCCAAAAATGCCAAAGCAAACCACAAACAGCTCAGAAATCCCCTCTAAAACCAGCAGGAAGTGTTCTGGCTTGCTTCAGAACGAAGCTCATGTTCAGGAAAATTGGAAAATGCATTCACCAAATACCGTAAAAAGCTTGAAAAAATTGGGTTTAGGTGATTTCATGACAGATATATTAATTTTTCTCCCACAGATCTCAGTTTTATGCTTTAAAAAGCCACTGAAAGAATCAAGCAGCACGCTCAGAAAATAATTAGCATTTTGCAGCGAGGAATACTGAGAAAAACAGGCCAAAATTTGAAGAAAATACAGGCAGAATATCAGGGAAAAAAAAAATCCTGTAAAGGACAAAGATTAAATAACAGCAGAGCATTTGAAGGGAAATAAATGAAACTTGAATTTTCTGCCAGGGAGATGGGATTTTGCTGGATCTGAGTCCTTCCAAGCCCCCTGGATAACCTTTAGCTCCACACATGGCACAGTAACACCAGCAAATGGCTACAATTAATTGACTCACAGTCATTTTTAGAGATGCCCATTAGGAAACCTTGGGGAAAGCTTGGGAAAAACTGGAATTTTCAAGCTAAAATAAGAAAGGATTTTTTTTGGTCAAGGTTTGGTATCCTCTGGGAAATACTTCCAAAATGGTCATATTCATAAATGGCAACTCATGTCTATAATTCAGTTGTCAAAATGACCAATTTTCCCTGATCAAAGGAGTAAATTGATGAATTGTGGAAGTTTCAGGGTAGAAAGAGGAAGCAAAGCTCATGAGAGCAGGATTGATGCTGTTCCCCTGTTCAAAGCTGTATGAAAATGTACATTTTGGTGAACTCCTGGAGAACACAACTGCTTAAGAAATGAAATTATGGTCAGAAAAACCCACTTAAGCTGGAAATGCTACAGGATCAACAAAGAAAGGCAAAACCTCACTGCTTGAGGCTACTGAAGATGGAAACCAGAAGTTTGGTGACTTAAAACCTCTTGCTGTAAGTGAGACCCAAACCAACTCACTAAAAAAAATATACACATTTTGTATGAAGAAGTAAAAAATGGCAGCAATTAACCCCTTAATTCCAGATTGAACTATTGTCCCTCAGACCTTGGCCACATCCCCACCCTTAGGGGATCCCAGTGGTGTCCCACTGTTCAGGAGCTTTCTGTTTTAATTCCACTGCAGAGATGGATTAATTAAAGCTAAATTTACACGAGGCAGGTGGTTTGCTGGCATTTTAAACCACAAAAAAGCCCAAACCCCAGGCACACCTGCAAAGGCTTCCCCAAAATCCACATGCTGCTCCTTCTCCAGATGTTTCCAGCTGCTGCTCTGCACTGCCAGGACCTCCAGTGTGAGGATGAGCCTTAAATAAATGCAGTTTGGTTCTGGTGTCAGCAGCATTTCTGCTCTTTGGATGCTCTGAGGATGAGGATTTATTTTAAAAATGTAAAGGCAACAGCACCTGGTGCTGGGTGGGTGTCGGAAGATAAAAAAGTTGTTGGAAATTCCAGACCTGATGGGACACCTGAAACCCTGACTTCTACCCAAGGTCCAAATCTGGTTGGGATTCACCTCAGTTTAGACTGCCCTGAGCAAAAAGAAAAATAAACCCCAATATTGGAAGATAAACTGCAATTACCAGTGTAGCTCTGCCATTAGAACCTACCTGTCTCCTAAATTCTTACCTATTTCCCAGAGGAGAAAAAAATATAAATATTTTTATGCCATTTAGGATTTCTATACCACTTTACCTTTTAGTAACAGGGTAAGGCAGGTACACTACACCTGCCAGGTGTCACCATTCTCAAGTCCAGGAATCATTTTTATTCCCAGCAGTTAAAGTTTCCCTTTTGAACTCATCTCATGTGAACCAGGAGGTATCAAGATGGTTCAACACTTCCCTGGAAGTGTCCAAGGCCAGGCTGGATGGGGCTTGGAGCAATCTGGGATAGTGGAAGGTGTTCCCCCCACTGGATGTCCTTTAAGGTCCCTTCCAACCCAAACCATTCTGTGATTCTACAATTTGACCACTTTAAGAAACCTAAATATTCATTTTACAAACCTTGTTTTACAGCACTTCACAACAAAACCCAGGATTTGAGATTATTTCCCCACATATTTACTGCCTGCTTTGCCTTTAAATTGGGATTTCCCTCAGGTGCAGTCCAAGCAGAATGGCTGTGGTGCATCTTCTTCCCTGATTTTCCAACACTACTGGAAAGGAGATGAAAAAAAGAGGAAAACCGTATGTCATGTGGTAACATATAGAGATAATTGGTAATTCATTCTTCACCCTGTGCCCAGAACAGGTGAATTCTCCTTAAAAAAATCCCACCACCAGCTCTGGGAAACATCCTCCTTCCCCCAAGAGAGGTTTGCTGCTGTGGGCTCCCACATGAGATTTGTAGGATTTGATCCTATGGATGGCTTGGCCTCATTAAAAACATCCTTAGAAAAGGTATTTGTAAATCTCAGCCACGAAAGATTAGGAAATACAGAACAAATTAATAATAAAAAGGAGCTGCTCTGGGGTTTAACCTCACGGCTTTAATGCTGTAATTGGGAAATCAGCGACTCATGTTTGGAGGAAATCCCAACAAAGGATAAGGCATTAAAACAAGAGGCTTTGTTCCTTGTTTGCAATAAACCTTGGGAGGGAACAGGCAGCCAGATGTCCCCTGGCAGAGCCTGGAAAGCCAAACTCACTGGGAGGAGCCACTCATTCCTAGGGAGCAGCTCCCAAACCCACAGCTGGCAGCAGGGACTGTCCCTAAAGAGGGCATCCAGCAGTTTTCCCGGGACTGGGCTGATTCCCAGCACACCAAAGGAGAATCCCATCGATTTTACTGGGGCCACCGAGGTGAGAGTGCAGAGTTTCACTCTCCTCTTTCACAGGGAAGTCTTGAAAACGACTTTGTGTTTCTCTGTAAGCAAACAGAGAAGAGCAGCGGTGCTGGAACACATTTCCCTTTCCAACACATCCACCCTGAACAGGAAAAGGATCTTCTGAACAGGAAAAGGACCTGCAGATCATAAAATCACAGAATGGTTCAGCTTGGAAAAGACCCTGAAGATCATCAAAGATCTTCCAGTTCCAACTCCACCACCACAGGCAAATTTTCCCACACAGTTATCATCCCACTCTATCCTGCAGTTATCCCCCCACAACAATATCCTACAATAATTATCCTGCTCCACCTATCCCCCCTCCCAGAAAATCTTTTATTTTCCATATTAATCCCTATAAAATTTTAAAAGTTCCTACTCCTGACTTGGTGCTTTACAAACATTAATTTTAAGATTGCTTTCTCTATTCCAGACAGTAAAGGATCTCACTGTGTGAAAAACTGGGGATAGCCCGAGGGGAGGTTTAATGAATGTATCCATGATTTCTAGAAAGGGGGGGAAAAAAAAAAGATTATGCCAAACGTGGAAAAAATTGACTTATCCTCTTCATTAATGTGCTCTCTAAATTTTGAATAATGGATTTTAAAAGTTAATATCACTCTCAAAAACCACAGAGCTTCGATCCTGTTTCCTGACCAAACAAGCACATTTAAATCTCACATCAGAGCTCAGAGATTTCAATGAAAACACATCCCCCTGCACAGACTCACCGTTCTCCGTGAAAGAGAAACACACAGATACTACACCAGGCTCCCTGGCTCCCACTTTGCTCAGAAGGAATCTGCATCCAGCTCCAAATGCACAATTAATATTTCATCCAGCCCTGCTGAGTACCCTTGAGCTCCTAATTGACTGCACTGATCAAAGGAACAAAGTTAAATATCTGCGTTGCTGGAGGGGAACCCAAAGTTGTCGTGTCTGAAGTGACAATCACAGGTAAACACACTGAAAAAGGGCTTTAGGGAATTCTGAGATTCCAAAGGATAACAGGAGAATGGCCAAAGGATTCTCTTATTTATTTATCGGTGCAGAGCAACTGAGACAGGGGGAACTGCTGCCCACCAAAGTCCCCTCCTTAAGCTGGAACCAGATGATTTTTAAGGTCCCTGGGTCAAAGCACAATCCCTTGAACAAAGCAGCAGAAAGTCCAACAGATTTCTTGAGTGAGTTCACAGCCCTCAGGTGAATCCATGAGGGCCAAGCCCTGAGTGAAAGAACTGAGCAAAGAGAAGAGTTTACTCAAAAGGAACAGGATTTGGGACGTGCAAGATAAACAAGAGACTGGAAAAATCTATTAAAGTCTCTTTCCAAAGTCTCTTCCCACCTGAGGCAGCTCTGTGTGCTCAGAATCGGGACTGGTTTCAAGCTAAGAGGGGTGACAGCATCACCTGCATGCTGGAAAACTGTACCTACACTTGGCTTGTGGAGTGAAACGTGTTTGAGATCAGACACCTCTGCTTGAATCACGGTCAGAAACTCTTGTGGTGTCAGCACAGCTGTGTGTGAAGAGGTGCAAGAGCAGAAGGAGAAATAAGACCTTTGAGTAGCTCTGTTGCTAAGAAAAGCTCAGGGGTTGAGCTGAGTTATGGCATTTAACTCTTTAATTCCCAGCATCATTTACAAACAGCTCACGCCTCTCTAAGGGATGGCAGGAGTAACTTGGGACCATCATCCCCAGACAGAACACGTGAGAAAAAAATCAAGGATACCACCAGCAACAGCATCATCAGCAAACAATCCTGCAGGGATTCTCTCCTGACAAAGCACCACCTCTGTTTGCTGTAAGAGAAAAGATTAATTCCCGAGGTTTCTGGGCAGAGCTCGCTGTCCTTGGCTGAGCAAAAGATGCTTAACTAAAGGCACAAAGCCTCCAGGCTCTGCCCAAGGATTTTTAGTAGCTTCCTATTTTCTGTTATTGAAAAAATAGTATTCATATAGGATTGAAAAAGTAGTATTTCATTAAGAACTGATAATCTGGACTTTTAACTTTCATTTTTAAAAGCAGCTGATGTTAATTCAGGGCCAGGTTGGATGGGCTGAAGCAACTTGGTCTGGGGAAGAGTCCCTGTCCATGGCAGGGGGGGGAACCTGAACTTCCAACCCAAACTGTTCTGGGAATCAATGATGTTATTTAAGGTACAACAGGAACTGCTACAAACTGGAAGTTTGGGTCTGCACAAGCAGAACTAAAGTACCAATTCTTTGCGTGGCTCTCTGCACCACAGATTTCTGTGTTACAGAGGTATGTGAGCGCAGCAGGATGGTGACTGAAGATATTTGCATTAAGAAACTATCAATATTTCTCATTTACAGGCGGTGCAAGAGCCCTTCAGAAGTCACCATATGTGCCCCAACATCAGAAGGGTAACGAGGACAAGGAAATAAAGCCACACTTCCCTGGACTCAGTCCAAAGCCATCAATAAAAAGCTGATTTTTTCTCTCTCCTGCTTTTTTTCCCTCAGTGTCCAAAGATTTGGCAGCACTGCTTTGTGAGACAATTATATCTGAATATCAAAGTGTTGCTGTTATTAATTTACTGTGGTTTCACTGCACTCCTTCTCAGCTTCACAGTTCACAACAACATCAGTTAGAACACAAAGGAACTACTGCTAATATTTCAAATATTCACAGCTGAGCATCAAACAGAACTTCATGTGGGAGGTGTCCCTGCCCATGGCAGGAGGTGGAACTGGATGATCCTTAAGGTCTTTTCCAGCCCAAACCACTCCATGATTTTCTGATGATAACAATGCCTTAAATTCTATTTTCAGTAAACATTAATGAACCAGGCTTTGTGATAGAGAAATCCCAATTAAAGGAAGACATGATATTGATGATTTGTCATTTATTCCCCCCCATTCTATGGGAACTGCCAATGAGGGTCATGTCGAAAAGTTTATAATAAAGGGATAAAGCTCCCCAAAAATCTGTGACTCAATAAACACCCTGAACTTCCAGATGATGCAAAGGATCCTCTGGATTACAACTGTGTCAAAGCAAACTTTGGGGAATTAATTCCACTCTTGGGGAAAACCTCACCACCAAACTGATCAGTCAATCCCCAAGGAGGACTTGGGGTTTCCATCAGTCTGGCCAGCTGGGGATGAAGTTTTTCCCAAAAAAGCCCAGCAGTAAGAAGCAATTCCACATTGTCCATGAGAGCAGCGGAGCAGGAGAGGAATGGCAGAATATTTAGGAAAAAGCACCAATGCACAGCTACAAATTCTAAATATACCACCAGAAATCAAAACCCACAGAAGAGAAGAACATTTATTTTAGGCTGCCTTTGCCCTCTCTGCTTCTTAAATGAATAATGAAGATGTCACTTGGCTCGAGACACCACGGGGGAATAAAATGTCACCACCACAGCTGCCGAATTCCCCGCTCCCAGCCCTCCAAATTAAGGGAAAAAACCCACAAAACAAAGGGAGAATTTGATTAGGAAAAGTTCAAATCCTTGCCCAAAGCCTGGCCCTTCCTGTAATGGTGCATTCTTCTCTTCTTGTGTAAACTTCTCATTATAACAGAGCCATCTTCATAATGGAATAATTGGGGTTATAATGTAACTGTGGGAACATAATTCCAGCTTTAGGAGGGGCAGCATGGCCCTGTAATGTTGTTTTAATGTGATTTGGGGACTGCAGGAACTGCCTGAACCTGCTCACTTAGGATTTGATCAATGGGAATTAGGCTCTTAAAGAGATGAAGCATTTGATAATTCCCAATTTGATCAATGTGAATCAGGGCCTTCGTGGAGATAAAACATTTCTCATGGACGTTTGGAATATCAGCTTAATGCAGGCAGCAATAGGAACTGCAGACTGAAGACTTGCAGGTCTCTGATCCAGATCCATGTGGGGTATTTATATTTTTCCCCTTTTAATGGGGTTTAATTATCCCTAGAGACTGATGAGGCCACAGCTGATGTAATTTCAGGGATTAAATGGAGGAAGGAAAATCCAGGAAATATTTAATATATAACAACACCATCCACTTCTTGCTCTTGGAAGTGATGCAGCTTAAAAAGTGGAAGAAATTCAAGTTCTATCACTAAAACTTGGTCCCTAATTCTAGACATGCCTAAAATAAAGTCAGACTATTTGCTAATAACCCCACAATTAGATCCATTAATCTTGCACTTGGAACCTGAAATCACAGGCAGCACATGGCTTTATGCATTAACAAAATTTAGCAGCTCAACCTTACTTAATTCTTCTTTTACAGCCAATTAAACAACTCTTTAAACACCACTGGAGCCTCTGTCCTCTGAATCCTCACGTGCAATTAAACTGCACATGAGAAGTGCCTGTGACACCAAAAGAGCATCTTTAGGTCTCACTAAATCATTCCTCATTTATCCATCAAGTTCCATGAAAGAGGCAGCGATAAAATAACATCTCCTGCATTGAAACCTTCAATACAAGGACACGGTGTTTAAAAGGATTTTATGTAAGGGAAAACCTTAAAGAAGGAAAGGAATATTGGTATTTCAGGCACTTCATCAAATCTGCCACAATTTATGTGCATATTTCAGGCACCTTTTGATTTCCTGGTTTTTTCCTTTTGTTGTCTTTGAAGGCAATGGACCAATACTGGATCCACTGATGTAAAAATTACAAATAAATTTTAGGAAATTTGGCTTCAAGTGCAAAAGCAGCACAGCAATTGCAGTACTGCTATTACAGAGCAGTCAAATGGATGATTTCAATTTATACCTTTCTAGAAAATTAAGAAAAGACCAAGCTCATTGAGGGTTAGGAATGTGATTCCCTCTCCAAATTCCCCTCAGTAAATACTCCTTGATTTCTGTACCCTTTAAAATGGTTTTCTTTAGTTTCTTCAATGCTCAAGACTGGCCCCTGCTCTGTCAATCAGCTCCATTTGTACAGAAAGGAACCCAAAGTATTTATTTATTTATTTTATTTAGGAAATCATTTACGTATCAGGAGGAAAATCCCAATCCCAAACCCATCTCCCACCTCTGACCACTAAACCCAGCCAGAGCTCTTCAAATCCCAACAAAACCTTGTTTTGGAATAATGCAAGTGAAATGAGGCAATCATTTGATTTAAAAAGCTGAGAATATCCCACTGTAACAGAGGAAGGAGACACCCAGGTGGGAATTTTATCCCAACCTACCTGGATTTCCAGACATGATGGAAAACCCTCTGAATTATGCTTAAATCAGACCTTGATCAATGGTCATCCTGTCCCTCTTGCTTAAGGGACAAATGAATTTAGTGCTCAGTATACTCTGCACCATTAAACACTACAAAGTTTTTACATACACACCAGAGAATATTCAACAATTCATGCTGTTAAGAGATAAAATGTGTTTTTCTTACACTTTTAAAATTTTATTTGTATCATTACCAGCAGCTCAGAGAGGACTTTTCTCTTCCTGCTCATCAAAAATCAAAACAAAACACAAACCAGAAGAAAATCCCTCCACAAATCTAAAAAACTCGTGGCAGAATAATTCATTTTCTGCAGCATTTCTTGGTTAGAGGAGAGAATTGAGGCTGTAAAAAGTTCTGTGTCCTCACTAAAATGATAAATGGAACCTCTTGCCTGAGGGATGGAGCAGCCCAAAGGGAAGAGTCCAAGGCTAAGGGTCACTGTCACTTTGATCCATCAATTACCAGATCTTCACTTCACTCTCTTCAGGACTAATCAAAATTATTTAATTTGACCTTCACTGTTGAGGGCAGAGTGAAATTCCTCATTTAAATCCTTCCTATGGTGCGAGCAGGGGATGGATCAGATCGTGATGCAAAGCTGGAATCCCATTTTCAGTGCTCCATCAGAGAGAGGGAATCTATTCTTAGACTATTTCATGCTTCTTATCAACTATAAATTAACAAATGTATACTAAGTGTGCATCCCATTTCTCTGCAGCTTATGGTTCCTATGCATTGGCCTCCAAATTCTCCCAAATTCCCTCCTTTTAACAGCCAGAGGGACTGATGGGATCTGTGAGGGAGGAAAGGGGAATTATTGTGCATTTTAATGTGGATAGAACTCATCCAACTGCCAGGAAAAAAACAGGAGAAGCGACTCACTTGAACCGAGCTGAGACTTCATCAGCAGCTTTTTGGTATTGCTCAGTGGTGACTTTGTAGAACTGGGCACTCTGGAAAGAAAACAGAATAAATACAGATTTCAGTTAACAGCATTTACAGGCACGCTAATATCTAGTCAATAAAGCTAATTTGGATTTAAGTTGTTTCAAAAAACCCTCAAAACCTAAACATAAAATGACAAAGTTTCAGAAATTACTTTTTTTGGGGTTTTTCTTTTTTTTTTTAAGTAAGTGCATCCTCTTGATTATGCAAAAGAAATGGCTCCTGGGGAGGAAACTCTAAAGGGACACAGGGTAGGAATCCCATACTCAGCACAAGGTGCTCCTGGACTCTTTGCAACTTCTTCATTAGAAATTAAAATCAAAATACGGATTCTTTACTCCTTTGCAGTGCCCTGTTTGTGTTCCTCACACCCATCTCCTCCCCTGCCTCACAGGTGACACTCGAGCCAAGCTTCAAAGTCACACAATAAATTAACCATGGCTCCACTTTCCCTTTTGCTCCTTGCCTTGAAAATGCCTCTCTAAGGAGTTCCTGGAATATTCCAAACTCCCAGGTTGCTTCAATCAGTTGCTAATTTTAATTTTTAAAGCCAGGCAGCTTCAGAACTGATTTTCATCTCCCTTAAACCCAGGGATGGCTTTGATTTGGTTCTACAAAATCATTCATTTCCAAAGTACAGGTGGGAGATGCTCACCAAGCAACAGAACTCTTCGATGTGTGAAAACAGCAAGGGCAGTTTCTGGCTGTGGGAAGAAGGGGAGGATATTCCAGAAGAGTGCAAGGATGGCATGAGGTCAGACAGCTCTGAGAGAGGCCTGGAGGGGCTGGAGCACGTCCAGGGAAGGGAACGGAGCTGGGAAGGGGCTGGAGCTCCAGGAGCAGCTGAGGGAGCTGGAAAGGGGCTCAGGCTGGAGCAAAGGAGGCTCCGGGGGGACCTTGTGGCTCTGCACAAATCCCTGACAGGAGGGGGCAGCCGGGGGGGTCGGGCTCTGCTCCCAGGGAACAGGGACAGGAGAGAGGGAACGGCCTCAGGCTGGGCCAGGGGAGGGGCAGGGTGGATATCAGGAAAATTCCTTCAAGAAAAGGGCTGTCCAGCCTGGTAATGGTGGAGTCCCCATCCCTGGAGGGATTTAAAGCCCTGTGGATGTGGCACATGGGGACATGGGGCAGTGGTGACCTTGGCAATGCTGGGAATGGTTGGACTCGATGATCTCAAAGGTCTTTTCCAGCCTAAAGAATCCTGTGATCCTACAGCCTGAGACAAATCACTGGAATGTTGTTTTGCTTCATGTCTCAATAACACAGAGGTGGCATTTTTCAGGAGGTTTTTATAGCCTCGGCACAGCTGGACCTCAGCTATAATAACCAAGGCACCTGGCTGCCCAGCTGGAGGGAGAAAGCCAAGTTGAAGCAGCTCAAAACTCCTCTGAAACCATTTTCCTCTGAATGCTGGTGGAAACAGGGCATGGAGAGGCAAAAAGGTTCTGCTGGCATTTGCAAGAATTCTCGTGTAGCTTTGAGTCATCGGCATCCCAGGGAGTGATGTTAACATGGCAACAAAATCCTGACAATCCCACACTGGGTGATTGCATCAAAACCAGCTGAATCCTTATTTTAACAACCTGGGACTTTATCCCACGGTTTGGAGTTATTGATGCCTCAATATTGATTTTGCATCTTTCAAGTATGTAACATATGTCAGGCTGGGAGAGCTGGGACTGTTCACCCTGGAGAAGGTTCTGGGAGAGCTCAGAACCCCTTCCAAGCCTAAAGGGGCTCCAGGAGAGCTGCAGAGGGATGGGGACAAGGGCTGGAGGGACAGGACACAGGGAATGGCTTCCCACTGGAAAAGTGAAATTTAGATGAGATATTGGGAAGGAATTCCTCGCTGAGAGGGTGGGGAGGCCCTGGCACAGGTTGTCCAGAGAAGCTGTGGCTGCTCCATCCCTGGAAGGAATTGCTGGCTGGGAGGGTGGGCAGGGGCTGGAATGGAATTCCCAGAGCAGCTGTGGCTGCCCCTGGATCCCTGGCAGTGTCCAGGGCCAGGCTGGGCATTGGGGCTTGGAGCAGCCTGGGATAGTGGGAGGTGTCCCTGCCCATGGCAGGGGTTAGGACTGGATGGGCTTTAAGGTCCCTTCCAACCCAAGCCATTCCATGATTCCTTAACACACATGGATGCCACGATCCAGTCCACGGGAAGCATCATTCCAATTTTAATTTGGGGTAAAACAAAGCAGTTTAGCTTAAGACACTGATGTATGGAAAAGCAAAATGATGGAAACATTTTTAGGGGGAAAAAGATAGAAAAGCCTGGAAGTAGAGAGATCAGTCTTCCACAAAAGTCCTAGATGACACAGGTCTGTGGTCACTGGGTGAGCAAACACGTCCTGAGGAATATTTATCATCTTATAAGCAGTGCTGGTCTCACTCCTGCAAAAACACTTCCTGAAATTCCAAAAGAAGCAGCACCAACTACAGAAAAAAAGGCAAAGAAAAACATTTTTCCTTCCCACTTCAAGATTTCATCTTCCAAGCTCTTTCCTTGTGAATGATAATCCTGAAATGTACCGAAATCAGTAAATAAAATGCCAGCTCCAGACAGGGGTAAAATTGTATTGCAGGGCTCCTATTTTCTCACAAATGATAACAAATTGGGCAAGAGGCACTGCAGGTAAAGGTCAGGCCTGGCTCAGCAGGAGCTCAGAGCTCTGCTGCACTCCCCACTCCCAGCCCCACACCTAATCACTCATTTGCACCAAAACCGAGCTTTCCACGCACGGCACCGGCGGTCATTTATTTTTTCATAAATCATCGTTGGCCAGCGAGCAAATGGAAGTGAAATTCTCCTCACACCAGTGACCCCCTGGCATTCAGCAATCCCAGCTGCCCAATGACAGCCAGGCCCAGTTTGTTGGGATGGGATGGGATGGGATCGATAGGGCCGGGATGAGCCCGCGACGGGCGGCGGGGCGAGCGTGGCCGGGGCAGGGCTGAGATGATGAATCGCTCTCCATCACCCCCTGTCCCCTCCCAGGCCAACACGGACTGGAATCTTATTTAGGCTGCCATTTATCTTTCTTTGGCCCGGTCAATAAAGATGAACAGAACAGTTGTAAGGATCGATTGCAATTTTTTATAATTTTCAAGCATGAAGGAGCATTTCTGACATAAAAACAATATTGGGGGTGTACTTGTTCTGCTTTTTAATTGCAGTTCAAGTGATCAACTGAGCTGCTATGTATGCCCACAAGTTTTAATCCTACAAGCTATCAAGAAATCATTTGTTATCTTAGATGAAGTGTGCTGTTTGTTGGCTCAGGCCTTCCTTTGAAATTCACTCAGATTCCCTTTTAGAGATAAACTCTCCGTAATCCAGAGATGAAGTTTCATTTTCCCAGTCCTCCCTAATCCTCCAGGTAAAAGTGCAGTGGTCATTTCCCTAAATACAGATTAAAAATGGTGCCGTAACATCATTTCCTCATCTCCAGATAAAGACATATATTTATTATCTTCATCCCTGGAAGTGTCCAAGGCCAGGTTGGATGCAGCTTGGAGCACCCTGGGATAGTGGAAGATGTCCCTGCCATGGCAGGGGTGGAACTGGATGAGTTTAAAGTCCCCTTCCAACCCAAATCCAGTGGTTTTGGCCCAAAAGTAATGAACATATTGCAGTAAAATTGAGTAACAAGTGGTGCCTTTTCCAGAGCCACCTCCAAAGTGAACTGAGAGAAACAGAGGCCGAAAGAGAAGTTAAAGAGAATTTCAATTTTCATTGTAAATCCACCCAATTTTCCCTGACACATACACAGAGCCATAGAAAATACAAATAATGCCATAAGTCAGGAAGAGCAAAATGAGATCTAACCACGGGTGAAAAGTGTTTTCACCACGTTTGCCACTGAAATAATTTTCCCTGAGTGAAAGTGGGAGCAGCTTTTTAAAGCTGGAGGAATAAGAGGAGAATTATTTCTCTCGACAGCTCTGATTTCAAAGGTCTGTGTAAGAAAATAAATTCCTGGAGCCCCTCAGAAGGTCACTGTTTTGTCTGCATGGGGGACCTCAAAGCACGAGTACACGTTTCACTCTGGGCTGAAAATCTTCAGATTTGCAGCCAGGTAAAGTTCTGAGAGATCCTGTGTCATGCAAGCTGATAAAAGATTATCAAAAGAACAAGGAGAACTTGAGATCCCTCATTTAATTTCACCAGAGCTACTTCACCTATATGCACCATTTTATTAAAAATGTGGTGAAGCTGTTTCTGCTGCAGACAGACCACGACTTATTTTGGCATTGAATTCTTGCTTTTAAGCCCCCTGGCTCTTAAAGCCCTGAAGAAATTCATTATGAGAGTAACACTCATGCAATCTATTTAATTTTTTAAATTAAATTTAATAGTTACGTAGTTAAGAGTTGATTTGACAAAGAAAAAAAAGACATTTGACTTGCATACAACAGAGACAAATCTGCCCTTTTGCTTCAAGTTAGTGCTGTGAAAGACAAAAATGAGCCCAGCTTGACTCCAGCTCAGCTCAGCACCTGCTCCACCCACCAAAGGAACGAAGGGCTTGGGCTGTTTGGCACCTTTGAGAATCAGGGGAGAATTTTTAATTTAAAGACTTCTCCTTCCTTCTCATCCTCCCCCACGGAAAGACTCAAAGCATCGGCAGGCAAAGATTATCCTGTTCCCTGAATGGCAAATTGGGAAGTTTTCTGTGCCTCTTTTAAATCCATTTCTGCTGCAGTTAAGCTTCTTTTCTCCCTTAATTGTACTTGTGGCCATTTCATCTCAGTATCTCTAACAAAGCCATTTGTGGGTAATAGGAAGCATTTTGTTTTAATCATCCTGTTGACACAGAGCCTGAGATCTGAATGGCCTCAAAAGAGGAGATTTCCACAGCCACAGTGAAGTTGTTTCACTTATTTAGTCCAAATTCAAGGCTGACCAGGCTGCTCCAAGCCCCAGTGTCCAGCCTGGCCTTGGACACTTCCAGGGAGATCCAGGGGCAGCCACAGCTGCTCTGGGAATTCCAGCCCAGCCCCTGCCCACCCTCCCAGCCAGCAATTCCCAATTCCCAATCTCCCATCCAGCCCTGCCCTCTGGCACTGGGAAGCCATTCCCTGGCTCCTGGCCCTCCAGCCCTTGGCCCCAGTCCCTCTGCAGCTCTCCTGGAGCCCCTTTAGGCCCTGCAAGGGGCTCTCAGCTCTCCCTGGATCCTTCCCTTCTCCAGGGGAACATTCCCAGCTCTCCCAGCCTGGCTCCAGAGGGGCTCCAGCCCTGGAGCAGCTCCGGGGCCTCCTCTGGACTACAGAGGAAAAGGCAAGATTAGAAGAAATAAACTTAAAAACATCCAGTCATGCTTCATCTTTGAAAGCACCACCAAGTGAACAAGGCCAGGAGGAATTAGGGGAGAAGAACAAAAAGAGAATAAAACCATCAACTGTTCTGTGCCTACACCCCAGTTCCAAGTCACATTAAATTACAGCTTTATAAATATGACCATTCCGATGGCATTTGCATTCGAATTTAATGCCTCTGTTTGTCTCTGAATTGATTTTAACAAGCTGTGGAAAAGCAAGCATTTAACATCAGACAGCTTCCCAAGTAAGGCTGCATCTTCATTCTGCCTCCCAGTGATCTATGGATGAGGGAATCTCTTCTGAACTGTCAGCAGATCAGGCCTGTGCTTGAATTTTTAGATAAGTTATTTTTTATACAAGTTCTGACTGCTTTCATTTGATCCAGCTGCTCTACTGAGTCCATTGCTGCAGTTTTTATTCCAGAAATGAAACTAAGGATGTCCAAATCCACACTCAGGGATTCTACATAACACTTAAGACTTCTACTCTTGTTTTTAAATCCTATTATGAGCTCCTTCGTAATGAGAGGGCTCACTGCCCTCACTGGGGCTGTCATTAGGACTCACTGATGGATGAGAAAGTTCTCTGGACCTGTCACAGGGCTGAAAATCAGGTTTTTATGAAATCTATCCAAATGGAGCATCTTTCCTTATAAAAATGGTTGCTGCCCAAAGCAAACCAGTTTTCCAATCCTGAACTACAGCATAAAAGGTGCCTTCGGAGAAGGACCTAAGAAATCCCTTCCACCACAATTTAGGACAACTCAGGGACTAAAGATGAACGGACAGAGCAGGGGATGAGCTTTTGGAGCAGAGGAGAAATTTTTTTATGTGCAGTAACAGGAGAAGTAGCTGCAAGGCAGGGAGAAGGAATTCAAACTGAAAGAGAAGCCCCACAGAAAAAAAATGCAGCAAAGGAAGCAACCTGGGATGCTGGACTAAACCTGCAGAGGACACACAGATAAGGGAGTTAAGGCTAAGGCAAAATCATCAGGATTTTGGTGGTGCTTGCCTAGAGCTCCCTATTTCAAATTCAAGTGCAATTCCCTCTCTTCTGCTTTTATAAAACCTCATCTGTCCCTTGTGGCCTGGAAGAAGCTGCATCAGGACCAGGCTGTCCCTCTGACAGAAGAGATGCCTGAACTGTTATGGACTGGAAGGAGGATTTGGGACACCCAAAACCACCCAGTACCTGCTCCTACAGAGAGATAAAACCCCAAAGGTATCCAAATGTGTTGCAAATGCCACAAACCCACCCAAAAAAACCCCCTGGAAGGTGTCCCTGCCCATGGCAGGTTGGAATGAGATGGTATTTAAGGTCCCAAACCAATCTGTGATTCCACAAAACAAAGGA
This sequence comes from Aphelocoma coerulescens, assembly GCF_041296385.1. Lineage (NCBI taxonomy): Eukaryota > Metazoa > Chordata > Aves > Passeriformes > Corvidae > Aphelocoma > Aphelocoma coerulescens. Next base: position 2,999,586 of record NC_091014.1, on the reverse strand, counting down.
GCAACACGTGCTGTGCCTGGCAAACGCCCTGCAGGAAGAAAATTCACTTCCCATCAGTGATTGCTTGATTCCATGATGGGTGTTTGTCAAAGATATTCAGTGTGCAGCATTCGGGGTAAAATACTTAACTCAGTTATCAGCAGAAAATGGGGGGAAACAGAGTGATTTTTGACCTTTTCTTCTGAATTTCCAACTCTGTTTTTCAGGCACCACTAACTAATGCCTTTAACTGCAACTATTAATGGCTCTGAAGTTTCTCCCCAGCCATGCCTCACTTCACTTTTCTGCCCTGCTAGAACATCGATCTCTAATTTGTTAACACTCAGAGCTGCCAAAGAAAATGAAAACCTTTGTGAAAAGGACAAATCTATTCAAAGTTCTTACAGCTATTCAGCCAAGCAGCTAATCTGCATGTAATTGTAGTCCTGGTGTTAATACAAATGTGCTCAGGCTTAGAGACGCACCTGAAAATGCACAACTGTATTTATGGCCCCTCCTGATGACAAGAAGCCTCATTCAAATCATTCCCATTTACAGTTTTCCTTCTCAGCTCAGCCCTAAGTTTTTTTTTAAAAAGCCACTATTCCGTGTTTTAAATGATATTCTCCCTCAGGAACCAATGGGGTTATTTCTCCACGACCTAAAGCAGGCTTTGCCCCCCAAAAGGAACATGGTACATCTTTGAGGCACACAGGAATGGGAATTGCTGCTGCCAGGGGTGATGCCCAAGAAATGTAAGTTGGGAAATCCCTTCTGTTGGTGGCATCGGGTACAGACGGCAGCACAGGAATAAGGATTTTAAATTCCTGTCGTTGGTTGCTTTTATGGAATTCATTCTTAAATACTGGTCCAATGGGCCACTTATGCAAAGCAAAAACCACACCACAGGGAGCTACATCAGCTCACAGGCAAACCATGATCAGCACGAATCCTAAAATCCTGGAATGGTTTGGGATTGAAGGGACCTTCAAGATTTTCCAGTTCCAACCCCGTGCTGTGGGCAGGGACACCTCCCACTAGCCCAGGGTCCTATCCAGGAATGGCTGTGACTTCCAGGGATATTCCAGGGTTTTATTCCAAGGTCCAGAGCTGTCCATCCTGCACATTTCATTTCAAAATACAGCAGCACAAAGTCAGCTCAGCCTAAATCTCCTACTCCCTTCCTGCACAGCTCAGCTCATCCTGCATGAACGACTCCCACAAAATCCTGAGGTGTTGGCAACTCAAGGCAAGACAATCTGAGGTCACTCATGGAGCTGTTTTGGCAAAACTTTAGCAGAGACAGCACCAAGTCCAGGGAAGTTCTTCCACGGTCTACAGCAGCCATGATTTTAAGAAGAAGTCTCAAAGTCTGAGAAAATCTGGGAAAATCCCTTTAACCACCACTTGTTTCCAACTCATTTTGACCAGAGGCAGAGATCCCATTAAAGTGGTCAAACAAGTACCTCCCTCCACAGACAGCAAAGGGACAGGGATCCTAAGAGGTTGTGGGGTCTGCAGCCTCGGAGGTCCCCAACAATCCCACAAAGCCCTCACCCATCTGCTCAGCGTCGCTGCTGACGCTGCTCTGAGCAGGTGCCTGGACCTCCCAAGGCCCCTTGCAGTCGGAGCAACTCCATAAATATGGAAATTTGGATCTGCTATCAGGGTGAAAATCTCTTTTGCCTTGTAGATGTGCAATCTGCTCTGCAGCTGGAGGTGAAATTCATCTTGTGGCAGCAGCCCAACAGAAAGAATCACAGATTAGCTCTGTCTTCTTTCAAATCAATGGAAAATAGCTGGGTTTAGCTCTGTTTATTAGATCTCCCCTATCACTGCTGCCTGAGATTGGCTGCCTTGGGCCAGAATGAGTGCAAGATTACCATTTTTTAAAAAGCACAAATAACACTCACATGCCAGCCCAAGAGAGACCATGAATAAAGTTCCTGAAAGAAATTCTAAAATATTCTGTCTCTTTCAATCCAACAGCCCTGGCAACAGTGTCGTGGCACAGGCTTGTGCTGCTGTCTCTCTCTCAATGCTTTAAAAAGTTTTGTCTGGTTTTTCCAGCTGATATTTGTGGGAACTTCCCTCAGGAAGCAGTTTGATCAATCCTACCAAATCCTCATTTTGTGGAATTATGAGCTGCAGTATCCCAATAGGATGAGTTCAATATCCAAAACCACTTTAATATTTGCATTTGGTCCGAGCAACAGACTTCTCTGAATGTTGCTGCCACAAATACTCTGAATTTTGGTGTCACCGTCAGGTGGTATTTTGACGGTTGGGATTAGCAGGAGAGCAAAGAGGGGGTAAATACGGGCAGCAGATTTTTTACTGTGCCAAGTTCATGATCCAGGTGAAAACAGCCACAAGAAAAGGCAGAAAATCTGATACCAACCAACTGACAGCTGATGCTGCTACAACAAAAGCCAAAATGTAAAAATCTATGTATCAATAACAGGTTTTGGTGATGGTGAAGCAACTGAAGAACTTCAAGGATGGCCTCTGGCAGCTGCTTTGAACACCAGGTGAGAGCAATGAGGAGGTATCAGCACTGGTACAACAAAAACCACTGAGAATATAAAAAATCCCTGGTGAAAACAATGTAGGTATTTGTTTGGATGACTGATAAGCACCTGAATCCAAGAAAATCACATTTTACACTCATATTAGGTGGAGAACTCTGCTCATACTTAGTGAAGCAAGAAAGGAAACGAGCTCTGAGCATGTTTAAATCAAAGTAATGGGAGAATTTTTCAGTGCTCTTCCAAGAGTGGATCCCAGCAGACCCACTGTGCTCAGAAGCTGCCTCGTGAAGGAAAAGCAGCCACAACTCAGACAGGTGGGCTCTCCCTAAAAACCTGCTCAGATAAATTCCAGGACCTAGGAAAACGAAAGCATGGCACAGTGGAATTATTAGCACCAAACACATTGATCTGGAAGTTTAAAAAGTCACTGCACTGCTCTTAATAAGGCAAAACCCACAGAATTCCTATGGCTGGATGACACACAAGGCCAAGTAATTCAAACACAGACTCCTACAAGCATTCTGAATTTGTAACTATGTTCTGTGACCTCTGAAGATGATTCCCACTATTTCCTGGGCTCCTTTTTCCTGCATTCCTCATGGGGTCTGTTTATTCTCACTGCCCATTTCCAGCTCCCTCCCTCAGTGCATTGTTGAAGCCAGAGCTGTTATTCTGCACTTCAGCCATCCCGCAGGTATTTGGGGGATGTTCCCTCCTACAGATGGATTGTTTTCCACTGGAGCCCTTATTTTTCCTTCCCATTCCAAGTGATCCCTTGTGCTGCACACCTCCATTTCTCCAGGCAGCCACAGACAGACATTCCATCTTTTCCCTCACTGGCCTGAACAGACTTTCAGTTGGTTTTGTGAATGCATTTTGTGTCACCTACATTGTCCCCCTACCACGGCCATTTATTTTGGTAAAATCTCTGAACTCAACATTTCCCTGCATAGGGTTAGAAAGGGTCTGCCAACCCCTGTATCCATCGTGGAATTTGTTTTCGTGGATGGGATTCACCCCTGGAAGTGTCCCAGGCCAGGCTGGACGGGGCTTGGAGCAACCTGGGATAGTGGGAGGTGTCCCTGCCCATGGCAGGGGTAGGACTGGATGGGCACACACAACCACAGTCATTTATAATTCTCCTTCATTCCTCACAGCAACAGGTCCAGCTGGATAAATTCCATCTCTGTATCAATTACCCAGCTGTCTGAGAATACATGGAAATACCTGTAAGTTTGGATTTTTGTATTTTACTTTATAAAGTATGGGAGCATTGAGGATGAACTTGATATAATCAATATTTTTTCTCCTCTTTCTCCCTCCAAAGAACCAAAGTGACTCTAAAAAGCTCCCACACCTTTGATCTGGGCAGCTACAGGAAAAACATCCCTTTTGTTACTATGAAATCTGGAATTACCTCATAGTAACAACGCTCTCAGGCACAGGGTGGGTTTTTTGGGCTTGTCTTGTGCAGGGCCAGGAATGCCTGCCAGCAGGAGTTTTATTTATGCCACCTGCACACCCTGAAATTTTCCAGTTATTCTGTCTTCAAATTCTTAAAGCCTGGGCAAAACACTTCCAGGAAACTCAGTCACATAAAAAGAGGTTAGTGTGTCTGAAAACTTTTAATTGCATCAGCTAGTCAAGTAAAAAAGACATCAAATGTCCCCTCAAACACTGTTCTTGTGTTCTTGTGTTCACCAAATCCTTGTTCTGTCAACGACTGGTAAAAAGTCCCACTTCGAAAACATCCCACACACTGCATGGTACAAACACACAGAGCATTTTACACTTGATTTTTCCAATAGAAAAACACAGGTCTCGTAAGGATTTTTCAGTTTTTCATTAAGTTCTTTCCATTTTACAAGTACCTGAAATAATCTCTTGTCAGTTCAAGGCAACGATTCAAAGAAAAAAATTCATTGATGTTTTCTGAATTTAAAAGGGTCATTTTCTGCTTTTTAAAAAGCCTTTAAAAAACCCCAATTTCTGCAGATTTTCTAACAAAAGGAAGCCCAACCTCTACTATTATCCAGTAACTCATTTCACCTATACACAGCATTATTTTGTTTTGCTCAGTTGAGATCCCACTGAAAAACTCCTGCCTGCTCAGTCACAAGAGATTCTCAAATCATCAGCATTCTGCACGTTATTTTAAACATATAATTAAAGAAAGTTTCCAAAAAATTAAGTGACAGTAGCAGCAGAAACTCTTCAGAAGGAAGGAGGCTCACAAAAGCTGTTTGAAAGGTGCAATGAATACAGTCTGGGCTGGATTTGTTCCACGGGGCGTGTTTGGCTGGCAAGGAATTATTGGGAAGAGTTAAATAAAAAAATATTGCACCTATTCAGTGGAATTAGAGGGACAAGAGAGAAAAGATATCAGTGGTTTTTCATATAAACACAGCAAATTGAACAGCTCCAGCTACAGGGAACTGCACTGAGTAAGGACAGACAAGAGCTCTGAGCTCTGGCACACAGGGAATGGCATTCCCTGGAAAACAGCTCTGATTTCCCACTGGGGCTCTTCTCTTATTCCAAAACATCTCTGATTTTCTTCTTAAAGAATCACAGAATAGTTTGGGTTGGAAAAGACATTAAAGCTCATCTCATTCGACCCCTGCCATGGGCAGGGACACCTCCCACTGTCCCAGGCTGCTCCAAGCCCCAATGTCCAGCCTGGCCTTGGGCACTGCCAGGGATCCAGGGGCAGCCACAGCTGCTCTGGGAATTCCATTCCAGCCCCTGCCCACCCTCCCAGCCAGCAATTCCCAATTCCCAATCTCCCATCCAGCCCTGCCCTCTGGCACTGGGAAGCCATTCCCTGGCTCCTGGCCCTCCAGCCCTTGGCCCCAGTCCCTCTGCAGCTCTCCTGGAGCCCCTTTAGGCCCTGCAAGGGGCTCTCAGCTCTCCCTGGAGCTTCTCCTCTCCAGGTGAGCACCCCCAGCTCTCCCAGCCTGGCTCCAGAGCAGAGGGGCTCCAGCCCTGGAGCAGCTCCGGGGCCTCTCTGGACTCTCTCCAGCAGCTCCAGGTCCTGCTGCTGTGTCCCCAGGGCTGGGGCAGCTCTGCAGGTGGGGTCTCACCTGAGGGGCACAGGGGCAGAACTCCCTCCCCTCTTACTCTTTACAGAACAATCCAGAGCTTCCAAAAAGCATTTTTTGGTGTGTTGTGCTCCCATCCAGCGTCACCTGCTGAATGCAAAGCTCTCGAAACTGAAAGCCAGCAGGAGATGGGAATGAGAAAAGGAGGGAAAATCTCCATATTAGTGTTGTAATCCCAAAAAGCCACACACACATCCAGCCCCTAACACTGCTGCAAATCCCACCAAGTAGGGTTTGCTGAAAACTGACGCATGAGATATTTCAGTACCACCTACAACAGTCCCTAATATTCAGTTTTGTAACCTGCATTCTGCTGTTTCACTGCACGGCAAATCCACGTGAAATGGGAGCTGTCCGATACGAAAAACAACAATTTCCCATCTTAAAAGTTGGAATCTGATCCAAAAAGGGAAGTAGGATGCAAACATGTTAGACAAGGAGTGCCAGAAATGAGTAAATAGTCATTCAAAATGAATGCTCTCACACGTTGCTGAATAAAAATGGTGGAAGGAAATGACTGCACATTTTAACCCATGTCTCAGGATAATGAATTGTGTGCTGCCTCCTTCTAGAGAATTTATCAGGGAATTCACTCAATATCTGGATGATTCCACTGCTTTTCTCCTGCCTGGAGAAAGTGAGGCAGTGAAAAAACGCTGAATTTCCCAAGAGATGAAACAGAAGTAGTTCCAGTGAGGCCCTGGAATGGAATTCCCAGAGCAGCTGTGGCTGCCCCTGGATCCCTGGAAGTGTCCAAGGCCAGGCTGGACATTGGGGCTGGGAGCAGCCTGGGATGGTGGGAGGTGTCCCTGCCCCTGGGATTGGAACTGGATGGGCTTTAAGGTCTTTTCCAACCCAAACCATTCTGATTCCATGATTCTCTGAACTCCTGAAATCCACAAGAAGCTTGGCATGAACAGACATCGGAGCTGGCATGGAACAGAAATTATCTGCAGTGCTTTTAAAAACACATATGGCATCAAAAAACACCAGAAAATATTCTGTATTATTGTCTCAGCCTATGGGAAACAGGGAATATCTTCTTTGGGCTTTAAGTTGAATTTATCAATTTATAAAGAGAATATTTATTGCAGGAAAAAAATCTGTGAACTGGATTAAAGTGGCACCGGATATAAAAAACAGTCTTACCTTATTAAGGTAAGACATTTAAACAATTCTAATTCTCTTCTGAGAATCAGGTAAATGTTTGAACTCCTCTGCTGTGGTTCATTTGGATTTGTTTCCTAATTAGCACAGATCTGCTTTGGTGTTTCCCTGAGCATAAATTTCCTGAGTGATTATGGCCTGCAAAGGGTTAAATTCCCTGACATGCAGGGAAAAAATAAAGATTTCTAAAGTGGCAGGAGAGTATCTCCTGGTTTCAAACACATGATTTTCCTCCCCTGTTTCAAAGGGAACGGCCTTTTGAGGCACAGCAATATGCATGTGAATAGATCTGCATTGAAAAGTCCCAGCTCTCAGGTAGGAAAATGCTTTTTGCTTCCAAAGGAGTGAGGTGGGGGAACTTTCATTTCTCCCCGACACGCTGAAGGGGCTCAACACACCACCAGCAGCAGCATTTCTACCCCCAGTCCCACCTCTGAGGGTTCATCCACTTCTGCTGTGTCAAAATCCTAATTAAAACCAAGAGCAACAACGAGCTCAGCCCAGCAGAGCTGGGTCTAGTTCATACCAAGCTGGTGGCAGACACAGAACCCACAAACAGGGTGGAAAACAGTTAGACCACATAAAAAAGAGAAGAAATGTCCACCCTGGAAGGATTAGTGTGAAAATGACACGTTATTGTTCTAGGAGGATCTCACAAATACAGAAACTCGATGCCACCTCTTCTCTCCTGATTCACGGGGGGTCAGGGATTTTAAAGGAAACTTGCAGTGCCCAAGACCAATTGGTTTTGCTCTTTAAAGCAAAAATTTGGCTGCAAAGAAGTTGTCACCAGGCTCTTCACAAAGTCCACTACTCTGATTTTCTCTCACCTCTCCTATTTTCTCACATTTTCTTCCTACAACTCTCTCTGGTCATCTTCAATTAGAGTTCCTTCTCCCAGTTTGAAACTTACTGGTTTAGTTTCGGGGGAGTTTCACAGAGCACAGAAAAATACAGAATTTTGCCTTTCTGTACTGAATTCTAAACGCAGAAGAAAAATCTTTACTTAAATTTTCATTCCTGTGGCAAAGCCTGGCCAAAGCTGGACCTGTGCCACAAGTAATGTCAGAAAAAGCTGGTACAGCTCTCTTCTCTCTGCAGTGGGGTCACATCCCAGGATTTCGGTCCAGCTCCCACTGTGACCGGACTCTCCCTGATTTTAAGGATGTTGCCACTGGACACAGCTGCTCCTGGGCAGGGCTTGACCTCCCGCACATGAAAAGCACAATAAAATGAGGTGAAGAAATGCTACACCCAGAGCAGGGCGTGGTGCAGAGCCCACATTTCCTCAGGCTTTGCGGGAGCTGTTTTGCTTTACACAAAAGCTTTCCCCAAACCCAGCATCCTCTGTGCTTACACTACAGAAACAACAATTAAATCCACTGTCTTTTTGTTTCCTGTAACACAAAGGTGAACCAGCAAAACTCATACGGAAAAAGCCGGGTCTAAATCACAGCTTATTGCTCATAAACCTGAATCAACTTCCCAAAAATCCATCGCTGCCAGATGTCAGTGGTCCATCTCCGGCTGCAGAGATCCTTCTCTCCCACTGAAGGCCAAGTTATTAATAAATTGTTTTTCAACTTCGGTTGGATTGATCATTTATTTTCAAAATTCCTTTTCCCATCATTTATTCATTACACGCCTCCTCCTGATGTAAGAGGACATTTATTGCCTTCTGCATTTATTGTGCTGGCAAACAGAGCCATTCAGCAGCACTTCCTGGGGATTCTCTAATTTATCTATCAGTTATGGCACTGGACTATTTTTAGGGGCAGGAAGAATTAAAATATCACTCAGAGTGACAGCAGTGAAAATGAAGGCAGCGAGTCCTCGGGAAGATTATTCCTGTGATTCCATGATTGCAGCCACTGGGTTTACAGGATCATTTACCAAAAAAAAAAAAAAAAAAAAGGCATCATTTCTCATAAACATCGCTGCTTTCTAATGAGAATAATTACTCGTTAATGCTGAGGCAAAGAGGGTCTGTTTTCCTCTAATCATAAAATCATTTAGGTTGGAAAAGCCCTGAGATCATCGAGTCTAACCATTCCCCAGCACTGCCAGGGCCACCACTGCCCCATGTCCCCAAGAGCCACATCCACAGGGATTTGAAACCCCTCCAGGAATGGGGAACTCCACCATTACCAGGCTGGACAGCCCTTTTGGGGAAGGACTTTTCCCGATATCCACCCTGCCCCTCCCCTGGCCCAGCCTGAGGCCGTTCCCTCTCTCCTGTCCCTGTTCCCTGGGAGCAGAGCCCGACCCCCCCGGCTGCCCCCTCCTGTCAGGGACTTGTGCAGAGCCACAAGGTCCCCCCTGAGCCTCCTTTGCTCCAGCCTGAGCCCCTTTCCCGGCTCCCTCAGCCGCTCCTGGAGCTCCAGACCCTTCCCAGCTCCATTCCCTTCCCTGCACACGCTCCAGCCCCTCCACGTCCTCCTCCTGAGGGGCCCAGGGCTGCCCCAGGATTTGAGGTCCCTCAGCAGGGCAAGCACAGGGGAATGGTCACTTCAATTTAGAGTTGTAATAATTTCTGATCCTGTTACCTCAACAAAGAAATCCTGCAAAGCACCTCCCTGAAGGTTCCTTTAATACAGAGTTAACTTAGCTCAGTATTTGTTCCCAAACTTCAGCCTGTGCTGGGGAGATGGTGGGAGGAGGGAACAGACCCGGGTGAAGCGAAAGCTGCTTATTCATTAACTCCCCATATGTTGAAACATTTTGCCATATCCTATGCAAAGCGATAAACACAGCTTTGAGCATTCAAATGACAAATTCCTTCAGTTTGTTCCTTTTTGCCTATTTAAAACATTTTCCTCTCGTGACAGTTTTTTCTTTTGCTCTGTAAGATGGGGAAGTGGAAAAGCGCAGGTAAAGCAACACCCAAAAAACCCCATGGTCACCAAGGGGGGCTGAGGCAATGCTGGAATGTTGGATTCAAAAAGTGAGTGGTGCTGGATAAACTTGGCCTCACTGGGATTCCACCATCCCAGGCTGCTCCAAGCCCCAATGTCCAACCTGGCCTTGGGCACTGCCAGGGATCCAGGGGCAGCCCCAGCTGCTCTGGGAATTCCATCCCAGCCCCTGCCCACCCTCCCAGCCAGCAATTCCCAGTTCCCAATCTCCCATCCAGCCCTGCCCTCTGGCACTGGGAAGCCATTCCCTGGCTCCTGGCCCTCCAGCCCTTGGCCCCAGTCCCTCTGCAGCTCTCCTGGAGCCCCTTTAGGCCCTGCAAGGGGCTCGCAGCTCTCCCTGGAGCTTCTCCTCTCCAGGCTGGGCATTCCCAGATGGTTTGGAGCACCCTGGGATAGTGGAAGGTGTCCCTGCCTGTGGCAGGAGGTGGAGCTGGATGAGCTTTAAGGTCCCTTCCAACCCAAATTATTCTGTGATTCTATAAACACATCCAAGCTCCAGGGCTCTGAATTGTCAGTTTCCATCCAGATACCATCACATCACCCCTCAGACTCGTGCTAATTCTTCCAAAACAAAAACATGGTATTAAGTCATCTTTTTCCCCAAACTAAAACTACAAAAAAAATCAGAAGTCTTCCTAAACCCTTGTTTGCTGAAGAAATAAAAAAGACTGCAACAACCTGTATGAAATTGTGGTTACACATTAAAAGTTATCAGGTGTTTTAGTGCACAGTAGGAAGAAATCCTGGAATATTGGTTATCAAGGGTTTTTTTGTTCTCTATAAAGACACACATACATAATGGAAAAATAATCTATAAACAAACATTTAGAGAAACATCAATACCTGCTATTCAGCGTGGAACAACTCCTCATTTTGTTATTAAGCAGCATTTCAGCCTTGCTATTGATTGGCTATGTGATAGTGAAAAATGAGACTGAACCAGGTATTTTTCATGGCAAACATGAAACTCTGCGTTTTTGGTGCGCTTTGGGGAAAAACACATGGCTGAGGTGTGTGTTTAATAATAAACATCCTAGCTACTTAGTCAGAAATGGTAAATAAAAGATTATGAGGAGGAAAAAAAATGAAATCAAGGCTGAGACCCAATTGTTCAGAACAATGATTGTGGCTGAGCAAGATACGGAGGCAGAGCATTAAATCCAACACTCCAGCCCAGGCTGTCAATCAGGTGGAGGTTTCAGATATTGTAATTGGTAGCAAGTTTCCTAATCTCAACCTGCCAGGCAAGAAGCAATTCAACAAAAGCTCTGTCCCCCAAACAGAATGAAATCTGAAAAGAGAAGTTTTCTAATATTGGCAAGATCACAGGGTGTGTTGACAGCTTTATTATGCTAAACTGACAAAAACATTACACTCTGGTCAGTGCTAAAAAGGGTGGTTTTTCAGGAGCAATGTGGAAATACAAAGCACTGGGAAAGTCTGATGAACTCCTACTTTTATCTCCCTGGTGCAGCACATGAGCTGAGACATTGAAAAGTCTCTTGGCCCAAGTACAAAATGAGAAATTAATATATCTTGATTTTCTCCTCAGCTCTCCCACTGCAGCGATTTGGGAGAGCTGCAAGAAGTCACTGTGGCAGCTGAATACCCATTTAAAAAGGAAAAGGCCCCACTAACTTCACAGAAATAACACAATTCATTAACAATGAGATGATATGACAGTCTGTGGAATTCATCAGATGGAAGCTGTAATATATTTTATTGCTTCTATTGGAAAAGGGTTTGGAAATAGAGTTAAAGTATTGACTCTGTGTGTGTGTGTGCATATATACATTTATTTATTTGATACAGAAATAGAGCCAGCCAAACAGAAACAGGACACAAACACTGAGAGTATCTCAAAAATAGGAGCAGAGTGGGAATGATGGAATTATTTTCTTTCAAACCACAGATATTTAGGGAATACTGGACTAATTCCATGCCTCCATGGGAACAAGGACACCAGGTTTGTTGAGCTGTCCCTCCCTCTCCCCTAAGTGCTCATCAGCCAAAATAATTTCCTCCTTTGCTGGATCCAGCCTCAAGTCTCCAAACATGCACCTACATCCCTGCAAGTTGGCTTAGGAATGTGTGAAGGAATGCACACAAATGTGGGGAGAGTAAACATGTTTGCTCTGGCAAATACAGACTCCTAAACACGAGAGGTGAGAGCAGAATCATCCTCTGCTTGTGGAATTCTTGCTGCTACAGCCACGTGAGATGATGAAGAGTAAACAGACTGATAACTGAACACAAACAGAAACCAAAAAAAGCCTTTAAATTGCTAAATTACCTCGTAGGGAATGAAAATGTTTGTGGTTATTATCCTGCTTTGTACCTGTCCTCCCTCTGTTATCTACATCTTGCAAACTCCAGTTTAGGAAGAGCCCAGCAAACAGCTTCTGCTTATTGAGTTGTTGAGATCTGAAAAGGTAAACAAGGTTCTGAAGCATCTGAACAAATGTGGGGCTGGCATTGTTGGCACCTGAGCACTTTTGTCTCCACAAAAAAAAGCCAATTCCTGGCTGGGAAGCTGCAGATCAGCTCCTCAGCTCAGCACTGGGGCTATCACTGCAGAGCATGTCAGGCCATCCTAAGCCCTGAATAGAAAAAGGAAGAGATCATTAAGTTATAATTTCCCCACACAATTGGTATAAGCATTTCCTACCAACAGGATTAGGATGAATACAAGATCCCAGAATAAAGCTGCTCAGCAGTGAGGATGGCAGTTTAGTGTCTAGTAAATTTGATTTCTCTGAAAATCCTGACACATCATAATAGCAAAATCCTATTTACTGTAGCAAGCAGGATGGATAATACCATTTAACACCTGGTATAGAATGTGCCATCAGCTCAGAGCTTTGTGCTCTGTGTGCTCATCTTACCTTAAGGTTAATGCTCCTTGACAGCCTCCATGGAAAGCAGAATCCCCAAATTAAGTGCCAAGCTTGGGATTTGCAAATCCTTCCTCAACGTTTAAGTCAGGGAAAAAAACGGATGCAGAGAAGTGGATCAACATTTCCTGAACTTAATGTCTGTATTCCCAGGCTGGGATCTGGCACTGAGCCCTGTGTGGAGCAGGAATGTCCCTACACCAAGGCCACCACAGCTCCAAGGCCATGTGGGGACTGTGGAATGGGCAAAGAACTGTCAGGGAGGTGACTTGTAGGCTTGTTAAATCTGTAGTGAATCCAACATAATACTGAAACCTCCAAATTCCTACAGAATGGCAGAACCATGGAATTGTTTAGGTTGGAAAAGCCCTTTGAGATCATCAAGGCCACCAGCGAGCCATGTCCCCAAGTGCCACATCTTCAAGTTGTTTAAATGCCTCCAGGGATGGGGACTCCACCTCTGCTAGGGCTTGACAGCCCTTTCCATAATGAAATTTTCCCAATATCCAAACCTCCCCTGGCCCAGCCTGAGGCCGTTCCCTCTCTCCTGTCCCTGTTCCCTGGGAGCAGAGCCCGACCCCCCCGGCTGCCCCCTCCTGTCAGGGACTTGTGCAGAGCCACAAGGTCCCCCCGGAGCCTCCTTTGCTCCAGGCTGAGCCCCTTTCCCAGCTCCCTCAGATTTGTGCTCCAGGATAATCCCATTACCTCACCCCACAACCACATTCATATACAAACTGCTCAACACTAAAGTATTTCTAGGAAACTCAGGAGCACAGGAACTTGGCTCCAGTGGAAAGTATTAAGATTAATATGGGGATCCATATCTTGCTCATTCACACTGATAAACTAAGTAGTTGTGTCATACAGCAGGGTATTAAAATTAATTTCCTTCTGCTCCCATGACTTGGGGCAGGATTCTCCTAATGATGCATATTAGCATTAGGAAGCAGTGCAACATGAAAATAGCTGGGTTTGCTGGAGGAAATTGGAACTGGGGAGTCCCATCAGTCTCAGAGACAGAGCAGGAGCACACGCAGTTCACTGAGTGTCTGTGTGATGCCAGAAATACAGCGAGAAGCAAGAGAGGGTCATGTTTCCTTCATAAAAAATGTTGTAAAGCAAAAGCAACAGGGGTGAGGGAAAACTGGGATGTCACCTGCTCCGCATGAAAATTGTGTGCAAGTGTTGATGGGGACTGGGACCTGCACAGCAAAGGGACACCAGAGATGCAGAGATGGTTATGAATAAAGGCTACAGACACTGAGGCACTGAAACCAGTCAAAAATACTGCACCTCTCCACTGGAATTAGAGGGAGAAGACAGTGAAGATATCAACAGTTTTTCCTATAAACACCAGAAATGGAACAGCTTCAATTACAGGGAACTGCACCAAGTAAGGACAGACAGAGCATGTGCCACACAGGGAATGGCATTCCTTGAGAAAGGGCTTGGATTTCACACTGGGGCTCTTCTCTTACTCCGCAACAACTTTGATTTTCTCCTTAGAGAGTCACAGAATGGTCTGGGTTAGAAAAGACCTTCAGGATCACCCAGTTCCACCCCCTGCCATGGGCAGGGACACCTCCCACTGTCCCAGGCTGCTCCAAGCCCCAATGTCCAGCCTGGCCTTGGGCACTGCCAGGGATCCAGGGGCAGCCCCAGCTGCTCTGGGAATTCCAGCCCAGCCCCTGCCCACCCTCCCAGCCAGCAATTCCCAATTCCCAATCTCCCATCCAGCCCTGCCCTCTGGCACTGGGAAGCCATTCCCTGGCTCCTGGCCCTCCAGCCCTTGGCCCCAGTCCCTCTGCAGCTCTCCTGGAGCCCCTTTAGGCCCTGCAAGGGGCTCTCAGCTCTCCCTGGAGCTTCTCCTTTCCAGGTGAACATTCCCAGCTCTCCCAGGCTGGTACAGAGCAGAGGGGCTCCAGCCCTGGGAGCAGCTCCATGGATTCCTCTGGACTCTCTTCAGCAGCTCCAGGTCCTCCTGATGTTGTTCCCAGGGCTGGATCCAGCTCTGCAGGTGGGGTCTCACCTGAGAGGGGCACAGGGTCAGAATCCCCCTTCCCCTCCTGCCCACAGGGGGTTCTGGCTCTCAGTGCCCATGGCCAGGGCAGGTCCAGCTCTCACCCACCAACTCCCCCAAGTCCTTCTCCCAGGGCTGCCCTCCATCCATTCTCCCCCCAGCCTGGATTTGTGCTCGGATTGCCCTGACCCTTGTGCAGGACCTTTCATTTGCAAAGTAAATAATTAACACAGTGTAGGGCACACACAGCTCAGTGACTCCAGCACTGCTTCATCTCTGGGTTTTGCTGTAGTCAAGAACCACCTTCAGCCTGTAGGTGGATGATGAAAAACAGTGACAAATCTCCCTCCAAGCTTCACGTGTGAACACTTAAATCACAGCTGCACATCCCAGTCAGACCCAGAGCACGGGAAGGTTGTTCTTTAACTCCTTTGTTAAACTCTCTGCTATTGCTCTGCTGCTGTGGAGCATGTAATAACTAATAGCTTATGTGCTATCTTTGACCTAGAAACACTGGCAGCTGTTAGGGGAATTGCTGGGTTTTGGGGAAGTATCAAAAGGTTTTTAGCACATAAACCAAATTTATGAGCAGTTATTCCCCTGGAGAATAGAATTGTTTATGTTTTACTATCGCAGCTGTCACTAGTGCACAGTTATTTTGTCCTGTATTAATACCCTGTAAAGGTTGAGCATCTTTCCTCAGTCACTGAAATATTTTCAATTGACAGACTTCATCTGGCACTGAATATGGATAATTTTCTCCATAAGGAGCACGCTGTGCTGACACTAATCTGTTCTGTTGTCATCTCCCTTTATTATCAACGTCTGCATTGTTTTTTCGGCAGCATTGAAGAACACAAATACGAAGCTTCTAATTGAAAAGGCTAAGTAATCAAAAAGCCAATTAATCATCGAGATGAGTTCTGACACTCCATGATGCAACAGCCAGAAATACCACATAGGCACAACTGAAGTGTTTTTAAAGTGTGCTTATTTGATGTGGGAATGATCTGAGATTGTAATTAGCATTCTTTGTCACAGGTGACAGACTCAGATTGAACATTTCTTCATCCTGACATTAATTCTCCGAGCTCCTCTTGCTCCCACCCCACCTCCTGTTCCGAACTTCCCTCTGCTGAGCAGCCCATGCTCTGTCTCTGTGCACCTTCCACTGAAATCAGGACAAGTTTAAGAACAACCAACCAGCCTCTTTTCATGCTCTGTCATTTCCAGACTTTCTTTTTTTCTTTTTTTTAAAGCTCTATTTCCATCCCAATTTTCAAAATTCCCAGCACAGAAGCTCACAGGTGACCCCAGTGAGGGTTGCAGGGCCTGGCCTTGGGGAAGGTGGGATTGCAGGAGCTGTGACTCCTCTGCTTGTCCAGGCTTTCACTCTGCTACCTCCACCTCTCTGAAGAAATTCCAAGTCAGATTTGGAACGCAGAGCTCACTCCTCTCAGAGCTGGAACAGCACTTTTTTGTGTAGGAGAGAGATGAAAATGTACCTTGATGACAAACTGGGTGACAGCCTGGAAAAGCAGAGAGGCTTTGCCTCACAAATAAAGAGTCAGAATGAAAAGACAAGGCTTGGTATCACAGAAACTCCACTCTGAAGACAGAGCAAACAACACCCACGGAATAAAACAAGGAATTCAGAATCACTTTGCTGTAATCCTCGAGATTTCCAAGCCAAGCAGAGAAACCAAGAGATGGCAGAACTTTCCTATTTCACATCCCCTGGGGGTGACAGTCTGGCAGAGCTCAAATAAAGTTGTTTAAAGTTCATTATCTCCCTTGCACACCACAAGGATTGATTTATACACACGATTCCACATTGGAAGTCTTCACTTAACAGGAGCAAGTGAAGCCAATTCATCAGTGACCCATTCGAATGTGAAAATAAGAAAAACATCTAAAAAGATGTAAAAGGTAAAAAAAAGGTGAAAGAAAAAGCTGTCCAAGATCCATGGTTTATCAGACATCCTGTGCCATGAATTATTCCACACTAAGACCACAGCTACAATCACCCCAAAAGAAGCCAGGCTGGATAAGATCCCACTGAAGCTTTTTCCTCCAACACCAGCCGGTTACTGGAGAAAAAGGAAAGTATTGTGTGGATTTTTTTTTTGGTGAAGGATCTTAATTTTGAGCTGTTTAAACTGATGCCATGATGATTTTTTGCCTTTTCTTTTATACCTCTTTTATATACCTTTTTACAGCTTTTGTATTCTTAGTGTTTTTTAGCCTACATTCTGAGACTTATTTTGTTAAGTAGGAGACTGAACATCTTAGAAACCCCAGAGCCCAAGGTGCTCTCCAGAACACATTCTGTAAACTAAGACAGAACCATTCAGGGGAAGGTTCCTTGGGGAGGAGGGGGCTCATTCAAACCTCTAATTGGGGAGTTTTTGGTAGATATGCTAATTAGTAAAACCTATAATGTTATACCAGATCTATCAGGGGTGTGCATTGTGGTGTGCATTTCAGTGCATTCCACCTGGACATGTGCACCTAAGGATCCTTAAAATAAATCCCAAGGTAAAATCCCTTTTTTCCTTCTAACCGTGTGTGACTCTTGATTTTAAGACCAGGAAAAGGCATCAAAACAATGAACCAATTTAGAATCATTAAACGAATTTCCCCTCATCCTTTCAAACTCTGTTTCATTGCCAAGAACATGGGACTTCATTAACGTCATCTTCAAAAAGGGAGGACAAAACACCGAGATGGTATCGGATATCCTCTCAATTTAAAATATTCATTAAGACCAATTATACATGCTGATAATTCATGCAACATGTTCTACCTCCTAATCCATAAAAACAAGGGGTTTTCTTCTAGCCTGCGAAGCTGCATAAATGAGTATGTACCTTGTTAATAATTTTCACAACCAACTAACACAAAAACCTCCAAATTAATCACCAATATTTAAGCTCAGGAAGAAAGGAGAGGGGTAAAGGAGGCAAATGTATTCAGGCTGGAGGTTACAACCAACCTGGGAGGCAGAAAACGATGCCAGCAGTAATTATTTGAAATTAACATCCTATGAAATAATACCCTATAAAGGACAGGAATGTTAACAGCAATATGTTAAGCCACTGTAAGCAAGTCCCACAGCTTCCCAAGCTGCTCTCTACAGTTTAATTTCAAGTCTGTGATGAGATAAAGACACAGCAGTGCTTCTTAAACACGGTATAAACTCGGAATTAAAATTAAACTCTCCATGTACTGATGGAGGAATCACTAATTCCACCCACTGAAAGCAGAAATTCACTATGTCTCTTCACACATCACTTTTTTTGTTGTTATTTTAATTGAAATTATTTTACTTGGTGACATTTATTCACTTCCACTGGCTCTTCATCAACGTTGGTAAAAAATTACCTCATTACTTCATTTTTCTGTCTGTAATTACTGTGACAGATGAAATCCTACAGCGAATGCGAGAACTTTGTTAGTAAAGAAAACAATATTCTCACCACCAAACCTTCCACCTTGTCAATATTAAGCCAGAAAGAGGAGCAGCAATTCAAAAATAACCCCTCTGGCCTGAATTTTCATCTTTTTTCTCCTTTAAAAAGTCATCTTGGAAATATAACCAGGAGCAGAAATGAGCAGAAAACTCTTCATGAAAAGGGAAAAAAAAAAATGTTTTACCCTCTCTTCCAGCCGAGCCAGCTGCTCTTTGTAGTAGGCATCGTGTTTCTTCAGCTCCCTGTCCTTCTCTTCCAGCTGCCTGGCCTAAAAAACAGAAACAGGATAATAAAAATGTTGGATCATGGATACTGTCCACAGTCCTGGGCTTTTTCCTCCTCTCCTCAAGAGTTTTGCCCGAGTTTGTCCAAATGGATTTGGAAATGGCACCAAAATGGACCAGGCTGGGATGTATTTTTATTTTTTAATTTGAATTAATTTGGAAAATCACTTCCAAACTTAGGAAAACCTAATTCTGAACAGATGGAAACTTGGGAAGAACAAAATCCTTTTATATATTTGCTAAAAAGTGCACCTAAAACTCTGCTGGTCTTTAACCAGAAATCACTCCTCTGGAAACTCCCAGATTGGTTGAAGTACCCACTAAGCTGAAAAACTTGACCACAGGATCACTCCCATGTCCAATGATCTAAAATAATACAGAATAATTTAAAATATTTATCTTTTCAATCCCAGCATGACTAGAGTGTTCATTTAAGAGACACTGCTCCCAGCAAATTGATGTTTTTGGCTTTTCATCTGCAGTATTTCCCAATTTCCAGGATTAAGGGGACTCATTAAAAATTAGAAAATCCATTTAAAAAGCACACATGCACAGAGGAATTTATTAAAAATATATAAAGCTGTAAGTCCTGCAGTATAAATACCAGACAAGAGATTTTTAACAAGCTGTGAAGGGTTTAACACCTAAATTATCAATGCAAATACTTTCCAGGTTCATCATTTTTTAATAAAATATCTTTAGTGACTAATAATTATCTAATAGAGGTCATTATAACAATTACACCACATACTGTACAGACACAAGACTTGATTCCCTTTGTCAAGATTAATTTTTGGGGTGTTTTTTAGCAAACACCCAAGGAATACAGTAAAAAGTTTGGATTCTCCCATGTTTCCTTTTTCAACTACTTACCTTTGTTTCTATGTCCTGAAGCATGTAAAAGATGTTAAAATTCAAATTAAATTTATTATATAATGGTGAATAGAAAGAATGCAAAATAAAAAACCCCACATGCACATCAGGTGTGTTTAGAAAAATGCAGAAAACTACTTGGAAAGTGTTGGGGTTTTTCATACAACGTCACCAGAAATACCCCAGAAAGCCATATTTGGATGAACCAAACCCTGTCCTCTGCCAGCCACTCCATCAAAATTCCATGGAGCCCATGCCATGTCCACCAGCATTCAAATCAGCCTGGACTCACTAATTACAGCTTTTCCAGAGCTCATTCCATGAAATATTCCACAGCCAAATTCCCATGTTTTGTATTGATCACGGTTTGCTTCTTTTTATAGCTAATTCCTGATGACCTCCCAGACCTGGTGGGTACAGAGCAGCTTCAAATTCACTGCAGGTTCTGTGTGCCCCAAAACCATCCTCTCCCAAATGTGGATTCTTGGAATGGTTTGGGTTGGAAGGGATCTGAAAAATCATCTCATTCCACCCCTGCCATGGGCAGGGACAGCTTCCACTATCCCAGGCTGCTCCAAGCCCCAGTGACCAACCTGGTCTTGGACACTTCCAGGGATCCAGGGGCAGCCACAGCTGCTCTGGGCACCCTGTGCCACACCACCTCATACTCCAGATCTAATATTCCATATCTGATATTCCGTATCTGATATTCCAGATCTGATATTCCAGATCTGCAAGGCACCTTCATGAGTACCCAAAGCAATTATTTCATGTCTAACCATCCCATGATCCCCAAAAGACAGAAGATCCCCAGAACATTCCTTCTGTGCAAATGGATTCAACAGGCCAGTGACAAAGAAAACACTAAATCAGTATTCCATAAAGCTCAGGAGAACTCAGTTTAGTTCTTACAATCCAGCTGTGTTTCCCATGAATCTGTCCATGACCTGGAACTAAAACTGACTTTGGAAAGGCAATGGGATGGAATCAAACCCAGGGAAGAACCTCCTGACTGAATTCACTCGCCCCATTTCTGACGATTCATGAGGGCAGAGCTTTTCAGAGTGTAAAACTCAACAGGTCAAGGGCACAGCAAGGACAGAAGAGACAAAACCTGTCCTTATCCTCCAGGATTTAAGCTGAGCCTAAATCCTTTTCCTCTGTCTTGCTCTGACCAGGGAATGCAGTAACATTTGTTCCAAGGTTATCCATCTGAAAGGAACATTTTGCCCTGGAAAGTTTGATTTAACCTGGGAATTTTTTAGTTTTTTGGGTTGATTTTTGGGTTTGGTTCCCTGTCCCCCTCAAAATAATTAATCAAACCAGCTGGGTTTTACTGCTCTCAGTGACTCTCTGCTCAATGCCCTGATCCAGCACTGATAAAGGAGAAATATTGTATTATAAAAATACTAAATAATATGGTTATCCAAATGTTTGCTTCCCTGTATTGTGGAAGTAACTGGAAAACTTGGTTGGCAAGTAAGAAACTCAGCAAGAAAGAGTTTCTTCCACCCCTGACACTTGTACAGTAATGCAGACACAGCAAAGTGCAAATGAATAAATAATAAATAAAATTATTCATTTATACAGGAGACTATAAATATGCCAATAGAGGAGAACTGAGTGCCAAAATAAAAGGTGATATTATATTTATGGGGCTGCAGCAACGAGATCCCTGTGAATGTCAATGAGCTGCAAAAAAATAATTAAGAATAGCCATGTTTTCAATTAGCTGAATGCTGCACTTGAGGTGTACATGAGAACCTGGAACAGGTTTGTTGCTTCTTCACGAAGAAACTCTGATAAGCAAAACCTTTGCTTGGGTGTTTTTTAAACAACAGCTTCAAAAGGCCACCTTTGGTTCCCAAAACCCCCCAAATTTAATACCCAACAGAGAGCACGAATATTAAAATACAGGTTCTTCACAATCACAAGGAAGTTGAACCAAGATTTAAAGACCAGCCTGGGTTTTATTTTCAAAAGTAGCACCTGGATTTGGCACCACACTGGTAGGAGTTGCCATCATGGGAGAAATGGAGATCTTCCCTACAAAGAAATTCCAGGAATCACCTCGTACCTGGCTGCATCTTTGACAAAGCCAAGCCCTGCTCACACTGAACACAAGGAAAACACATTTATTTTTGTCCTCTGTGAGGCAGAACGGAGCAAACAAGCAGCTGGCTGAAAAGTCATGTTTAATAATTGAATTTTAAAAGTAAAGAAAGGAATCTGGTCAGCTGGATGCAACAAGATTCCAGGTGTGTGTGGTCATAAATTGTTGGTACTTAAGGAGCTGACGAAAAAGAAAAATCATTATCAGGTGGTTTAATGTAGGTTTTTAGGTAGATTTCAGACTCAGCTCCTGAAGCCTTTGGCAGTCCCAGGTTTAGAGCTGCCCCTCAGCGCTGACTCCAAGCTCCAAATTCATTAACATCCCAAAAATTTACAGTGGAACTGCTGAGATGGCTCCAGTTTGCGTTTTTCTGGGAAAAGAATGATCTGCTTCAAAATAAGAGGCCAGTTTGAATTTATAAATTAACATCAGCCAGTTGAAAGTCCTCTGAAGGTCTTGCTTCAGGGTCATCTCACCAAACATCAGGGGATGGGGTAGGTGGACACCAAGGCACTGGTGACCTCCCAAGGCACATCCAAGGATTCCAGACTTGGCATTGAGGGTTGGGGTCTGGAAGAGCTGCTGTCACATCAGGTTTATGAGTGAAGGAGATTTTCCAAATGAAATCCTGATCACAGCAATGAGGGAAAGCTCACATGGAGTATCTGCAGGCCTTGGGGCGAGCCTGAAGGAAAAATTCATGGATTAAAGGGCAAAAGAAAGTGGTGGCAGCTCCACGAGCTCCACCATCCCACAGGAGATCTGCTGGCAGCTCAGGATGAGTGGGATGCACCAGCCCAAGAGAGATCTCAAAACATGATCTTCCTCTACCACATTGCTGGAGGTTTTCCGTGTCTTTTCCAACCTGAGGTTTGCTGGATGAGCACATCCACGGGTTAGGGCTGGGTGTGAATCCCACAGCTCACTGACATCAGTATCACTCGGGTCCAGGCTGTGAGTGCCACGTAAAACAATTATTCAGCATTTCATAAAATCAAGGTTTGGGCTGGAAGAGTCCTTAAGGATCATCTCCCAAAGCCCTGCACAAGCAGAGACATCTTCAACTCCACCAGGCTGCTCAGAGCCCTGCCCAGCCTGACCTTGGATGTTTCCAGGGATCTGACATCCACTGAATTCCTCTCCCCCTCACCCAGGTATAGTCCTGTGCATCCACGTTTGCACGTTGATAAAATCAGATAAAGCTTCATTATTTGCATCAATTATTACAATCAGCAAAACTACTCTCTTCTTCCACTGCATGGAGTGTCCCAAGAAAAATAATTCCCAATTTCCACATTTAATGGATGTTGAACTGCCACAGTTTTAATTTGTAACCTTCTATTTCAGCATATAAATACCCCCATCATTCTGAAGAGGCAACACCAGTAACTTACGGATATTCTTGGGAACATATGCTGCTCCCTTCCCCCTCAAAGAACTCCTTTTTAAATCATCACTATGCACAAAATCATCCCGAAGCACAAAAAAAATCATGTGGACACATCACTTGAAAAGAGGGATGTTCATTTCCACTTATAAAGGTGGAGAATTGTTAGGAATTCGAAACAGCAGCACCAATAATGCATCATAAAACGGAGTCTTTGACAAGTGTAATTAAAACAAGCTTTTGTAATTACCACTAAATGTGCTACAGTACATTTTCTAAAAATAATGAAGTCCTAAAAGAGTGAGTCGAGCAGATAAAAAAGATCACATTGAGAGGAGGAGGCTAATGGAGAAAATTAAAAAAATTGAATTTATGAACAAGTAAGGATCTAGAACAGAACATGTGACAAGAAGCTTCATTTACTGAATCTCGTTATGGACCACAGGAGAAAAAAACAAATGTACAAATGCCAAGCAAAAGAATTACAGATTCCAATCCTAATGTGAGTCACGGGAATATGCACAGGAAAATCCACAGGAACGCTGCTCTCCTTCAAGGCAGAAATTCATTGATGCTGTTGCCCCAGTAAGAAGCTGAATAAAAATGCCATTATTATACCAGAACAAAAAGCTGAACAAGGAAAATGCCAGAATGACTGAGGTTGGAAAAGCCCCCCAAGATCACCAAGGCCAAGCTGTGCCCAATCCCCACCTTGTCCCCAGCCCAGAGCACTGAGTGCCACCTCCAGGAACTCCTTGGACACCTCCAGGAACAGGGACTCCAAACCTCCCTGGGCAGCCCCTCCAGAAGGTGGGACAGCCAGAGAAGGAGGTGGATGATTGAGGGAGAGCAGACACACCCAGAGAGATCCCAGAGGTTTCTGCTCAAACAGGGGCAGTGTAGAAGCCACAGCTGGCACCCCAAGGCCGTATCCAGCTGGGTTTGAAACCTTCCCAGCATGGAGACAGAAAAGCTCTGCTGAGCCTTCTCCATCTGCCAGGTCCCCCAGACTCCATGCAGGGAGAGGGATCCCGGAGGAGAAGCAGCAGGAGGGAAGTTCTGAGTCACCACTCACCCAAGAGGACCCTGGGTTCCTTCCAGCCTGATTTATTTTACAATCTTATCCCAAAATGAGGGGCAGAAAAATCACATATTTGTACCAAGTCACCAGAAATAAGAAATTACAGAATCCCAGACTGGTTTGGGTTGGAAGGGACCTTCAAGACCATCTCATTCCAACCCCTGCCATGGGTGGGGACACCTTCCACCAGCCCAGGCTGCTCCCAGCCCTGTCCAGCCTGGCCTTGGACACTATCAGCATTAAAGAAAAGCCACCACTTCTCACCAAACTCTGAATGAACCATCTGGTTTGCTCAGCTTAAAAACAACAGACTCTGAAGACTTTATTCCCTTGAAAATAAAAATTGAAATACACTCATGACTACTCAATTCATTAGCAACAGGCAGAAAAGCCTTGTGTTCCTATCCAACCGTGGTTCAAGGGAAAAAGAGATGCTAAACAAATCTGAATTACATCTCTGCATGTCACTGGGAATGAAAGAAAGGCATGACTTATTCCTGAAACTCTACCCATGCTTTTCAGGCAGCCAACACAGTCCAAGGAGATCAAACATTTTAAAGACTATCTGTACTGCTGCCAGGTATTTGTAGCAATTCAAATATTGTCTCTAACCGTTGCTGACAGCTTCTGATGTTTCAGTCATATGTCAAACATGTAGTTTTCCACTAAACTGAAAGAAGCAGAGACTGCTCCATATGAGCCAGAGTGAATTTCTCTCTATAAAACAGAGCAAGAGGACCATTATCTTGTAAAATTCGGGAAAAAACTGCCAGCAAACTGATTTAGGACTCTGTTCTACTTCCATCTTTGTTGCTGTTGTAGCAAATCATAAATATTTTTGCCATTTTTTACCGTGCTCAGAATTGATATTAATGATGATTTTGCAGAAATACTTTTAAATTCCTGGATTAAACAACAGAAGGGTAAAGAAAAGTTATGGCTAAGCACAGTCAGCCAATATTTGAGGCATTTTTAAACAAAACATGATGTAAAGCAAAGCAAAATATAAGGAAGCACCTCCCTTTCAGAAGTTCACCACTGCAAAACCAAGCCAGAGAGAAGAAATTTGCACCTCAGTTGCCTCACACCCAAATATTCAGAGAAAATTTTGAAATTTCACAGCTTTCCACCCAGAACTCTTCATTCTTTTGTCCAAAACGCAGCATCATTTGTCACCAGTATTGTATTATTATCCTTTTAAAAGCCCCAATTCTGATAGTTTGTAAAGTGGAGATTCAATCACATAAACAGTGACATAATTCTTAGGGCCACTGCATGAATATCAGCAACAAAAACTCACCACCTCATTGAAGCCACTTCAAAGCCAATCTCATTTGGAATCCCATTGAAAAACCTCCTGTATTTTCTGTTTATTAGAGGCCTCTCAGCATCAGGGGCCGTTCTCCACAGTTATTTTCCATCTGTGAATATCCCACTTCTTCTATCAAATGATCAAAACCCTGCATGAATTGGTATCATTTCCTCCCAGCACAAGTTGCCTCATTGGAAGAGGCTGCTCAGTCTGTTATCCTGGGAACCAATTCCCACTAAAGGCAGAAAGTGATGATGCCCAAGGAGGCAAATCCACTTTGGAATACCAAAAAAAAGGACATTTATTGCTGCTCAGATATTCAAGGGATTGATTTCTGCTTAAGACACAGAACTGAGTCACTTGGAACTACATCAGGTGTTTCTCAATTTGAAAGCTACAACACAAGCAGAACCTTCATTTTTGGGTGTTCAAAAAGGCACTTAAAAATAATCTATTGCCTTAAAGGTATTTTATCTGTGTTTTTTGGAATTTTGAGCTTGTTAAATTGAACTGTTCTATTGAGTAATAAACAAACCATCAAAACTCATTGATTCTGTCCCAAATTATGCAGCCATTTTATTTCCCATTACTCCCAAACAGAGATTTTCCTACTCAGCTTGAGAATAAAAGAACTGTAACCAGCAGACAATTTAAGACTGAAGATGTAACTTGGAAACAAATTCATCTTTAAACAGAATATTTGACTTAGCAGTGAAATGTGGGGATCAACCTCAGCATTGCCAAGGGAAGACAATTCTGGTGAACTTCTGGAATGCTACAATTTCACCCAAAGCCCTTTTGGCATCGAGACACACAAAAAATTCACATGGTAAAGAAAATATTTACAGCTAACTCATGTGCCAGATATATCAAACTAAACAAAATTTATCTCAATTAATAAGTCAGTTTTTAGCTCTGTTTCATTTTTTCCAGCACTCTGAAAACTCAATTCAAACAATTAATAGGATGGTTTGTAGTTCTTCACTTTATAGCCATAAAATATTTAACTAAGTGTGAAAATCCTGAGTTAATACTACATAGTTACCATAACTCTTTAAATTACTACCTACAAACCAAGATCCAGCAAAGCCTTGGGAAAGTGGGAGAACACAGCAGGATTTAATGCTCTTTGTATTTTAATTACTAAATCACAACACTGGTCTTTCAGCATTTTCTTTAAAGATTTAACAACTTATTCTGAAGTAAAAGCACCAGACAATTACTACCTTGAGTAGAGCAGCTCTGAAAGGGGCTGGGATTGATTTATGCATCGATTATTGGTGAGCATCTTCCTTTTATATAATCCTATAACACGTGTCATTGAATTTCTGTGTCCAACTTCCACTCACTGCGCTTTTATTTCTCTTCTCATTTGATTGCAGAGTCTCCAGGGCAGAGCCTGGAACTCACTACACATCTGTGCAGTGTTTAACATAATTATACTTCAAGCTCTGCTGGTGTTTGTGTTATTCTAACAGAAATAAATAATATTCTAAGCACTGAAAATATTCAAACTGGATGGAAAAAGCAAGTTTAATGCAAGACAGGCAGGGAAACAAACACTTGAGTTTTGTAAAGATCATAGCAGAAAAAGAAATCAAAATAATCAATTTTTTTGAAAGCCCTTGCCCCGTTCAGATGGTGAATGTCTGAGTGTGCCAGGAATTTGGGACTGGGCAATTAAACAAACCCTCAAACTTATGAATATAATTAAGTAATTGGAGGCAGGAAATACAGTGAAGAGAGGGACTGATGCTGACATTTCTATTCCATGCTCTGACATCCTCGTCACGAACATTTGCTGACACAACATTTAAAGGGTTTAACACTGCAGGGACTGCTCCAAAAACATGGTTCTATGTGGTTGTACTAAAATGTTTATACATTTTAGTGTAAATTTTTGTCACACTTGGAAAAATAAACCAGCTGTCCAACAGGATATTCAAAATAATTCAATAGCATCTTATGCACAGAAAAATGTCAAGCAAGTAATAATGAAGGCCAATGAAATGCTCAAAGGCTGCATAAAAATTACTGGATTGAAATAAAAAAATTGATTTAAAAAAAATTGAATCCAAAAAAAAGAACAACCAGAGGAGATCGTGGCAGGTAATATCCCAGAAGGGTTTGGGTTGGAAGGGACCTTGAAGATGTTCCAGTGCCACCCCAAGCCATGGGCAGGGACATCTTCCACTATCCCAGGCTGCTCCAAGCCCCATCCAACCTGGCCTTGGACAATTCCAGGGATGGATCCAATGAAGATGAGTAGAAAATAACTTGGAAGCAAAAGTCTGCACCAGCCAGGTGAAGCTTTTTTGTCCTGACTGTAAAGCCCCAGAGAAAAATTTGATATTCCTGCAGGAAGCCAAGGAAAACTCGTCCCGTGTGTTAAAACGGCAAAATAAAAGCAGGAGATTTATGAAGAAAAGGGGAAGGAGAAGACAGCACCACACTGAGATCACAACATTTAATATAAATAAAATTCAGATCCTCCCAGAGCTCTGGTCACTCCCTGTATATTTTTATTTATTTTTATTTATATTTGTATTCTGGTCACTGCAGAGAAAAGAAAGAAGCTGGAGATACATAAAGACCAAGCCCCTGAGAAGAGCTCTGTGCACAGGAGAGAGGTACACAAAATAATTAAATGTTCAGAGAAGGTGAGCCAGGCTCTCCTATTTACTCCTTCTCATAATACAAGACCGAGGAAATATTCAGTGAACAGTGAAATTGAAAAGCAACAAATTTGAAACCAATTAAATGCATAATTAACCTGCAGAACTCATTGCCACAAGTTAACAGCGAAGCCGATCGCTCAGCAAAACCCAAAAAAGTTGAGATGTTTGTATTACCTCTGCAAACATCCACACTTTCACCTTCAAGCTACCTCAGACTCCAGATCCTTGGAGCACTAAACAGTCTTTAACAATATAACATTATTATCAAACAATTAGCAACACTGAAATCTGTCGTGTCAGTTATTCGAGATCATAAGGAGGAAACTCCAAGGAACTACTTTATTTCTTGTGGTGTCTGACAAAAACTCTGATTTGAGTCCCAAATTTCAGCCCCTCTCAGCTGCTGTGATGCTGCTTTTACACAGCCAGGAAAACAGAAGTTTAAAATCAACCTTGCCAGCTTTTTTTACTACACTCAAGATGAGAATTTCTATGGGGATGACAAATCAACACCCACAGCTTCGAGGTCTTTGTGCAGAGCTGCCTCTCCTTGTTTGTGGCAACAGCTAAAGGGGGTGAGGAGCTGATGTTCAGTGGAACTCAAGGTATAAAGCAAAACAAAGAATCTCATCAGCAGGGAAAAGAAGAGTTAATGAGGAATTTAAATACTGCTGAGCCACAAACCAGATTGGATCCAATGGCTTGAGCAAGTGTCTGCTCAGTGAATTTCCGTCCATCAGCCTCACTGTCCTGAACACAGAAATTCAGGCAGCAAAAAGAGCAATTTCCAGCTTGAAGAAGAGCAAAAGCGCTGAGAAGCACATGGAAGAAAGGGATAGTGATTCCATGTTCCAGGTTTAGCAAACCAAACCACCACTGGTGGCTCCCAGGGCTTCTCCCTTCCACTTCCACTCCAGGAGAGCTGGGAATGTTCCCCTGGAGAAGGGAAGGATCCAGGGAGAGCTGAGAGCCCCTTGCAGGGCCTGAAGGGGCTCCAGGAGAGCTGCAGAGGGACTGGGGCCAAGGGCTGGAGGGACAGGAGCCAGGGAATGGCTTCCCAGTGCCAGAGGGCAGGGCTGGATGGGAGATTGGGAATTGGGAATTGCTGGCTGGGAGGGTGGGCAGGGGCTGGAATGGAATTCCCAGAGCAGCTGGGGCTGCCCCTGGATCCCTGGCAGTGCCCAAGGCCAGGCTGGACATTGGGGCTTGGAGCACCCTGGGACAGTGGGAGGTTCCCCATCCATGAAACCCACGGTGCCCTTCCCACATCTCCAGCAAAACAACCCTAAAATTGAGGGACTGCCATCCGTGCAGGAGGACGAGCTGTGCCCTCAGTTCAGCTCCTTGTGCAGCCTCAGAAAAGATTTCTTTCCTTTCCTTTTCCTTTTTCAGGCTCTCAGTGATGCTTGCCAGGAGTCTGAGGCTGTCTGTACAGCGCCTGGAGAATCCACAACCCGTGCATTTTCGAAAGGAATGCTATTATGTTAACAGGAACATTTTTATGTTGTGGGTGAGAGCGTCTGGAAGGGAAAGCAAACACTTAAAAGTGCTTTCTAAAAAAGAGGTTTCATCCCAGTCAATAGGATGCTTCAGGAAAATACAAGCTGCCACGTATTTCTATAATAATGGGGAAAAAAAACCAAAAAAACCCGTCTTTTGGGAGTTACTAAAACATGTCAATTTTATACAATGTTTTTTTGTACTGCCCAACATTGAGAGTGCTCGAAAGCAAAGCTCTCTGCTGGATTTGTGAAGTGGTTGTTTTTTTTATTCCTGCATGCCTCCAATCTATTTGTCATGCAATACAGCCTGTTCTAGCCCACAGTGAGAATTAATGCTTAATTTTCTAAACGTGGAGAGACATACCAACTATTTGCACAACTAATGGCACTGGTATTTGCATGAAATTGAGAAGAGCAAAGAATTGTTCAAATTAGATTAATTTGGAAATGATAGAAAAGTTACAACTTTGCTCTGTCCTTTAAAAGGGAAGAAGAAAAATCTGCAGAACAAAACATGACTGATCATAAATAGAGGAAAGGATCTAATAAAATGTTTATTCATCCTTTATAACACAGAGTACACGACACCCTGCTGAGGTTTCAGGTTATTAAACAAGATGTGGCTCTGCAATGAAATGGGAAAAACACCTGGGATTGAAGGAATTCTTCCCTGTGAGGGTGGGAAGGCCCTGGCACAGGGTGCCCAGAGCAGCTGTGGCTGCCCCTGGATCCCTGAAGTGTCCAGGGCCAGGTTGGACAGGGCTTGGAGCAACCTGGGATCATGGAAGGTGTCCCTGCCCATGGCAGGGGTGGAATTGGATGATCTTCAAGCTCCCTTCTACCCCACTCTAAAGAAAGACTCCTTTTATAAAATTTTAGGTTTAGAGGAGTAACAAATACAATGGAGGTTAAGAGATTTCAAAAACAAATTTCAAAAAAAAAAAAAAATTTGCAGCACAGTAAACAAAAAATTATATTACATATTTTACATATAGTTATAATTACATTTAATTGCCTTGCTAGTATCTGCAAGATATCACATTTATCAGCGTGCTAACTCAGCTATTCAAGTTCACCTGACACTCTGCCCTTATTTAACAGGGATACCCATGGATGGAGAGGCTAAAAAACCTGGTTTTCCAACAAAAACCCCACTTTTCTTGTAATAAACCTTATTTTGTAGCAATCTGTGACCACTCAAAATGATGGAAAAATTATTTATATGCAGGAAAATACTCTTTGTTGCATTTGGAATCATGGAATCACTGAAGGGTTTGGGCTGGAAGGGAGCTTAAGGATCATCCCATCCCACCCCTGCCATGGGCAGGGACACCTTCCACTGTCCCAGGCTGCTCCAGCCCCAATGTCCAGCCTGGCCTTGGGCACTGCCAGGGATCCAGGGGCAGCCACAGCTGCTCTGGGAATTCCATCCCAGCCCCTCCCCACCCTCCCAGCCAGCAATTCCCAATTCCCAATCTCCCATCCAGCCCTGCCCTCTGGCACTGGGAAGCCATTCCCTGGCTCCTGGCCCTCCAGCCCTTGGCCCCAGTCCCTCTGCAGCTCTCCTGGAGCCCCTTTAGGCCCTGCAAGGGGCTCTCAGCTCTCCCTGGAGCTTCTCCTCTCCAGATGAGCACCCCCAGCTCTCCCAGTTCTCTCCATGGCAGAGGTGCTCCAGCCCTGATTTTAAACACAGATAAAATCTAAATCCAGCCAGTCTCTGCCAATGTCCATTTTTCACTCCTCCCTTTATTCCATGGAGCTCTATCAGGCACCTGCCACATTCCACTCCCATTCCAGCCTCAATTTCCAGGGGGACAGGGCCATATTTTCCATGCCCAAGTTAAAATGTGTTTGGGCACTGTGATCCTGACAAGGAAACCGTGGTAGAAGCACAGCTGTTATTCCTGCCAGTGACTTCCAGCTCCCAGATATTCCAGAGGAAAGCTGGGAACGTGAACCTCTGTTACGTGGAATATCACCACAGGTGCACAAATTCAGCTCCTAGAAACTAAAATTCCTGAGAGTCTTGTTTGCTTCTGTGAAAGCTTAACCTGGAACACAGAGTGAGCAATAATCTTATTTAAAGATGGGGAAAAAAGCTCTGATCTCCTGAAATTTAACTGGAGTCAATTAAGAAAAAAACAGACCCAGAAGTTTTCCCTGAAATTTAAGCTGGGAGGATTCACAACCTTAAGAGAAACATGAATTCTCATTTTTCTAAGTCTGTAACAAAAAGACCAAAATGCACGCTGTCCGTGCTCCACGTGAAACAGAGCTGCTGTGTCAATGAAGACTTAAAAACAACACAGAAAAAAAACCCCAAAAATTGAGATAAAATCAATGAGCAATTCTCAGAGCGGAATCTACCTATTCAACCTTATGTGTGATTTTTTTTCCTTGTCAGGGAGCTGTGGGGGTGTCACCTTTCAGTGCTTTTACTTCTGCTAAAGTCTACACTACTCCAAAAACCAGAGAAATATTCTAGCCAACGGATTTTTATTCCCAAATCAATATTCTAGTAGCAAACAAGTAGATTTTCAAGGAACCATGGAAGTATTTACTGTTCAGGATAGCCAAATTAAATTACAAGTCAGTAATGGAGCTGTGGTCAAGTGACATAAAAAATGCAGGCAGGGATTTGGAATTCTTAATTCCACCGAAATGTAGCTGGAAAGCAAACACAGGTGGATTTTTTTATGTGCTTTAGGCACACAGGTGGATTTTTTTCCTCACTCTGAGTATAAAATTTTACACCTCTGTGCATGTGATTAGATATAAATGTATTTATACATTTTTATTTATGTCTATATTTAATTTACTACTTAACTACAAAGCTATCCTCGAATTCATTGGGACCAAAGCCAGACATTGATACTTTTAGGATTTTCTGTTTGTTTTTAATATAACAGGGAGTATCAAAACCCCTGAATATTGGACTGAACTCTTTGTTCAGCTCCCCCAAAAATTCCAAAGCCTTAACACAAACATTCCCAAACTGCTCAAAGAGACAACAATATTTTAAATGCGTTTTTTGCACAACAGAAGAGAAATCTGAAGACAAAGATCCACCCTTGTAGCTGGAGGCTCAGGATAATGGTATAAAATTGTACAAAATAACTGGTAAGGGGTGCAAGCACAGGTACACTCAGGGTGTTCTGAGCTCCATGAGAGGAATCATTTTTATCCTCCTATTCCCTGAGTATAATCTAGTTTTTTTCTGTCTAATATTTAGGGGAGGAATAATTGTGCCAAGGCTTTTATTCCCCTCTCTATTTGCAGATGTATTTAGATGTAAACAAAAGCTAAAAAATTATCACAAGTTGAGTACCAGAGATGGTAAAACTCCAAAAAAAGCTCATCTCCTGCTCCTGAGATGTTCTCACAGCAAGACTGATAAATCAGGAAGATACAGAAATGCAAGAAATGTTGAAAAATGGAAATTAAATCGGGAAAAATGAAGGATCTGGCAAGAAAACATGGAAGGAAAGGTTTGATGGGATGGTGGGTGAGGAGGTAGAAGACAGAGAGGTTCTCCCTGAACGTTTATTCCTCCCTCAGGAAGTCAGAGAAGGAATTGGGACCAAACTCAGGTTAGAATCTGCCATTTCCACAGGGATAAACCCCAAGCCCTGCCTCACCAGGGAACCAAGAACCCTGGAAGGAAGAGCACGAGGCTGTGCAGCTCAGGGATCTGGGATAACCATGGAGGAGTCTTCTCCTTCCATGTCCCACTTGGCTCAATACTCATCAACAAGGAAATGGGAAAGGAGCAGAAAATCAGCTTATAATTCCAATTTTATAATTCCTATCATTCCAAAGGTATAATTTATAACATAAAAACAACTGGACAAGGGGAGCTGAGCCACGAAATGAGCTCTTCCACCTTCTCACCTGCAGCTGATTCCCTCAAGGATGGAGTGCAGGAGATTAAGAGAACTTTTTTTGGTCCACACAAGCTTTAAAAATAAGATTTGTGATGTGTCATCAAGGGAAAGAACCAAAAAAGGAGCAAATCAAGGCAAGAAAAGTTTGAGCTGAGGGTGGACACAGTCAAAGGTGACAAAATCCCAAATTATGGCTTGAGAACCTGATTCATCAAAGCACACTGGGAACTGCAACTGGAGGAAAGGCCTCTTGGGAATCTTCTTCTTTTCTGGTGGAATATTTCTTTCTTTTAAGATGTTGATGGATTTTTTTAAATTAAGATGCACCCACAGCATGAGGAATGGGAGATACAATCGTGCTGCTATTTTCCTCGGGATGTCTGCAGTAAAATGATTTCTAATATTTCCAGAGATACAAAAAAAACAAAAAACAAAAAAGTCTTGGAATGCTCAGAAATTCATAATTACTCTTGTAAGCAATTCAAAGATTGCCTTGGTATTAAAAAAAACCTCTGGATAAAAAGGAATAAAAACATCTAAGAGAATAAGTTAAACAGAGTAAGTTAATAATTTGTATTATCTTATCACTGAGGTTTAGACAGTCATAAACCCATAATGGCAAGGAAATTTAGATTCAAAAGAGAAATTACGTCTAGAACCTTACCCACTTGCCTAAATATTAATTTTTTAAAAAATTCATGATCTGCTTATGCACAAGATCAGCTCAGAACCATCTCGGCACAGGGCCGAGGGAGGCTGGATCCCCATTTATTTTGAAACCATTCCCACTGGTGCTCATGGCTAATGGGAGCACTCTGGAATTCCATGGCAGGGAATCAATAAAAGTCAATAAAACCTTGCCTCCACTCTGCCCTACTCCTCTCTCCCCAAAACACTGATCTATTTATATAGGAACAATTATTTATGTTTTACACCAGTGCCCACACTTGGCACAGGTCTCAAACATCACTTCAGGCTTAAGAGCCAAAGTTCAAGGGATCCTCCTTTCCAAAATCGTGGGTGCTGGCCCCAAAACTCCATAAAAGCTGCATGAGGAACAAAAATTATGTCAAATAATCAAGTCCCAAACACTCCTTATTTAATAGTTTTGAGTGATTCTTGTTAGCACAGTTTTTCCCTGCTTTAAATAAACTACACAGGTTTTTGTTGGTTTTGTTTTGTTTTGGGTTTTTTTTTAGAGCTATGGAGCCTATTTTTTATGTAGAAATATTAAAAATATAAAAAATAAAAAGAGCCAAGCCCTCAGCATGCAACAAAACCCAGCCATGCAAGCGCCACATGCCTGCAGAGAGATCTAAGGCAGGAACAAATTAACTTAATCTGATTATTTGAAGGTCCAGGACTGGAAAGAGCTGCTGAACATTTGATCTGCATTGTCACAGAAAAAGCCACATGACATTTACAAATGAAAACCATTCCTCATAAATGAAAGCAGGGCAGAGAACTCTGTGGATTAAATGTGTTCAGGAGAATCAGAGGGTGAAAATAAATAAAAATTAGAATTTTCTACACCTCTCTCCCACCATCTCAGATCCTTATTTTTTCTAAATTTTGTCCTAAAATTACTTTGAATCACTACATACATGAAAACCACGGTGGAAGGAGGAATGCACATTAAATATCAGCTGTACCTGATATCACTCTGCCCCTGTGCATTCCAATGCAACTGTGATTAAGAATTAAATCAATTCAGAAACAGAAACAGGAACTTTTCTGTTCTTAAATTAAAAATCAGAGGGCAAGAGTTTCATTTTCCCACCTGTCAGTACAGCAGGGTGAACTTAAATCCATTCCTCTGTATTTCAGTCTCTATTTCCAGAAGGAAAAACTGGCAGTGACAATTTTATAGAGTATTTGATCAGCACTGATGCTGTGGATGCAAAGCAATCAATGCTCACTCTTATAAACAACCCAGGTAATGGGACATACATTGAAATTAAAATATTGTGACAATTCAGCCTCAGGGTAACTCCAAGTTGGTGTCTTTAAAACCCTTTTCTATTAATTGTGTGTGCTCCAAGAAGTATCTCAGTGATGATCATGTGAAGATCTCCACCAAAAGCCAACAAAAAATCATTAATTCAAAATATAGTTTTGGAAAGAGTTTTTTGGTTTGTTTTATTTTGGGGGCGGGGGGGGGGTATTTGGTTTTTATTGAGGTTTTTTTTCTCTCAGAACTAAGCTTTTTTCACTTTTTTAATCTTCTCAGAATTATCCCCATCCCTGGAAGTGTCCAAGGCCAGGCTGGAGGGGGCTTGGAGCAATCTGGGATGGAGGAAGGGGTTGGAACGAGATGATCTTAAAGATCCCTTCCAACCCAAACCATCCTGGGATTCTGACTGCTAAAAACATAAAAACAGATTTTGAGGAAAACCAACCTCCTTTAGCTGAGCCTGGTTTAGCAGAGGGGTTGGAGCTGGATGATCTCCAGATGTTCCATCCAACCCCAGCTATTCTGGAATCCCATAAAGACCTTTTTGCTTTTCTTTCTGAGTAACTGTTCCCTCTTTCAAGCTGGCAGTGCCACTACTCAGAGTTTATCCATCTGGGGCAGATTGGAAGTTGTCAGGATTGCACTGTACAGGCTCCTTCTTAAATATTCAACCAGCACAGCTTTGGGGAGAGAAGAAATTCCTTCCTGGAAAGGGCTGTCCAGGGCAGGGCTGGAGTCCCCATCCCTGGAGGGATTTAAAGCCATGTTGATGTGGCACATGGTCAGTGCTGGGAAGGGTTGGATCCAATCTTGGAGGGCTTTTCCAACCTAAATAATTCTATGATTATATGAGGGACTTCTCAAGTCTCAAGTGCTGCAAACTGCAATGATCAGTTCATTCTTGGTATCTGCAGATATATTAAAAAAAAAAAGACCTTTTTAAATGATGTTGCAGAAGCTTTGCAGAACTCGGGATTGGCTCTGGTACCATTCCAGAGCTGAGAGCAAACCTCAGGCTGTGCTCAACACCCTGCACCTCAGCTTCACAGCTTTTTTCCCAAGAAACAAAAGAATGAGCAATTTGGGGTTATCTGCTTCGGCAGCCATCCCTGGAAAAGGATCCCTCTCCAAAAATGAGCAGAGAAGAGGCTGAAGCACTCAAGGCAGCAGCTGCTTCTCCATCCCCACCAAAGGGCAGCAGAAGCACCTGAGCCGAGTCCTACAAACACAAACTCAACCTCACAAGAGCAACCAGAAATAACCAAAAAACCAAGCACAGCCAGAAATAACCAAAAAACCAAGCACAGCCAGAAAGAACCTGCACTCAGGGCTGCTAAAAACTGCTAACTCCAGGAGCAGCTCAAGAATTTTTGCTTTTATAAATCCATCAGATTTGATTTAAGATATTTCTGGGACTTTGCTGGACCTCAGCACTGCCCAGTTCTGGAATTCTGCAGCAGAAAACATCACAAGGAGCTCAAACTTGCAAGAAGAAGTGAAAAAATCAGTTCAACTAAAACCAATTTAGTCAACAAACTGTATCTGACCACAGTATTTGGTCCCAAATTATCAGTTTGGTACTTTCCTAATGTATGTTCCCTTTAGCTCCACTCTGGAAAAAAAAAACCAATCACCTTTATAGACCAAAAGCATAAAACAACCAAAGTAAAACCAAAATATTTTGTTACTTCAGGCCTGGGATAGTGGAAGGTGTCCCTGCCCATGTCAGGGGTGGGACTGGATGATCTTTAAGGTCCTTCCAACCCAAACCATTCCACGATTCTACGAAATGAAAAGAAGTTTTGATGAAGAGCTCCTTCCTCTCAGCTACACCTGTCCTTTGTGCCCAGGAAAATACTGCAAACCTGGTGGTGACAAGTCCAGCACATCCAGAACGTGGCAATTTCTCTCTTCTCATTCCAATGGTGTTAAATTATTATCTTTTATGTGGACAACTCTTACAGGGATGACACCCAAACGATCAGGGAAGGTCATGTAAAAGGAAATTAAAGACAGGAACAATGATTATGGACGGAAGGCTCAGTTTGCTGGAGCTCATTCTCCGAAATTACTCCTTATCTGAGCCCCCATCAGCACTCACCAGCTCAAGGTTACAGCCTGGTTTCCTCCAAGAAATTTTTATTACTAACTGCAGCCCTTAATATTAACTTTGCTGAGGTAAAAACAAGCTGATCGAGACACAGCCATGTTTTAAAATTAAAGTGCCATTACAGGTCGTGCTGAAAAAATAAAATGATGGAAGGAATTCTGGGTACAAAAGAACTTTCCCAACCACTGAGTCAAAGAGCCTGAAAAAAAAAATGCAATTCCAGGTAATTTTGTGCATTTTTAAGGACTGATGAGAAGCATTAAGATAAAGAAATCCTCCAGACACACAAAATGTACCTGCAACCCATCCCTGCAGATGTAGAGTTCCACATGGGCACGTTAAAAAATAACCCAAGAAGTAAAATACCTGTGCTGGAAATGAGGGATTCCATGGAGAGACTAGTGCAGGGCTGGAATTGCTAAACAAACTGTCATCCACACGTTTTAGGTGTCCATAAAACCAGCCAAAATTATGGGGTTTTGGAAAAATTACATCTTTAAAACTACTTTTTTCTTTTCAAGTCCAACACATTATTGGTTTAAGTCATGTTCATTCTCTTTTCATTACACTCAGTTTGAATTTCCAAAGGAAAAAAAATATTTTAAACAATAAAGAATTGTTAAAATATCTCTATTTGTAAACATTTAACTCAATATTGGTTGTATTCTGCTTATTTTCACACCCTCCAGCTTGAAAATAATTTCCCCCATAAGCAGAAAAAGAAATAAAAACAACTAATGGGGGGGGGGGGGGAAATCTCTGTTTGCTTTCTGAAATATTTTTCTCCCAAAGCTTGTCAGTTTGTAGCCCCTCAAACCCTTCTCTGACTAAAGATATTAATGAAGAATTCTGGAAATTAAAGCTGGAATGTTGCTGCACTGCAGGGATTTGCCACATGGGGGATCCCAAAGTGAATGGACTTGAAAGGAAGTCAGGGGGAAAAACCCATGAGATGACATAGAAAAGGTGGAAAATTCAGGGTTTACTTTTAAAAAAGGACAAGTCCAACCAGATGTATTTAAACATGGAAATGTGTTGTTCACTAAGCAGCTTTAGAAAAATATCCTCCTTTTTCCCCTCTGAAGCCAGAGCTATACTGGCAAGTTGCTTCTAGCAGTATAAAATGGTAAAAATCTCATAATTTTATTTATTTTCAGTATTTGAATCTTTTCTATTTTGCAGTGATGTCAACTTAAAAATGAATTATTGTGCCAGTTTGGCCAAATTTAGAAATAGATCCTCTGAGAGAAGCCACAACCACCCCTCCCCCACCAGGTTCGGGGAAAATAAATTTTCCTCAAAGGAAAGTGAAGGAGATAAAACTATTTATTTACCAAACACACGGGAAAAGGAAAATAAGGCTAAATAATAAAATGTTTTGCTGTGGAGGAAAAACCTGGGGAAGTGTCAGAGTCCTCCCTTTGGTCTCCTTGGAGCTGGGGCTTGGGCCAGGGCCAGGCCCTCTGTGCCCGATGGAAAGTCCTCCCAATGTGCTCTGAGGTTGAAAAGCAGTCCAGAAGAAAAGGGAGAAAATCCGGAATTCCAGAGAAGGAAAAAAAATTCAACTCTCAGTCTCTCTCCAGAGAAAAAGAAACTGAACAACTGGCCAAAAAACTGACCTGGGAGCAGCAAGCCGAGTGCTTCCTCCCTCCCCTGCCACAGCTGGGGAAAAAAACAGTCTCTGTCTCTGTGTGACCTTGAACAAGCTGCAAACTGCTTTGAAAAAGTTTTGCTCAGTTTTTCCTTCCCCCTCTCAGGCTCAGTTTAGAGGCATAGAAAGGCACAGGAATTAATTTCTGGGCATAGGGCAGTGATACAGGATACACATCATAAGGTCACCCCAAGACAATTACCCATCTGTAAATGCATCCTCACACAGAAATGTATGCAGGAGCATTAGCACAGGTGTCCAATCTATCTCACACTTACTATTTTCACTATTATTTCAAGAATTCACACTTATTCACACTGAGGAGTAAGTCTGAGGTCTAAACCAAACCGCCTTTCATTCTTTGAGTAAATTAAATTTTGTTTCACTTCACTGCTATGAATGTGGGGCTGGGAAGGAGGAAGAGGTTTTTGCTGGAACTGAGATTGGTATCAATAATTTGGGCACTAATTTGTACTTTTTGTATTCCCAACACCTTTAACATCCTTTAGACTTCAGCAGAGCTCAGCATGCAGGTGGCAGCTGCTCTCAAAGAGAAAAATACATGAAAAGGCCATGTTTAAAAACATTTACTGTCCAAGGGACGTGATAGAAGACATGGAAAAAAATCTCATTTTTTCATCTTTATGTCAATGCCTGTTTATTTACATTGTTACCAATTTGGAAGCAGATCTTTCTGAGGCCAGTACTTGATCAAAACTCCACTACTCTAAGTGGCATTTAAAAAAGTATTTTAGATCAAAGCCTCAGAATAATTCAATTATAGAATCATTGAATAATTTCAGTTGGAAAAGCTTTCTAAGATCATCGAATCCAACTATTCCCGGCACCGCCAGGGCCACCACTGCCCGTGTCCCCAAGTGCCACACCCACATGGCTTTAAACCCCTCCAGGGATGGGGACTCCAGCACTGCCCTGGGCAGCTCTGCCAGGGCTGGACAACCCTTTCCATGCAGGAATTTTCCCAATGTCCACCCTGCCCCTCCCCTGGCCCAGCCTGAGGCCGTTCCCTCTCTCCTGTCCCTGTTCCCTGGGAGCAGAGCCCGACCCCCCCGGCTGCCCCCTCCTGTCAGGGACTTGTGCAGAGCCACAAGGTCCCCCCTGAGCCTCCTTTGCTCCAGCCTGAGCCCCTTTCCCAGCTCCCTCAGCCACTCCTGGGGCTCCAGACCCTTTCCCAGCTCCCTCAGGAATTCTCCAGCCCTTCCCCAGTTCCCTCAGCCACTCCAGCCCCTTCCCAGCTCCATTCCCTCCCCTGGACACGCTCCAGCCCCCCAATGTCCTTCCTGAGCTGAGGAGCCCAGAATCGGACACAGCACTCGAGGTGTGGCCTCACCAACACCCAGCACAGCGGCAGAATCACTTCCCTAATCCTGCTGGCCACTCTATTCCTGGTAAAATCCAGCTGCCATCGGCCTCTTGCCCATTTAGGCACACCTGGGGATGTCCACCCACTGTCACCAGCACCCCCAGCCCCTCTGCCCCCAGCCTGGAGTGCTCCATGGGGTTGGTGTGATCCAAGTGCAGAAGGAGGAGCAGCCCCAGGCCCCACTTCATTCACTCTCAGATGCTGCTCCAGTCGTGTCCACTGACTCCAAGATAGGAATTTTGTGGCTGCACAAACCAGTACCACAAAGCTGGTCCCAAATAAATGTTGGCTGCTGCACCAGATCAGACATAACCCAAAAATACAACTGCCCAGAGCAGCATTATGGTAAAAAGCAACAGGCTCACAATTCCCACTTTAGATAGAGCTTCCTTGCCTAGGAGTCATCAAAGCTCCACACAAAGCTGCAGACCACAATGGATGTTAATTCCACATCCTCTGCTCAGAAAGCAATCCGAGCCTTCCCTACACTCATCCTGCTGATTAATTTTAGGCTGAGCTTATACTGGTATTCCTCTTTCCGTTCTAACACTCAGTCGTCATGGTACACTGGATTTCAACAATAAGAGGACTGTATTTTTCTCATTTAACAGCAAAATTTCACACAGATCTTCACACCATAAATTGCTACTGTGTTCTACCCCAGGAAAAAAAAGATATTTCTGTGAATAGTGTGAGATAATGTACTTAATTATATATTTAACTTGCAAAAGCCCTTTGAGAGCCCCAGAGATAGAATTCATTCTATGGAAGCTCTCTTTATTAATAAAACTACTTATACCAATTACTTTGAACTTCTATAGACAGTGCCTTATTTCAAACTATTTTAATCAATCCTCACAAAATCTCTTGGCAACGGCCTGCAGAAGTACACAGAGGCAAGGGAGCCGTGGTGCTTCAGTGGAGCTACCAATTCTTTATGTTTATTATTCATCTTTACTATGCTTTTTAATTAATCACACAAAATAAAACCAATGTGGTTTGCCAGCCTCCAAGTTCTCCTTTATTAAAAAAGTGATTACATCTAGTAATCTGGAGTTAATATTAGAAAGGCTTAGAGAATTTTCCAGTCTGTACAACTCACAAAGTAACTAATCATTGCAGGAGATTTAAATTAATTTGGGTCAAATGAGATTCAACATCATCTTCCAGGTGCAGCTGCTCCCTCTGCAAAGGTTACTGATCCCACTGCCACTGTTCTGGGGCTGTTCATGTCAATCCAGCAGCGAGGGAATCGGATTAGCTCAAACCATTCATTCCAACTTTTCCAGCAAAGGGATAATGCCCAAAGCAAATCAAGGAGGGGTTTGCACGAATGGCTGCTGGGCCAGTTGGTGAAGGACACTCAGCTCCAGCAAGGGGGAACAGGAGGAGCTGCTGGAGGCCTTCATTGCCTGCTCTGATGTTCCTGGATGGAGAAGGTGCTCACCAGAGCCCGGAGTGTGTGCAGACAGGAAATGATCAGGATGACTCTTCAGCTTCTGCCCTGTGATGTTTTGCCTGCCAAAAATACTGAAATTATGTGAATGGGATATGATTTCCTATGGAGCCAGGCTGGGAGAGCTGGGGGTTTCCAGCCTGCAGAAGAGAAGGCTCCAGGGAGAGCTGCGAGCCCCTTGCAGGGCCTAAAGGGGCTCCAGGAGAGCTGCAGAGGGACTGGGGCCAAGGGCTGGAGGGACAGGAGCCAGGGAATGGCTTCCCAGTGCCAGAGGGCAGGGCTGGATGGGAGATTGGGAATTGGGAATTGCTGGCTGGGAGGGTGGGGAGGGGCTGGCACAGGTCGCCCAGAGAAGCTGTGGCTGCCCCAGCCCTGTAATTATTGAAGGCTTGGAGCAACCTGGGATAGTGGGAGGTTTCCCTGCCCATGGCATGGCGGAACAAGATGAGCTTTAAAAACCCTTCTCAACCCAAACCATCCTGTGATTCCATGATTTATATTTTATGGAACCATGAATACATTTTACACAAGAAATGACAAATGTCTTAAAAGCACCAAGTCATCTCTTCAACAGAAGTTTCATTTGATTACTTATCATAAAAACCAAAAAGAGCT
This sequence comes from Aphelocoma coerulescens, assembly GCF_041296385.1. Classification (NCBI taxonomy): domain Eukaryota; kingdom Metazoa; phylum Chordata; class Aves; order Passeriformes; family Corvidae; genus Aphelocoma; species Aphelocoma coerulescens. Next base: position 2,957,222 of record NC_091014.1, on the reverse strand, counting down.
TTATTTTACAAGCACCCGTTTTATCTCCTGCTGAGATCAAGTGATCTCGGCCCAGCCGTAGGGGTTACTCTGACTTGTTTATTCCATCTTTGGAGCCAAACCCAGCTTGAGGACAAGGAGCAGTGCCAGATTCTCTCCAGCTGACAGCTGATGTTAAGCTAAGCCCAGGCTGGTGTCCATTAGCAGGAAAAGTGGGATTGCTCAGGCTGAGCTCGGCTGGTGGTGCCCGTGTGGGAGCTCAGTGATTTACTGAAATCACCAGCAACTGCTCAGCCAGTAATTAAACCATAAAGGCCAGAGCTGAAAGCTTCAGCCTTTTGAAAGCAATAACCATCAGAATTCCCAGCACCACTGAAACGATTCCCATCTTGGATCATCAGCACTGTCTGTGCTATCATTCACTCCCTTCCCGTGGCTTCAGCCAAATTACCCCCAGCTCTTTTACTGACTGCTCGCTCTAAATGCCCATCCCTCAACAGATCTGCAGCTATTTTTTATCACGAGATGGGGATAAAGTTTTAGCAGCTCTGTTTATTCATTCCCAGCCTGGCTGTCACCAGGATACAAAAAAAACCCCCATGTGAAGTCAAATAAAACTTGAAAGACTGGCCAATTGTTTTCTCCCCATTTTTTACACCAAAGGCTGCATTAGCTAAATTTCACGATTCCCCTAAGTGCCTTTAAAATTACAAGCAATTTAGACTGTGATTCACTTTCATGCAGACTCTGACTGCATGCAATTTCCCCCCCCCCCAATCTCAATTATATCTTAATATTATGGGGGCTGAAATGCATTAAATAAATCATATTTCATAGTAAAGCAATAATACTTACATGCATTTCAGAAGAAATCGTCCTGCATTATAAATGTATTTATAATGTCATTACCTTATTTTCCACATTGACTGAAATATTAGACAGCAGCCACTGCTCCGAGCTACGGATGGAAGCTTTTAGCAAACCTTATGTTTATTCTGCTCTGGTAATTAGCTGGTTTAGTTAATATAATACAACGTTTACAAACAGCAATTTATCCAATATACAAACTTGCTCTTGTAATTAGTGAAACATTGTTATTGATTAAGATTTAATATGGCTGCTGCTGTTTCTGCAATGTACTACACAAAGGGAACCATCACTAATTTGTCCGAGGACAGTTCCCTAGTCAAAGTCATCTCCTGGCAGAGGACCATGAATTTCATTATCTGTAAAATATTTTCTGCAATATTCCAGGTTTAAGAGGTTTTAAAGGAGCAGGTAACAACAAAAAGAAATTTAATATATAATTACACACCCACTCTCTCACAGAGACCAAAACTACTTGATTATTCCTTTAATGCAAAACAAGTTTAAGGTGATACTTCTATTACTAAGATACTAAACCTACACCAAAATATTTTGAAGAACACACACACAAAACCCAAAAAATCTCTGCCACCATTTAAAATTCAACAGTAATTACACTATAACAGTATTAAACACAAATATCAAGTGTTTTATCAGCACTATCAGGGAAATAATGAGCATTGGAACAGGGTGTCCAAGTCAGGAGTCCCCATCCCTGGAGGGGCTTAAAGCCATGTGGAGGTGGCATTTGGGGACACTGGGCAGTGGTGGCCTTGGCAATGCTGGGGAATGGTTGGACTGGAGTATCTTAAAGGGCTTTTCCAACCTCAATGATTGTATTTTGTGTAGGAATATAAACATGAAAACTGATTTGTCAAAAAGAAGATTCTCTCAGGAAGTATTTGCAGTCGTCACAGGAAAATAAAGAGTTGATGTTACCTCAATTCTAAATTAAGGATGAACTCCCACTACCAACACTGGAACTGTAATTTCTATTAATGGCACTCTGGATTAATCCTTAAACCCAGCACTGTTACCACAACTTAAATATAAAAACAGTCCTGGACACTTCCACTGCATCACTCATCTGATTTAAGAGTTCCCTTTTTAGGAATATCACATTTTATACTTCCATTAGCAAAAGGAAATCATACAGCTCAAAGTAAAGCCCCATTTCAGCCCCTTTAGGTTTTCAGAACAGGCACCCTACCTCAGGAAAACACAGCACTAATGCACCAAAGCACTGTATAAAATAGACAGAACCAGTTCTCCACTCACACATTTATCTACAATTTTGAAAATTTCAGTCAGCTTTTAAAATTCCACGTTTTAAAAAATGCTGTTGTCCAAAAGACTTCAGTTTTGTTGTTTGGGATTTTTTTATCTCCAGGCATGTTTTGAGTGTTTGTAACTAATAAAAAACTTAAGAAGTTTTCACTGGTGAAATAAAGGGTGTATTTAAGAACATAAAATAGTCTAAAAACCTTCCTGTATGTTTGAGAAAACACATGAATTATCTAAAAGTTCAGTGTAAAGTACAAAAATCATCAATATTCTGGTCTGGGAACAGAGACATCCTCACAGCATGACATGAGGTGTTTAGACACTTCTGGCAATAAAAGAAATAACCAATATAAAATTAGACTATTAATTAAAATGAGCAAAATTATTACATATACCCTACTCAGGTGGGTGACATCCCTGCCTAAAACAGTGGGGTTGGAATTAAATCATCTTTAAGGTCCTTTCCAACCCAAACCATTTTATAATATATTTTAAATCCATTCCTAGACACTTGTGGAACTCAGAGTAAGACTCAAGGACTCACTTTTAAATGTACTCTTATCATTTAACCCAGTTCCATCCATATAATGACCAGGGGAATACTGCAGGAACGAGGTTTCTGTTACAGGGAAAGTCATGAAAATGATTATATTCATTAAAATGCTCCGAAAATGTCGAGTTTATCATCTTTGCTACAGAACAGAGCAAGCTGATCATAAATTATTTATGATGTGTAACAGTTTAATGGAGTATAAAATAGCTTTTTTTCTTCTCCCGAGTAGTACAAGCCCTGATTTTTTTTGTTGTCAGCTCCACACTCGGCGATGTGCTCGACCCATTTACAGCTGTGACATGCAACAATTTGTAAAATTGTTCTGTAGAAACTCTAACTTAAAGGAACTACTTACACAACCTATTTATTACTCTCTTAAAGTGCTATCACAGCATCCTGCCAAGAGCACAGCATGAAATTCCAGGAAAGCACAGGCAGCTCGTCCAGAAATTTAGGGAAGCCCTTGCATGAGAACCTGCACCACAACACCAAAACCTCTCTGTGGGAAGGGGCTCTAAGATCCATTCCCTGTAGCCACATCCATAATTAATCCAGCAGGACATGCTCCAATCCCAAGGAACGTAGAAATGAGTAGAAATTTGTGATTACTCACAAGACCAAAGCGATTTTAAGGCCAATGAGCTAAAAATTAAAATTAACGGAACTATGGAGTGTACAACACATCCCAAAGGAAAAAGAGAGCCCAGTGCAAAACCCCTGATTCCCACCAATTCTTCACAAATGATTACAGAGAATAAATACATTCTGACAGAGAATCCTCAAATGGTTTGGGTTGAAGGGACTTTTGGGATCATTTAGTTCCACCCCCTGCCACGGGCAGGGACACCTCCCACTATCCCAGGCTGTTCCAAGCCCCATCCAGCCTGGCCTTGGACACTTCCAGGGATCCAGGGGCAGCCACAGCTTCTCTGGGCACCCTGTGCCAGGGCCTCCCCACTCTCATCACATAAAATTTCTTCCTTCTATCCAGTCTCAATCCATTCTCTTTCAGTTTCAAACCACTGCTCCTTGTCCTGTCACACAGGATTTTCTGATTTATAATCCACAGCTTTTGTGTGCCATGGATGTGGGGGCCGTGATAATGTTTTTATCTTTTGAGTGAAAATCACCTCAGCTGTAAGTTGTCTACACAAGAAGACAACCAGAACCCTTCAAGCCAGACAGGCATTTACAGAGACACGGACACTTCTTCAGGAAAATCCATTTCATCATAAAATTCCCATCTGGAACAGCTCTGACTGCATTCTGAAGCAGCTGTTTTTCTTCAATATTTAAGAGATCTGCAGGTGAAAAGTTCTGGCACAGCTGCCTACACCTGTAACCATCTGAAATGTAGGCAGGGAAAATGTTCCTCTGTTTGCCAATGACTGTGCAGGGATACTTTGGATTAAAGCTTTACAGCCAGGCCACTGCAGAGAAAAAATCGAAATACTCAACTTTTAAGGCAGCACGAACTGGAGATTCCCCTGATTAGTTTTGTTCCTCCTTTGCATAATTAACGTCACACCCTTGGAATCAAACATGAACAGTAAAACTGATTTTAAAACCTCCTCTCTTCCTTCCAATTTATGAGCAGGCTTGCACTGAAAACTACTGGGAAAATAGTTGTCTCCTTACTGTTCCACTGGTACAAAAACCTTGTGTCACCCTCTCCATAAAATACAATTACTTTCCATTCATTTTCCACTCCACAGACCCTCGAGCTACAGTTCCAGAAGCAGGAGAGAGAGTTAAAGATGCTCCACACTTCATCTCCACCTTTTCTGAGGGCCTAAGCCAAATTCATTTCATCAATGTCAAAAGGAGAGAAAACCTTTCACTATAATAAATAGAATTTCATTTTCTTCTGCTGAGAAGTTTCAGCATTCATGTAGTTTCCAAGGAATCTGGTTACTACCAGGAGAGAGGTGCCCACCATGACAGTTTCGGGGCACTTCCTCCTTTTACCACCAATAAAGTCAAATTAAACTTCACCATTTCCTTAAGATCCTGGGGAAAAAAAAATAAAATAAAATAAGGGAGCCCAGAGACCTCCAGAGCTCTGTAGAACACACAAAGTCCTCCCAGGAATGCAGGGATTATAGGGAATTCTGCCTGCAATTATTCCTTCCAGCTCTGGAACACTGCAGCATCAGGCAATAGAGGCCAAGAGGCCAAAGAACTCCCAGGTATCAGAGAGAAGAGGCAGAAGTTTGTCCTGAAAATATGGACAGAAGGATGTTGTGGTTCTTCCATAAGGAGAGGAAAAAAAGGGAAAGAGTTGGAAAAAAAGAAAGCAAAAATGAAGAACTGAGATGACCAAGGGCAGGAGGGCACCTCCAGGAGCTGGCAGAGATGGAAAGCAGCAGATTTGAGAAAAAAAGGGGGGGTATTGGGAAAAGTTTAGACAGAAACATGCCCCAAAAAACCAATTTAAGATCAGAATCTGTGAAAGAAGTAGCCACATTTAAAAGAAGAATTAAAACTCAGATATGATCCCACACAAAACCAGGACTGATTCACAATTCCCAACTGTCAAAACTACTTTTTGTTCTCAGGATAACTTGGAAAGCTTAAGGAATGTCCGGGGTTTGCCTAGCAGTTCACATGGAATAGAGTTATATCACTCTCCCCAATATCTAAAACATGATATGAACTTATCTGGACTTTGGAAAGATAAACAGAAAGAAAATTTGATTTTAAAACAGATAAAAAATCAGTCAAGCAAGCGACACCAAAACAACAAAACATGACAAAATCATGATTTCAGGAGTCATTTTATCTGGTATTTCTTTGCTGGTGAACTTCAGTTCTGATCTTTGTGTTTATATAATCTTTAAATCTCACTTATTTATCACCTTTACCCATCCTCAGGCACCAGACTGTCAGCACTCTGAACAGATAATTACACACAGCTTTTTCCATGATATTCCACATCCAACTCACCACTCTCACAGGGAAAAAATATTTTCCTAATACCTCATCTAAACCCATTCTGTCAGTGGGAAGCCATCCCCTCTTGTCCTGTCACTCCAGGCTCTTTTCCAAAGACCCTCTCCATCTTTTTTGTCAGCCCCTTTCAGGACCTGGAAGGTCACAATTAGGTGACCCCAAAGCTTCTCTTTTCCAGTCTGAACAATCCCAATTCTCCCAGCCTTTCCTCATGGAAGAGCTGCTCCCTCTGATCAACTCGCTGGACCTTGGCCTTGATGAACCTCAGGAGATTCCACTTCTGGACCTTGTCCACTCCCCTCTGGATGGCCCCATCCTGCAGGAATGTCCCTGCACCCTCAGCTTGGTGCCACCTGCAGATGTGCTGAGGGTGATTATCCCTTTATTTTCCTCAAGGTCAAGTCTGTTCATAGAAAAATTTAAAATTAGCTTTTCAGACCTATCAAAGGTTGCTATTTTTGTGCTGTGCATTCCCTCACTCACAGGTAGTGGGTTCAAAGAATGATTTGCTCAAGTTCAGTATCTTCTTCCTACATCATTGCTTTGAAAAGGAACAACTACAAGGGTTTGGGGTTTTTTCTCATGCTTCAAACAGGCTGATAAAAGTGGGCAGGAAAATTAAAATATTCCATGAGTTACTACGATGTAAAACAAAGATCCAGCTGACCTCTTTATCTGAGCACTTCTTAGATGTCCCTTTATGAAGGCAGAAACAACCCCCACTAATTATCCTTCTCTCCAGAGCATTACAAGGAAACCTGACAGTTATCCCATAGAAGTATTTCCTCACACCAAAATATTAAGTACATGAAGCCATTGCTGTGAGTCTGCTGGCATGACTTGAATATTTGGGATATTGGAATATTTCAGTTGTTTTACACACTGAAAGTGACTGGTTATTGCTGCACACAATAACTCTCTTCCCTCCCAGAAGATTTCCAAGCAGCTTTCTGGCTCTGAAGGCAGAAACCACCCAGAAGAAGGGTGCAGAAGTCCCTCACTGGGTTCTTCACAGGCTTAAAGACATAAATAAAGTTTGAAAGTCAACCTGTAACCTCCAAATGACTTTAGTTATTTTAATTCACACTCGCACTCTTCATGCTACACACTCCAACACTTCCCTCAGCCCAAAACACTCACCTGCACCTCAACCTCCTTTCTCAAAGTCATGGCTTTTTGCCTTTATGGATTTTAAATACCCTGATTTTGGAATGCAAGTGTTCAAGGTGTGTTAATGACTCGGAATTGTGACAGCTGCTGCAGAAACAAGCCCTTGGCTCCAGCACAGCCCCATTAACCATCCATCAGAAACTACTCTGGATTTGCTCATTTATTACTCCTGCATGGCCCAAGGGGGGAAAAGGGGGAACAGCAAGACTTTCTTCCTCTGAAGCAAAATCATAAACCACTTACTTATCTTAATGTCATGATTCCCACTGTTTATCTGCATGATAATTAGGAAAATGAGAAGTAATGAAGTTTATTTATTTATTTATAAGCGTGATTTGAATTCAAATCTCTCTCAAAAAAGACACTGCAGTATGTTACTATGTTATCAGAGGGGTGGATTTTCCAAACTCAACTAAGTTACTAGAAGTAACGAGACAAGAAATATTATCACTCTGTTTTGCCTCAGCTCCCCCAAATTTATGGTGACAAACTTCACCTGTGTGAAACTTCTGCTTTCAAAATTAAAAGTTTTGTTGGCTACTTGTTGAAATCAGGTATTGTGTGAAATGGAAGGTGCCTCCTTGTCTTTAAATCTTTATATTATTTACACAAAGCAAAGTTTATTTTTGTTCTCCATTCGGATTCCCCAAACACCCAGCTGTACACACAAACACTGTCACAGCATCAGGTCCTGGCAGGAGGTTGAATTGCCAGCTCCAAAGCCCCCTGCACTTTGCAGGGCTGGGGTGACTTGCTGTGCAAATAAAGACCCTCAGCCTTCAGAGGACTGGGCTATCAGGAGAATAATTCTTCTTACTCAAGTAAGAAGGTGTTTTAACATCCCCAGTTTATTAACCCTCACATTAAACTCTTCCTTTCTTTAAAAAATGGAGGCAGAGTAGTTTTTTGTCCAGGCACATTGTGGTACAGCTACCACAGGACAAATCATATGAAAAACACTTGATAGGACTGAAAAATTTCTTTACATTTATATAAAACGCCCCCAAAACCTACAGACTTCACTATGACATTCCACTTTTATCCTCATCCTCTCCCTGAAATATCCTTTTCAATTGATTGGAGTACACCTGCTTTAGATGTAATGGCACCTATTGCTACAGCACTTGAGCACATCAATATATTCCAGACAGCCACTGATATGAAAAGATACTAAAAATATATTTTAAAAACCCTTAAAATTACATTAAAACATAAAATTACATTTAAAAAGGACTTCTCTCAGGCTCTTCTCCAAGCTGAGCAAGTGACCTCAGCCACTTCTGAAAACAGCAGTAAAACAAACTGCCTGATTTCCATCCCCTCTGTCCACCAAACCACGTAAATCTGATCATTCAACCCAAAATGAGGATAACCACAGCACTCTAAAGGAGCTACAAGTGAATATATCCCTACCCAAAATCAGCTTAATCTCAGAGCAAAGAAATATTGAATAAAAGCCAGCCTGAGAGAGACCCGGGCGATTGTTTTGTTGAGTGGAGGAGCCTTGCCTGCGCTGCGCTTCGAGCCTCGTGTCAAATGAACACGTTTTAATCCCTTGCATGTATTTGTAGCATGTCACGTACAAGGACAAGCCTTGACAAGGCTTTGATTTGGTTTTTGTTGTGTCACACCACTGGCAGGGTGTACATGCTCCAAAGGCCCACAAGTAATCAAAAGGAGCCTGCGCTGGAATATTGATGTGGCGGCATCGCGCTCCAAGAACGGTATTTAAAACACGCTTTCCGTGCTACCTCCAGGGCAGAAACAAGACTGCTCCCTGAAAGAGGGGAAGGTGTGTGGAAAAAGGGATTATTATCCTTACTTTTTGCCCATGCATGACAAGGAATGATGATATTCATTTGGGGAGATAGCACGGCAATTTTGTTACCATTCAATAAAAAGGGAGTAGCACGAACAAATTGGTTAATGAATGAGGGAGGAGAGAGCAGAGTATTATGCAGTGAATCTATAAAAATGAACTCAATTTGAATTCAACCCAAAGAACAAATTGATGGAGCAGCAGGCTTTGTAAAGCACTAGATCTTCATCTGAATGCCGAAATAACACAGTGATTAATTTTGCTTCAGTCAAATATCTTGGGGTTTGCTATATAAGAATTAAAAAATAACACGCTTTAAATGCTGCTTGACTATCAAAACACATTCACCATTCAAAAAGAAATCTTAAAGAGATAAATGCTCCTTCTCTGTACTTTGCTTGCCTTCAAAATTCTCATTTTACCGTGTTTTTCCTGTCTGTCAAACTTTGACACGGAGGGAAAAAAAAAGCCATTAAGTGTTACATACAAGAATTATAAAAAAAAAATACATCTATAACATGTTGCCGAGTGAAAAGCTGAAGGAAGGAGAAAATTATTTCTATTGTTCCACTGAAACAAATATTCTGAATGTCAGCATGGACGTTGCAAAGGGAGACAGAAGAGAGACCCAGGTAAAGGCAACTTCTGGTTCCCAGGCCCTTCATGGCAATTTCAGAGAGGAAAGAAAACATTTATTTACCATTTTATGTGACAAATCACACTGGGACTCCAACTCCAGCACCGAGGGTACCACCACCCACAAGCCATTTTAAATTCTTTCTACTGTTTACCTCTATCAAGGTAGGGGGGAAACTGTTCACTTATTAATTTTAGACATCAAATGGGTTTCACTTCTTCAAGGCCAGGTAAGAAAATCACTTATGATTGCACATATGTGATAGGCAGCCCCTTTTCTTACTGGGGAAAAAAAAAACCCAACTTTATTTGCTCAGTAAGAGCTTCCTGCTCACGCAGTAGTTTCACATCATTTGTTTAAGATCCCATGAAAGACCTACCCCAAACACCTTAATTTCTATCCCAAACCCTTCAGTGGTGTGCCCAAACCCTTTGGCATTCAGTAGAAATGCCAAAAAAAAAAGAGGGAGAGAAAGAAGGAATGTGTGCCAGGAGAGACATAAACCAAAGGAGCAATATTCTGTTTATTCCAAGGAAAATGAGTGCAGTCAGTGCAGGGGAGCTGTTTATATTCCAAATAGCAATGTCTTGCTGATTGTATCCCACTTCCTTCTCTAAAAAAACAACCAGACCTCTTTACCCAAAACCAAGCACACAAAAAATGATAGATCCCATCCTCAGTATCCCAAAATACCTTCTTCTTCCTGTCTTCTATGACAGGAACAACCAAATCCAGGTTCCTCTTGCCTATAGCAAGAAGAGTTTTTGCTGCAACAGAACTGCTACTTCTAAGCCACAAAAACATCACAAAATAACCATGTACATAGGCCTAAATATGATTTTATGAGTGAAACTCCCCAAATCTCCACTTTCAACGAGGTTTCATGAAACATTTCTGCTTTGTAAATCATAAAACTGAACAAGAGACAAAACAACTGTCAGTAGATTTAATTTTGTACCATGTGCTTCCCAAACCTTAAATCTCATGGTCAAAATGAGCCTTTAGTATTTTTACTGCCATAAATTGTGAATTACAGTCTCTGCTCATGCTGGTACTTCTCTAAAAGCCCTCCCTGCACCAAGCAATCCTGTTTAGCCTCAGGCTGTGTAGTTTACCTCAAATTATTTCAGAATCATCTAAAAAGATTCATTTTTCCATTAAAATGATGAATGAGCTAAATGAGGTATGTAATAAATACCGCAGGTTTGTAAACAGACTTTTCTCCTGAGAACTAATGCCTTAACTCATTTAGTGATTCTTCCCCCTGGTATTTCCTAGTGAAGTCATCCTGAAAATATGGTTTGTCCAGGTCTGGTTGGGAAGAGCAGGAAGGGTCAGGATTTAATCTGTTTATGGAAAATAGGGAATGTCCTCTTGACAATGTTAATGAATTGAGGACAGGAGAAATAAAGGCAGCCCCAAAGGGGAGGTCATTGCCCAGCACTGACTGGGACCAGTCAGCCCAGGATGATGGGGAAAACACCAAACCAGTTCAGGCACAGAGGAGCAAAAGACTCCATTTTAACAACCTGTATTCAATTATGACAACAGGTCAAATTTCCTCCTCACATAACTCAACACACTTCAGCTCTGATAGGGCCAGGAATGTATTTTGTCTATTGATTTTAGGGCTCAGAGAAGTAAAAGAACTTCACATCTCAAACAGGATTTTGCTAAGGAAAAAATCTCCAATAATCTGATTATCACAGTGACCTAAAGTGCAAAAAAAAAGTGCTATTTAATATAAGGATACTTCCACCAATCGATTTTTTTTTTTTTTTTTTGAGCAAGGCATTTTTTGATAGAACTTCTTGTGCAGAAAATCATTTACAAAACGAGATTCCTCAGCACCAACAGATTTCCCCCTCAAACAGGTGCTTCAATGAAAGCCTGGAACAACACATGGGGAAATAGATATAATTGCATTAGTATGGATACAGACTTCTAATGATAGCAATAATCAAATTTTAATGTTCTGGTTACAGCACATGAACAGAACAATATTTCTGTGCCTCTTCAAAGGGAAATGAGACTTTAATGTCATTGGCAGCTCAATAAAACCATTTTCTAACATGCAGGCTCCTAATGACAACTCGTTTCAGTCCAGACAGAGGAGCAAATGTGTTCACAGTAAACTCCAGGTCATTATCAGGAGATGGAAATACAACAGGTCCCCTGCACTTTGGATAACTATTGATTTTTTACTCCATATTCTCCTCATCTTACCCTGACTTTCATAGTGACTCAAGTGATGGAACATCAATAAGCTATTTATGGCAAAGCCACCACATTGAAAGCCACTTTACAAGACCGTGCCCAACTCAACTAGGCCCAATTTTTAGATTTGCAGCAAAAATCTCCAATAATTAATGTGGCAAAGAACAGCTCTATGTGATAAAATACAATAAAAGTACTGTTGGAGCCATCGTAAGGACCTGCAACTTCACCCTTTGCTGCAGAGAACCACACCAGCACCAAAATTCTTTATGGCTGGGCTGAAATCAAAGATTTGATTTATTCTGAAGCCCTCTTTCAAGAGGGATGGGCCAAGAAAAAACATCATATCCATGCTAAGAGTGTGTGGGGAAAAAAAGAAGTATTTCTGACCAGCTGCAGTTCTCGAGGATGACTTCAAGCACTGGATGCACTCTGGTGAAATCACACTGACATCTTTGCAAATGTCACATCTCTGGAGCAAGGAAAGCTAAAGGTACAAAACCACCTCGTTTGGTGGCAGGGCCAGTTCAAGCAGTTCTCATTTTCCCCCCCTGACAATTGCCCTGCACACACACACTGCCATTTCCCTTTTGGAGTTGTTACAAAGCAGATTGGCTGCATTTAGAAAAGGCTCCGGGATGGGTTTGTAAAGCATTTGCCTCTGTTCAGATCTGCACTGACACGACAGAAAAGGAGAACTGCAGAGAAGAAAAGAAAGAAATTCTTCATCACCAAAGCACCCCTTGCACCCAGCCCTGATGTACTGGGAGCCCTGAAAACGTGCCAGGAAACAGCCCTGCAGACAGGGGGGAAAGCAGAGGGGGAAAAACCCAGGATAATCTTGGAATTATAGAATGGTTTGGGTTGGAAGGGATCTGAAAAATCATCTCATTCCATGGACAGGGACACCTTCCACTATCCAATGGTGCTCTAAGCCCCATCCAGCCTGGCCTTGGACACTTCAGGGATGGGGCATCCAGAGTTTCTCTGGGAAAACTGTGCCAGGGCCTCCCCACCCTCATTCTTCCCAGGTCTGCTCATTTCAGGATCAAACATCCCACAGACAGAAATGGGGAGAAGCTAGAGGAGACCCAAGACCTCCCTCGCTCTCCCAGCACCCAGAGTCTCCCTGGTATCACTTTTCCAAGACATGACCCCAAAGCTGTGGGATAAGGAAAGCCAGGCTGTGTCCAAAACACTCCCAGGCAGTGGCATTTAAAGGACTGCTAAAGGAATCGACAGCAGCTGCCTTCATTTCTGCTGAGTTAAGCACCAACAGTTGATTCAATCCTCCCACTGACTCCACAAGGGATTTCCAGGGCTTGGATTGGGGTCTGGAAATTCAGCTCTAAACAGTAATTCTGAATTTTGCTGGTACAAATGTCAGAATCACTGACTTGGATCGCCCCAAAATACATTTTTGCAGGAGCTGACATCCCACCAGCCACGTGCCCATCCCCCTGAAGTGAGGGCACTTCCTGGGACATGCCACAGCACAAAAGTAGCTCAGGTATTAACACATCATTTCATCCTCTTTTCTTCTCCTTTGTATAAAGAGCTAATTCTAACTTTTGGGATGTTAACACTACAAATTTCTTCTTTCTGAGGTTATAACCATTATGGTCTTAAAAGTTGTTTAAGAATGGAAAATATGACTTCATTTTATGTCTATTTATTAAAACCTGAATTAGCACCCTTTACGAAGGAAAACTAGAATTCTTCCTTTCTCACCACAATTTCTTTTCCTTTGCACTCTTTAAACAATTTAGCAGCAGCAAAGGAATTTATTTTGCTACTGACATTTCAGGAACACTTTTGCTGTTCTCCAAAAAGAGTCTGACAAATCAAATCTGGGCAACACAAAATACAAACCAGATGCAGCAGTTTACCAGAACACAGAATTACTCACAGTACCTGACAAAGGATACACAGAGATACATTTCCCTGTGGTACAGATTTTAAATTCAGCTTGGATACAGGAAATAAATGCACAGGTAGGGTAGGCAATGAAGCCAAAGAAATAAAATCTGACCAATTACAGGAAAATAAGGGAGGTGACTCATAGGATTTGCAAGGAAGGTGAGAATTACTCAATATTTTCATATTTAAGGAAACAAACAGACAAAAACTTCTTGCTATTTTGATATCTTACAGTAGGCACTTCAAAGAATGAAAAACCTACAGTGGCAATGGCAAATCTGCAGGGGTGATAAATTTGCACCCAAGAACCACCAGATATTTTCAAATTTCGCAGATGGAAACAGGAAGATTGATCAAAACTAAGATGACACAACTGCTAACTTTGATATTCTAGAGCAAGTGAAAATTAACCAGAAAAATAACTAAATAAAGCAGTTTCATAGCCATAATAAGGAATTTCTCTTGCATTTGGCTCAGGAGAAACTCATCTTGTGCTTCCCAAAATCACAGAGCTCACCACAGCAGGGAGAAAAAGATGCAAACCCCCAGTAATTATGCAAATAATAGTCCCCATTATAAATCTTCAGCTCCTCATTAGCTCCAGGCCACAAAACCCTTATCTCTCCCACACAATATTAAGAATCCAAGGATTTAAGGCATATAACTGAGGCTGTACCTTGGTCATAATTCCTTTCCCTTCTCCTTTGTTCCCGTGTTTTACAATGACAAAATATTAAACATTTGTTTACAACACTGAAATTATTCTTCAACAATAACGTTACCACAGAGGTGGAAAAGCATCGAGAAATGGCTGGAAAAGATACCAAGACTGAGGTGGAATTGGTTTGGGTTTAAATTGGGATTTGGAAAAATAATATGAATATCAGATTTTAACTCCCTCAGCACAGATGAAGATTTGCCTATTGAAGTGATTGATTACTAAGTTACCAACCCATAAACTTAAAAAACCTTGGATTTTATTCCAGATTTAGGATGGCCCAACAAATATTTATGTTGCTGCTGACATAAGTAATTCCCATTAATTTTCATAGCAATGCTCACATAAAGTATTTAAAATGTCTTTTCCTTGTAAATACCAATTTCTTCAGTATTTACACTCAAGTATATTTAGATTTTTAAGGCATATTCCCATCTCAGAGAATAATGATTATTGTTAGAAAGAAGATTCAATAGAGGCTCACTACAACAAGTAAACACTCTATAGAAGAAGTTATAAATCTGTCAGACTTTTGAAATGGACTGAAATGTATAATGTCAGTTTTCTGAGGAAAACAGCCAACCATATGTTCCAATTTCCTTGTCAGGAAGGTTTGATACATCAGCTCTAATGAGAGATGATTCTTTTAAACAGAATTTTCCACTGAGCTGGTTCCAAAGTTGGAAACTGTGGCGGGTTGGGTTTGTAACCGGGCAGAAACACCAATTTAGTGTAGTGGTTTGGTCTCTTCTTGCTCGTGCTATGAAAACAGTATCACACCGAGACAGCCACCCACTTCCAAATATTGCTCAGTCCATTTAGGAAGAGGAGTCTCTCCCTGCATGCGAGTCCCTTCCCCCAACTTGCAGCTTTTCCCACAACTGCTTTCGAGGGTCCACTCTTGAAGTTTTTTGGGGTACAATTTTAAGGTTGAACCGTTCAGAAACAAAAAAAAAAAAAGAGGCCCTTCTCCTTCCCTGGGAGCAAAGGGTCTTCCTGATCTTCATCGTTAGGACTATCTCTGGGAGCATCTCTAGGAATTGAGGTTTTCTCCTTTCCTGTTTGGAGCAAAAGTCCTCATCTGGTCCATCTCTAGGGACTGAGGTTTTCTCCTTTCCCATTTGGAGCAACAGTTCTCATTTGGTCCATCTCTAGGGACTGAGGTTTTCTCCTTTCCCATTTGGAGCAAAAGCCCTCATCTGGTTCATCTCTCCCTGTCCAAACTTCTCATGAAATTACAGCTGCATCAGCATCTGCCTATCTCAGCGCAGGTGCTTTTGCTTACGAGTTGAACACTCCACCCCCCAGATCTTCATGAAATTACAACGGGATACTCTGATATATCATAGCTTTACAACAGAATTTCAGCTTTAAGCATCTCCTCTCTCTCTCTTCCCTCAGGTTTTCAGCTCTTCACAGCAATAAAAGGGTTAATCTCACCTCGGCCTTGCAGCTTTGCAGCTGGAATGTTGAATTTTTCTTATCGCAGTGGAGGGGGGGGGGTGGGTTCCAAGCCGCTCCGGCTGCCCACGGCAAGGCAGTGGGGGGGGGTTCCACGGCTGGAACAGGCCCATGGCTCCAGGCTGGCCGTGGCCCGGCCCGGCCTGGCCCAAGCAGGGCCTGGCCGGGCCCGCTGGCCCCTGCACGGGGCCTGCAGCCACCTGTCCCAGCGCCGGAAACGAGAGAGAGCTTGGGGGGAGTTTGTCTATTCTTAAGTGTGGATCACAGAGGCAGTCACAACTTTAAGTGGCTTAAAGAATTGTCCATATTCAAACTGGCCACTGATAGGTTCTATCAGGTCCCAGAGGAAGCTGTAAGCACCCCTTAGCAAGGATATCCCTTCCGGGACTATGCTTGCTAACCCATGACAGAAACATTCAGTAAAACCCTTTAAAACAGAGAGATCTGACCAAAATAAAATGACAGGCTGCTACCTAGTAATGAAAAAATAAAGAATTAATGAGAAGCTATCTGCTTTCCTCTTCTACCAACAGGCTTGAGGAGAGAGTTGCTTGGAAAATCAGAGATTTCTGTAAAAGTCTGAGGACTTACAAAGCGCTGAGCCTTCTGCCGCTCCTCCTCCGTGGCCGCTCTCTCCCTGAGGATGGCTCGAGTCAGGTGCTCATTTGAGGAGATCCTCTCCCGTTCCAGGAGTTTGCCAAACTCATCCCGAACGTACATTTGTTCTTGTTTCAACCTACAGGAGATGCAGGGAGATTTAGATAACAGAGATTTAGATAAATTTAGGAATTTACTTTCCAAATGTAGTTTCAAAGCAGAGCAGTCACTTTAAAAGCAGTCGTAGAAATAGTTTACTCTTGGCTTTTTAAGACACATAAATACAAATATTCACTAAAAGAATCCAGAAGTTTATTTCGTATTGAAGTATCAAAATCTGAATACACAAAAGTTACAGGTCTTGCTATCACTATTCATTACATCATATAAATTACAACTGATGCAAGAACATATATTTATTTCTAACTAACATTTAGAGAACTCTGTTGGTTGGCTGGGTTTTTATCTGGTTTTATGGAACCATTTTTTCCAGGCAGATCCTTTTCCCACCAGCCAGCAGGCACTCAATTTCCACCTAAAAGCTTTCCTGCACTGAGAAAGTGCCTTCCTCCCTCTAAACACACCATAAACTCAAGGACTTCATCTATTTCCCAAGCTCCAAAAAGATCGAAGAACCATAATCAACCTTTCCCAGCAATTTGAGAGGAGGAGAGAAAATAGTTATTGAACTTGTTGCAACAGAGTTAATAAAGGCAACTTCAGGCCCAGAAAATCCTCAATATTTATATGTCACAAGCCAGAAATAGATTTGAAACCTTCGGTGGAGTACTTGAGACAAGCACACTGTGTCTCATTTTCATGGAAACGTTCCGAAATCACTCAGTGAATAAAACTTGTGTTGTGATACCGAGCACTGAACTCAGAGCAGTAATGGAGCTATGAAACACTGGGTTTCAAATGGATTTTTTTTTTTTTTGAGAGTGATGGAGAGGAAGCTTCAATATTCTCAGTGCATTTATCTGTTGTCAAGGGAGCTCTGGAGAACAAATCCTAATGAGTCGGGTCACTTTGTAAAAGGTACCAGCATTAGAGTACATTAGATTCTTCCCCAGGGAATACATTTAAGTGAGGTAGGGAGGAAAAAAGACAATTACAAGATGTATTACTTCTGTGCTCAGCTCCAACCCTCTGAAACGCAGCAACCAACTGGGAATCTTTATAAAAGTTTATTAAGCTGCATCTTCAATTACTCCAGCAAAAAAAAAAAAAAAAAAAAGTCAGATTATGCAGACATGGACCAAATTCCATTAAGTGATTTCCCAAGGTCCCCCAAATTATTCCAGCAGGATTGATATAACAAATCCTTCATACAATCAATGGCACAGTCAAAACATGCTGGTTGTCTTTTGGATTGGAGAAATCATGTTTTGTCTAAAAAGGAAAGAAGTGTCAAAATAGAAGTCTCAGCAGCTTTTTCTGGTGAGCAACAGAGAGAGCATTTAATGCTTCTCGAGACTGAGGGAAGATCCTTCCTCATCCTTCTTGGATTTGACCTCCTGCAAGTGGTTTTTCCTTAAAAATGTCTCTTATTATGCTGCTGTACATAGCTGAGCAATTAAAGGATATGAAATATACTTTACATACAGAACAGCTGAAAAATCCAGCTAAAAGTTTCCACATTATAACCTCAGAAAAATTAAAAACCAAAAAAAACCCACCTCACAAACGAACAAAAAACACCAAAAAACCCCAAAACAAAACAACCCCACAACACTCAGATGTTTACATTTAATTCTTCTTTTTATTAATTCTTCTTCACATCAAATTAGGTCTTTACACCTTCTTCTTCCTAATCTCTCATTTAAATCTAGCTCAGGACACGCAGGGCACCTCAGTCAAAGAAAATTCTACATCACCCATTTTACTGCTTGGGTTTTTCCTCCCTTCTCTTTCCTTGCAGTCTATTATAAAAGAAAATTAAACTATTTCATGATCAAATTTTATACAATTTAGGCCAAAAAGGAACTTTTTTATGCCCAAGACTGCCTTGCTCCTGGCAGCACCTTCAAGCAAAAATTTCAAGTCTTTTTTCACAACTCTCACCCTCACTTGTGTGACCACGATCACACAACACAAGTTACATTCCCAAAGCACCCACCAAACTTTCATTTAAGGCAACTTTTACTCACCAAACAAAATTCCTAAACAGTCATCTCAACTGATTGAAATTCAGCAGAGTTTTTAACAAAATAAGCAGGATTTTGAAGTAATTTTCATTTATTTGAGTTCCATAATTGGGTGGCTTGTAGGAGCTTAATGAAACAAACACTCGGCAGATCCCGCTGATCGCAAACACTCGCCTGCATCAACCTCCAGTAGGTTTTTTTCCTTGGCATTACAAATTCATTTTTCTGGCATTCAGCATGTACTGAATAAAGGCAAACATCAGCTGGATCTACAGTAATGAATGATATTATCTAGGCCGAAAAAAAAAAAAAAATTAAAAATAAAATAGAGAGAGGCACCTCTGCAATTTGTGAGGAGTTAAACAGCACAACTTGTCACTACTCCAGGAATTCCACAGGAATTCTTCAAGTGACATTTTTAATTACAGCAGATATAAAGGCTCAAGATAACGGTTCTCATGTTTGAGCACAGAACTCCAGACAACAGAGAGTGTTCCACTGATCATTTATACAAAAAGGATGTTAAAAAAAGGTGCTGAAACAGCAGAAAACGCTGCTGGCTATACATTTTCCCCCATAATTGATATCTTTTTGAATAAAATCCTTCTAAATAATTATGAAATACTGCTTTAAGAAGTATAGAGTGGCTGATTTAATGAAGTGTGGCATGCAAGGCAATCACTTCTCATGGTGCTATCGGAAAACACACATAAAGCATTAAGAAGCAGCTCCAGTTAAAGTCTGCGTTAACACTTCACAATATTTCATTTCTCAACTGGTTTATAGCACACAACCAACACAAAAAAAGCAACAATTCCTGCCTTTCCCTAGCACTGTCACAGAGAACTTCAACACTTTTAACTTAATGCTGTGAAGAAAATTTATGTATCTGTATTTTTTTGTAAGAGGCTGGGTAAATCCTGATAAACCAACCACCAAGGATTTAGGGATCTCAGAAGATTTATTCCTGTCAGAGGGGCATAACAAGAATTTGGGCATTTTCGTTATCACATTATCATATTTAGGCTCCACTGTAAGACAAATTTTTGACTGTTTTAGTCCTGAAGTCGCTTTAATCAAAACAAGGTTTGCTGTACATTTCAGCTCTAAATCAGATTTGGCTCACGCTGAACACAAAAGCCACCATGTCACCTCAAGGAGCAATCATACAGCAAAAAGAATTCTGGAAGATACTCCCAGATATATATAAATATGTAAATATATAAATATGTAATTACATAAATATATAAATATAGGCCTATTTTTGTTAATTTAGATTTGTTTGAGATGTGGGCAGGAGGTACAGAGTGATACATGTGATCAAACCACCCATTCCAACCACCTCTCAAGCAGAGCTTCAGACTAAAGACAAAATACTTCACCAGAGTAACATTTCTGCCTCTACATTCCACCTTTTTATTCCTATCTTTTCCTTCCATAAAAGCAAGGAATGTGGGATTTTAGTGGCATTTGTTATTAACCAGCTTTTGAAGTAAATATGAATGTCCTACATGCAACATTAAGCAAAAGAGAATCTACCTGTGACTACATCAAATATTTCTGAACATTATCTAAGACAGCCTGAAATGCTTAACCCACATCTCTTAAAATCAAATAATAACAGCAGCATAATAACACAAAGCAAAACAACAGGAAAAAGAATTTCTCAATTAAGCAATGACTTACAATTCATAA
Organism: Aphelocoma coerulescens; assembly: GCF_041296385.1. NCBI lineage: Eukaryota > Metazoa > Chordata > Aves > Passeriformes > Corvidae > Aphelocoma > Aphelocoma coerulescens. The sequence goes on along the minus strand of NC_091014.1, from coordinate 2,937,206 downwards.
CTGACAACCCTGATATCAAGTCCAACAAGAGAAGCCAAATATAGACTGGCTCCACTTTCCAAATAGAAATTAGAATTTGAAACATAGAAGTAGAAATTTAAGACCCAAACAAGAAAGCATCTCTGAGGGCCAAGAAATTTTCTCTATCACAAGAAATACAAAAATACACTCTGATAAAAAAAGACTGATAAAACTGTGCTGCACTCCAAGAAGTCTCCATCCTTTTCACATGCATTTTTAAATTAAGTTGAAGAAAAGCAAATTGTTAATTTTGCCATGTGGATTTATGGCCCAGGACTCTCCTTCTGCCCAGCACGACCCCTGTTAGCCACAATAACAAGATGAGTAATTTAATTCTAAACCCACAAGAATTCCCTTTTGTTTACTTGAAAATATCCATTTTTGTTGTTCTTGAAAAACACCTGCAGATGTTAATTAAGGAAAAAGCACCTTATAATTCAGAGACAACAGCAACACACTGAGAAAAGCTGAAAAATATTAGTTTTGTGCTTTGATGGCCACTTCATGGTTTATTCTACATTAATCAAGAATCCATAGAAATCCAAAACAGGCAAACAATGCTCTTAGAGAAATATAGTGATTTGTCATTTCCAGCCCTTATTTCCAGATATTGGAAATTTATTACACTATCAAAGCCTAAGCATTTCCTTTTTGCTATTTTTTCAGGGCAATGATTACTTGCCAGTTGTTTTATCTTTATTACAGTCTCCCAGCTACACAATCTGATGGATCTGTGGCGTTCCAAGATAAACTCACTCAAGCCTAAAGCATGAACCGTGACATTTTTCATTACTTCCAACCAAGGTAAAATCAAAATATTCCCTGTTCCAAAGTCCACTGTCAGGAAAATCATCCTGTCTTCTATGAATTAGGGAAAAATTTAACAAGGTTATCATTCTATACAGAACCCAAAAACTTACTCCAACTGGAGGTAAGATACAACACGAGGAAGATTCCACAGGTTTTCTGCTTCCCTGGACCCCAACAAGCCATAATTCCTCCTGACAGACTTGCAGAAGATCCCAAAATGTTCTGAACAATGTGTTTAGGCCACGTTGCAATATTAATGACCGAATAATGTTTGTGAGTGCTGAGTTTCAATATTTCATGAGCACAACGCGGGATGCGCCACGAGAAGCCGCCGCTGGAAATCACCGGGGCTGACGACGGATTTGAAAGGATGTGAGAGAAGTCAGGAAAACATCTCCAAGCTGAGCTGAGCTTTGAGAGGTGTGAAATGGAGATTTCTCTGACTCCATTTCACCTGTCTGCAAAGTCACAGAAACTACCTCAAGTTCATCTGATTTTACAGAAACATAACTAAGGACAGAGGTAGGGAAACAAATTACCTGAAAGGTCAAGTCTCAGACAACACAAAAAATTCTTCAAAACTGAAGTTTCTACTACTGTTCACTCATTAAAAACATTATTCTCCACTCACATAAGACTTTGCACAGCACAGGTGACAGGAGCTGTTCCTAACATTAGTAGCAACCATATTCTTAACACCTGTTCTACAATTCCACTTTAAAACATTTCAGATCACTCAAATACTAACAGAAAATAGCATTTTTCTTCACCTTAAAGCCATGGTGTCAAAAGTGCATTTTGCCTTCAAACTTTTGGTGCTCCTGTTGCTCAGGCTGGAGCAAAGGAGGCTCCAGGGGGACCTTGTGGCTCTGCACAAGTCCCTGACAGGAGGGGGCAGCCGGGGGGGTCGGGCTCTGCTCCCAGGGAACAGGGACAGGAGAGAGGGAACGGCTGGGCCAGGGGAGGGGCAGAGTGGATTTTAGGGAAAATTCCTTCACAGAAAGGATTGTCCGGCCCTGGCAGAGCTGCCCAGGGAGTGGCGGTGTCCCCATCCCTGGAGGGATTTAAACAGTTTGAAGATGTGGTACTTGGGGACACAGTTTAGTGGTGTCTTGGCAGTGCTGGATTAATGGCTGGATTCAATCTTAAAGGAATTTCCAGCCTAAAAGATTCTCATAGAGATACAGCAAGGCAAACCCCAAATGCTGAAGCTTTAAAATCGTAGGGATATAAACTCAAAATAGATCACTCAGCTCATCAAACCCAGATTTATCATAATTTCATGAGGGCTTAGTGCAAAACCAGTCAAATGTGACGACAGGGACCCAAATTGGCCCTGCTTTACCCACCACAACCAGCACCATTAAAACTCTCTGACAAATTCATCACAACTGACCAAGAGTTCTCATGACTCCAGTGCAGGCAGAAGAGGGAAGGGATCACACTTCTGAGCAATTATGCTTGAACTTCACATTATTAAATTTAATGAGAACTCCGCTGCTTTATTCCATATCCACTTCTTCCTCAGGGTGACTGCTCCTCCTTAACATTTGCCATACATGCATATGAATTAGTCCTTGATTCATTACACATGGTACTGAGAACAGTAAAGTGATTCCTACACTGATCCCTGAGCTGCCAGTGACCTTTTCCCACCACATTAACTCCTCCCTCAGCTTTGGTCCATCCCACACTGCCACACAACTCCTACAGGAGTTTGGGACACATCCAATAGCAGTGACAAGGAGGGCAAGGGATCAGGGAATTCTGATCTTTCTTTTGGCTGAACTCCCACCTGGAGTTCTGTGTCCAGCTCTGGGACCCTTAACATCAGGAGGACGTGGAGCTGCTGGAGAGATTCCAGAGGAATCCATGGAGCTGCTCCCAGGGCTGGAGCCCCTCTGCTCTGTACCAGGCTGGGAGAGCTGGGGGTGCTCACCTGGAGAGGAGAAGCTCCAGGGAGAGCTGAGAGCCCCTTGCAGGGCCTAAAGGGGCTCCAGGAGAGCTGCAGAGGGACTGGGGCCAAGGCATGGAGGGCCAGGAGCCAGGGAATGGCTTCCCAGTGCCAGAGGGCAGGGCTGGATGGGAGATTGGGAATTGGGAATTGCTGGCTGGGAGGGTGGGGAGGGGCTGGAATGGAATTCCCAGAGCAGCTGGGGCTGCCCCTGGATCCCTGGGAGTGTCCAAGGCCAGGCTGGACATTGGGGCTTGGAGCAGCCTGGGACAGTGGGAGGTGTCCCTGCCCCTGTGGAATGAGATGATCTTGAAGGTCCTTCCCTGTGGTGGCCAGTGAATCTAAGTTACAATGGACAGAGAGTTTTCAGTGGGACAAGTCCCCAGTACCACAGGAACCACTTCATGTTAGGGTGGCCAAAAAGGCTTCTTCTCCTGGGATGCTTGTTCTGTTCTGTTAATCTACCCCAGTTTGGATTCCCCAGTTGCTGTCAGCCTCTACCCCTCGTCACTCCCCCAGAGTTCCCCATTGCTCCCCGTTCCCTGCTCCCACCTTTTCCCTGGATAAAACTGTGAGCTTTGGGATCATGCTGGTATCTGCCTCTGCACCCTTGGACAGTGCAGCAGCAATAAATGCTCCTGGTGGAACACACACAAACGCCCTTCTGGACTCTTTGCTACCGACTGTAGCACTGAACCCACCCGTGCTTCTGTGGGGGCACGCGGGACCCCGCAGAGCCAGGCAGGGACGGTGCTACCTCCCAACCCAAACCATCCCATGGTTCTACAACTCAATGATGTCTGTTCTCAAACCCAAGCAAACACTGAAAATACAAATACAGTTTTAACAATATTTTCCACCTTGTCCCACGCAGCCATCACTGCCTCTGTTACACCCTGTTTCAGACACCAGACTTGTCACATCACCCGAACACCGAGTCCAAGCAACACCATTCATCCAGCAGAACACCCTCATTGTCTTCTTTCCCTTTCCCAGCTGCTTCCCAACCCCAGCATAACATCTGCCAATGGAAAAATCCTTGCTAACGGCCACATGATTTTATGTGCCAGTCCTTGATCAGAAGATCCAAGACGCTCATTTCAAAACTCAAGTTATGTACTCAACTTACTCCAATTAATTCAATTTATCAACAGCACTCCATGGACAGCTTGTGAACACTCAGAGCAACAAGGACACTGACTCTGGGCAATGGTTGAGCATTCTTGGAGATTCCGGAGTTGTGGGGGTGGTTTTGGGGCAGTGTTTGGTGTTGGAAGGAGGAGGGGTAAGGTTGGTTGAGGGGATGTTGTAATTACACTTCATGAAAGTGTAAATTTTAAAATATGTGCATATAAATCAGTATTACAGAGACAAAACCAATGAGCCAATTCCTACCTTTATGCCAGAGGCACGTGGAGAACCTGAGTCAGAACTGTAGAACTGCTTTACATAATTTGTGTATGTTTAGCTATCCACATAACTCCACTTGGAATTACTTTCCAACTTAATATCCTTCCCCTTGGGACCTGCAAAAGCAGTCCTGGAATTATGACAACATTAATTATCCGTTAAAATGAAGTGACAGTTAGAAAAATTTTTATTATTATTATTTTTAAGTGTTTCTCTGCTGTGTCTGCTCATTTGCTGCTTTTCAAAATGAAAAAGATCAGCAGTTTGAAAGCAAAGGTTTGTTTAAAATTGCCAGGGGGGGGAATAGTTTTCGTCCTTCCTACCTGAATCTGAAACTTTGAAGCAGGATTATTTTTGTGGATGCTCTCTCACTGGCTCCAAGTAATTTTCCCATCTCTCCTAGAAATAAACTGATCAAGATGAAGCTCGGTATCCAAGCTGTCAACTGAGATGGCAGGTTTTAAAATCCAAGTGAAAAATAATCCCTTGAAAATTTGGGTTTATAAAGGTAGGAGTGAATTATAGCTCTGCTTTCTCCAATTTCCACCTCCCATCTCCAAGATTCATCTCTCCATATCCTGAGAGCCAGACATAATGGTATTAATGGAGAATCAGAGCAGGAAATCTTGGAGAGTAACTCTGCTGTTGCCAAACACCTTTTTTCTTCTGAAAACAATAAAAGTTGAACAGGCTTCTAAGGCAATTTGATACTTCCCAACTTCATAAACATTTTTATGCCTCCTTGGCATAAAATTCACACACTAAACTTTCCTGGTTTTAAGAGCTGGAGGCCCAAAAAGGCACCACCTACAACAGCTCACCTGCTCACTGTACTTATTTTAGAGTTGAACCTCTGTTTAAATCCCAAATTCCTTCACACTTAATCCTGGCTTCTTTCCTCACCTGCAGAGGGACAGCCCTGCCCCAGCCTGACCCTCCTTGTTCCCTCTTTTCCTGCAACACAGCAGGAATTATCCCATAATCCTACAGACCTCAGGAATATCATGGCTACTGAGGAATAAATCCACTGCTAAATCTTTTACTAAGTGTGAGATCAGATGAGGGAAATGTCTGCTGAGAGAGGAGAAAAAATGTTGGGGAGATGGAATGGCTGGGAAGGAGGAACAGGAGGAACTCAAGATGGAAAAGTGATGCCAAAATCTGCTGCTGTCTCTGCAGCCCTGAGGCTGAAGGGGCCCTTTGGACATTCCAAGGAAAAAGGTTTTATTTTACATTTTTATAAAATTAGTTGCCCCTATAAAATCACCTTGCCATCCTCAGTGGGATTATCAGTTGGGATCTCTGGTTTTACAAAACCAGTGCAGCTTCTCTTGTCAGGAGATATTAAACTCTTATTTTTAACCTATCCCAAGTCAAAACAATTACAATCACTTTTACTGCTTCAGAGTATTCCCAGCTTTCTCTCTATCAGCAGCAGAGAAGATGGAGTTTTCTAGACTCTTTTTCCACTTAATCCAAACAATACCAGCAAGTCCCTGTGGCAGAAGACAAAATAACAACTATTTCCTAAAAAGGAGCTTTTTGTTCCCCCTGAAGACAATCTTAGAAGAAAAAGCAGGTTTCCCAATTCAACATAGCTGATTATCTGGGAAAACATCATCATTTAGGAGGAAAAGAATACTTTGAAGAAGTTTTCACCCAAATTAATTCACTCCTCATGAACTGCAATGTTCCTCATACCTTTACCTCACTGAAATATTGAACGAATATTGTAAATAAATCCATCATTTTCTTTTCCCCTTGTTCTCCATACCTATGCCAGGAAACTGGAATAAACATGCCATTAAAACAGAAATCAATAGGAAGTTTTAAAGTATACACTAGCACAGAAAGGTCAAGCCCCAGTATTGATTTTAATATAACAATTTTGGTGTGCAGTTTCCCAAAGGCTTCTTGTGCAATACTCTTCTTCATTCTTCTCTCACTTCACATTTTCACATTGAATAGGTTCTGCACCAACTCTTTACTCCAGGTTTACTAAGAGCTCATTGTTTATTCAATGTACTGCTGAGATATGACAAAAAAAAGGTTGGGGGGAAGCACTCAGAGCATCAATGAAACCCCAGAGTGATAAGCAGTTATTTCCAGACCCTCCCTGCAGCACAACAACAAAACAAATTTAAAAACACTCTAATGGTTCCAATTTTAATAACCTACCACAGAGAAACTCTCTGCACCAGGGTGGAGACAAAGCTGATTTAGAGTTTAAAATGATTGTCCTGAAACAGATGAGGATGTCACAAATACAGGTTGCAATAAAATGTCCAGCTGATGACAGATAAAATGTCCCACCTTCTGGAACCCAGAGATGAGAATCCAGCAATCCAATGCCAGGGAATGCTTGATGAGCTCTGGTCTGCATTACTAAAGGAAAGGATTTTTCATGCACTTTTCAAGAGAAAAGTTACCCAAGTTTGACCATCTGGTCACAGGTGATGAGATGGTAGAGACAGAAAAAAATCAGTTATCAAAAGCCACCACAGAATCCTGGAGTGATTTGGGTTGGAAGGACTTTAAAGCCCAGCCAGTGCCACCCCTGCCATGGGCAGGGACACCTCCCACTGTCCCAGGCTGCTCCAAGCCCCAATGTCCAGCCTGGCCTTGGACACTGCCAGGGATCCAGGGGCAGCCCCAGCTGCTCTGGGAATTCCATTCCAGCCCCTCCCCACCCTCCCAGCCAGCAATTCCCAATTCCCAATCTCCCATCCAGCCCTGCCCTCTGGCACTGGGAAGCCATTCCCTGGCTCCTGGCCCTCCAGCCCTTGGCCCCAGTCCCTCTGCAGCTCTCCTGGAGCCCCTTTAGGCCCTGCAAGGGGCTCGCAGCTCTCCCAGAACCTTCTCTTCTTCTCTCTCGTACCTTAAACATTTTTAGAACAGAGCTGGCAGCAGAGTTACTGAAGGGCCACCAAAGCAAACCAAAGTCTTTTTTTAAGCCCTTCCCTGCCTTAAAATTCCTCCTTACACCAGGGATTTTCCTCTAAGAAACAAACCCTGGAATCACAGCACATCATAGGACAGTCATGAGCAAACTGCACAGGGACAGATTTTTGGCATACCAACATAATTCCAGGGATGACTATATTGAAGCCTTGAACAAAATACACTTCCTGCACTATTGAAGGCACTACCATGCAGAGCAGTTTGCAAAATCACCTCACTCTACATAAAATTAATATTTGCCCCGTGCCAAATCATATTTAAGAAGTGAAAGCTGGGAAACACTTGCCAAGCAAGAAACTGAAACCCCTCTCCCAAATATCATTAGCCTGAGTTAAATGATTAGCAAAATAAATAAGACTGGAAATCTCTCTGATTTTCAAGAGGGGAAAAAAGGCAAGTCATCATTCAGGAATGTTCAATTTCCATAGGAAATCACATCCATCACTTGCCTCCGAAGCAGTGGTTTGTATATTTTAGTGGAGGAATCCAGCACTCTGATGAGGTTGGCAACACCTAAAATTTTATCATTATGCTGATGATAGAAGTTGTTCCTTTTGCTGTCTCAAAAGACTTTTTCTTTTGCCTGCACTTTTCCTAAAGCAAACCTGAAAAACAGATTTACTGAGCACCATCAGTGTCATGGAGCCCAACAAATGAACAGCTTTACATCCAAGGACAAAGTTAATGGATGGAGTGGATAAACTTCCATTCAGCTCTCTGATGGGAGAAGGGAAATTACCTATTTCCCTCATGCCTGTTCTCAAGGCCAGAAAGTTACAAATTTTCTCATTTTCTTGGGAAATTAAAAAAAAAATGCTAAACATTTGCTGAGCTTGTCTAGAATAAGCAGGGTAAAAGCAAAATTCAAGTTATTACCTACTGGTCCATTGAGTCGTGTGGATTTCTCTTATTGTTCATAATTCTTCTCTTAATTATCATTTATTGCCTGCCACCACTGTCAAGCCCAAGTTTTTGTGTCCATCCCCTCATTTTTATGTTACCTTGAGTATCACTTAAGGCTGCAGCTCTGACACATTAACTGCTCACAGTTACTATTGCAGACACTGCAAATTCTGCTGTAAATCAATGATAATCAATTTTCTAAATGAACTTTTCGAAATGAAAATGCTTCTCAGATGAAACATTTCAAAATGTTCAAAAACCAAAGTGAGGAACAGAACTTGGGCTGAGACAAAGGAGGAGTGAAGTGGAATCAGTGCAGAATTTTGGATATATATTCTAAGGTGGGTTTAAACCATTACTTTATTAATTATTCCAAGTTCTGTTTAACAGGAGCTATAATTGATGTATTGTCAGTGAGTTGATGGCATTAAAATACAATTTAAGAGTCTTTCTTCAGCTCCAATGCCCAAAATAAGCACAAATTTTAACTTTATATAGAGCAGCCCATCTGTACTGTGTATGGATGTGTGAACAAATAATTTATCTGCAAGTTAAGATTTCTTCCCTTCACAGTCTGAAATGAGTAAAATACATTTTGCAATCAAACCCAAATGTGGTCATACAGTGCTCACAGAACAGCACCAAAATCAGCTATTAGGCAGTTGGAATCAGACAACAAACAGTCAAAAGTTTCAGATATTTTTATGTTTAAATGTTATTTCATTTAAATATTGGGAAAAAACCCTGGTTTTGAGAAAGGAGTGAGAATATAAACATGTTAAACACACCATCTATGGTAAAACAATCCATAAGATGAATGTGGAGGTAAAAACCTTAATTTTTGTGTCACATCCCAACAGGATTTGTCTGCAAAGTAGTGGGTTATGAAATGAAATTGTGAATAAATCACAAGTGCAAGGCCAAGCAGTTTAAATGTAGCATATTGGGAACTCAGGTTTTTGTTCTGTTTTCCAACACTGCATCACTGTGTCTGTATTTATATTACAAATTATTATGGTTTATATCCCATGTTTCTTATTACCTGGAACATTCTGCACATACAAGACAAAAGAATTTATCTGAACAATGTGAGTTTCCTGAATGTTTTTAAAACACAAACCTCCACCAGAATTCAGCCCCTGAAGTTTTACTTATGAAAAACAACCTGCATCTTTTACAGTTGTTTCATCTAAGACAAAAAAAGCCTCCATGCTCTGTTTAAAAAGATTTTTATGATTGTAAATACTGTGTAAACATTATAACAAAAAATTCTTGCTATGGCTAAAAAACAACTAAATAAATCCAAACTACAAAATAAATAAAGCAGTAACAAGTTTTTGAGATTTGTCCTTTTTTTATCATCATCATTACTAATTTATTTTGATATTTTACCCAATCTGCTCCCTTTTTTTCACAGACTAATGCACAACCCCTGGAAGCTGAATTCTGGAAGGTACTGAAAGCAGCATGTGACAAAATGCTGAAGTTGCAAACCAAATATTTCCATGTTTTAATCCCATTTAGCTGAAGCCTTGAGCACTCAAGAAGCTCAAAAGTAACCCAAGTTCTCCTGTCAAAGCCCAGCTGAGGAGAGATTTCGCTGTAACTTATTGATTTCCTTTATTGCTGATGCAAAAAAAAAAAGAGAAAAGCCTGATTTTTTTTCCCTGGGACATTAATATAGTCCTATCTCATTATATACTCCATCAGCCTAACTCAATTAAATAACAGAATGCTGGGTAAGAAACAACTGAGATCTATGCAGACAGTTTAAGTAGTACTAATTACAGCCTAATTTTTTTTAATCCATCATAATGAGCCTTTCTCCCCATTTTCAGTGGAGGACAATATGCAAGTGCATATTTATACTCAGGGTGTTGTGTTATCTATTTACAACAATCACCAAAAGGAGAACTAAACACAGAAGTTCATCAGACACTAAAATTTCTAAATTTAAAGAGGAATTTTTAATTGCTAATAATGTCTCTGCCCAGGCTTTCACAGTCACTACAATCTCTGAGAAAAAAAAACGCCCAAGAAAGGAATATTGCAATATAAAGAAAGGAATATTTCAATAGACAGAAAGGAATATTTCAATAAACAGAAAGGAATCTAAAGGGTTTTACTGGTGTAAACTGGTTTAATACAGTATTTCACATATTCAAAGTACCTCAAAACATCCTGCAGCTCCCAGGAGTCTCCAGAATTCCCAGAAACCTCCAGAATTCCCATTTCTGCTGCTGTTCCAAGGTACCCTTGCTCAGCCCCCGGGGTCCCAGGGACCCCACCCCTGCTCTTTCTGTCTCTGCAGCACAAAGTGATTATTTAGGCTCCAGAGAAATCAGCAAAGCTTGAGCTTAAAAGGCTGCAAAAAAGCCCCACTCAGGAGGTCAGAAGGGATTTAGAGCAACAGTTTGGATCAGCTCTTACAAGGAAATTCCAGCTCATTTGGTGTTGAACATGGATTTAATATCCAAACCCACTGCAGCCCCCAAAGCTCTCACAGCCAGTTTGTCTTGGGGCACAGAATTCAGCTGTTTCCAGCAAGCAGATAAATAAAATAAAAGCATTAAGCCCAAGTTTGTTTGAAATACTGTTATTAATGAACCAACCTCCTCTTCTGAGCTTCAGGGTCTCTCCTGGCTCGTTCCAGTGCCAGTTCCTCAGCTATTCTTTTCTTCAGCTCTTCATCATTAACTGCAATTAAAAGAAAATTCAATGAAATGTTAACAGAACACAACTTATTCCCAATTACAGAAACAACTGCATAACAGTGCCCTCGATTGTTTCTTTTCTTTTTTCCACACAGCAGTTGGAGTTGCTTTCTTGTGGTTTAACCATCTTTGAAATTTTAGCACACCACCAGTGAGCCTTTAAAATTTTTTCTTATTAAACAGCTTTTCAATTAGTGCAATCTTTTGAAATTTGAACAACATGGACTATACGTTAAATTAAGTATTTTTCTTCAGAAATATGTCTTTGTAAAGTAAAGTAAAACCATGGGGGATGAGACAGAGACATAAACAGTAAAGTCATAAAATGCTGCTTTTCATTCATATAGAACAAAAAGAAATATCTTTGTGTAATGAATCAAGCATTTTCAGATGTATTTTACACAACAAAGCTCTTACAATGTCCTGAATATCCATATTTCTAGCTCCTAGACAAAGATTTTGCCCCAAATTCTCCTGCTTTTGTTTAATCAAGCAGATATGGAAAGAATGTTTCCTTCACTTAAGATTCTGTCAGATGAATCAATGAAAGTCTGGTTAAAAACAAAAAAAGGAGGGAAGCAATTACTTCAACAATACAAAAAAAAAAGGGAGAAAAGCTGGAGAGCCACCAATTCTACAAGGCTGAAAGATACCTACAAAACACCAAAATCCATCTTAATCCTAATCCTGCCTGGAATAAAGCCCTACCTACACTGAGCTGAACCTCTGCCGTGCTCTGGATTTCCAGCACAGGTGCCCAGGTAATTCCCTCATTCCTGGCTCAGTGTCCCCTCCATGGAAGCACAGAGCTCCAAGATCTGATCCCACCCCAAAACACCCAGGAAAAGAAAGCTGCTGAATCCCAGAAGGTGCCACAACCTTTGGGGCAGTGACAAAACCACTGCTAGGGGAGGTCAAGCCCAGGGAAGTTCATTTCAGGCACTGCAGTATCTGCATCTCAATAACCTGGAGCTGGATTTATCTGCAAAGATTATCCAAAATCATTATTCCACATTCCCATTATAGCTCAGACTCACAGCAATTCTACTCATCCTAAAGCAGCCTCACAAAAGAGTTTTATGAATGAATGAAGCAGCTTCATCAACTTTATGGGAGTCTTGGCCAACTAATCCAGTTATAAACATCTTAGGAAAAGCAGCAGGAATCAATATCCATCGTGCCAGGCCCAGGAAATGCTGAGATCACAGAAACACAGGGAAAAGTGGGGGGAAATCTGTGAGTTCCAAGTAAGACCCCAGCCTAAAAATATATTAAAATGAAAAGGGAGGGAAATATGAACCTTTGAACAGATCTCTACCACAAATCTGGGTGAAAAAGCAAGCCCCTGTTTTATTGGGATTATCTCAACTGACACGACAACATTAATTATCTTTTTCATCAGCATCTACATCATGAAATTTATGGTTCTGGTGTACAAAAGTGAGTACAAGAACTCCAACAGACCAGAGGATGGTTTATGTCATAATGAGGAAAGATTCGGGCACCAGCCAATAAAGACATTTGACCTTAACAATCAATTAGGCTGCCCATCGATCAGCTAAATACTAATAGGGAATAAAAGTGGAGCTATAGATCATTCAATAGAATTATTGTAAGATATAATTGGGTAGCTCCCAAATGGGAGCTTTATGATGTTTCAGTTTAAAAAAAAAAAATAATTGCAGTTCTACAAGGAGGAGGCATTTGTTCTAGGGCAAGAAGCATTTAAAAAGAGAAAAGGTAATTTATTTGAGAGAGGATCAGGAAAAGACTGTTTCTAGATAAAGCAGTAACATTTCTGATGGCCATCTCTGCTCACACTACTGGGCATTACAAACACACAGCTGACCACTGAACTACTGGAGAATGTTAAACCTGGGGGGTGCAAGACTGCTAAAATATTAATATATTATATTAAAAATTAAGTTTTTATTGCATAGCCATTCCCACCACCACCCCCTTTAATATTTGAAGCTCTTCAGGATACTGAAATCAGTGCCAACTTCATCCCAGAGCAGACAAACGGGGAAGATTTTCAGGCAAGTACATTTAGGATTTACTGCATCCCTGCTCCTACAGGAGCACAAAAAGTCACCCCCTGAGTGTGAGAGTGTTTAATGCACAGCTCCCATCACAAACCAATCTGGAGAGATGGGCAGTAATGGGAACACACTCCAAACCCCACAGTGCTGCAGCCAGGAATAGCTGTTCTGTCCCCTCAGCACACCATGGGGATGGGTGTCTGATTGGCACCGTTCACCTGGGATAATGGGAATGGAAAACCATGGGGATAATGGGAATGGAGCACCCCCAGCTGAGGCTGCACAATGCTCTGAGAGGCACCAAACTGCTCTGTGGAACAGCCCAGACACAGAATGGCTGCACTGGGTTTGTGTGGGCAGGGTTTGGTACCAGGGGCTACAGGGGTGGTTCCAGGGAGCTTCCTCCATGTCCAGCAGAGCCAATTCCAGCCAGCTCCAGGATGGACCCACCAGGCTGGGCCAACCAGGAATGGCGGTGATGCCTCTGGGATAATGGATTTAGGAAGAAAAAAAAAAGTTTTGTGCAGCTGGCCAGAGCAAAGCAGGGTGAGAACATGAGAGGAACAGCCCTGCAGACAGCCAGGGCAGGGCAGGAGGGGCAGCAGCTGCTCCAGAGCTGAGATTCCCAGGAGATTGGGAATTCTATTAATTCTATTTTCTCCCCCCTGTCCAGCTGTGGAGGGCACTGAAGGAAAGGCTTTGGAGGGAGTCTCGAATCCAGACAGGGTCAAAAGTGATGAAAACCAGAAAGCTCCTGCCAGGATCTGGGCAGACCGAGCAGGGATGGTACAGGCACAAGGAGGTTTTGCCATTTTGGTGGCCTCTGGGATACAGCACCCTGACTTATTCTTTAGGAAAAGTTTGAAAGACAATTCCTTCCTCATACTGAATGTAAACCCATCCTCCTTCAGCTTAAGGCCATTCCCCCTTGTCCTGTCACTACATGCCCTTGTGAAAAAGCAGATTTCAACACTTGTCCATTCAGTCTTCTCCAGACAAGAGATGAAGATTCCAATCCATCCAACATCCTTTGGCAAACCTGAAAAAGGCTTATTCCACCACCTTTTTAAAAGGTCACAAACCCTGATTTCCATTAAAAATATATTTATATAGAGTATGCAAGGCCATTTGCTCAACCCTTTGTATTTATTCTCCCACTTGTGCTTCAAAATCAGGCAAAGAAGGAACCAGAAATCCAATGTATTTCCCAGGGTCCAAAAGGCTTTGCATAGTTACAGGGACAACTGACAAGGGCAGAGGAGCAAAAGGGACTGAAGGACTTCTCACTTCCCAGCAGTTCCTGAGGTTTCAGATGCATAAAATGTGCTCTGCCTTGGAACTCCAAAGATCATCCATGGGCAGGATGGGAGCAAAGCTTCACGTGATGCTAATTCTTGAGGAACCATCAGCAATTTCATCCTCCAGGTCTACGACAGGTTGGTACATAAACTCTTGTAGTATTTGCCTCCAACTCCTCAGCCCTTGCTAATCACAAGATCCAAATCCATATCTTTTTCCTCTCTCTCTAAAGCAGTAGCTTCACGGAAAAGAAACAATCAGCAGGATGTCAGGATTACACCCCGAGCAGTAAACAACAAACCTCAGGGAAAGCAGACACCTGCAGCCTCAGAAATGTTAGCCTGAGAAATCAGGAATGTGATATGGACAAATTATTCAAATAACTTCCAGCCTGCAGAGCTGGGAAGCTGCCCATTAGCTGGGCGTTTGGAAAAAACCCATTAAAGTAAACAGCATTTATTAGCAGACACCTTCACTAAATTCTCTGGAAAGGGCAGGTGCATTAAGTTATTAATGAAGAGACACTTAGGTTTGATACAATCAAATGCCTTTTAGAAAACACTTAGCTAGGTAATGTTCAGATAATGAATTTAAAAAACCCAAAAAACAACAAAAACACAACACAAAAAAAACCACCAAGTTCTGGTTTTCCTTCTAGTTAAGCTTGGCTATTTAAAAGAAAAATGCTGGCCAGTGGAGATCCCTGCAGGATACTGGAAGGTTGCTCCAAGATCTCCACACAACCTTTTCCTCTCCAGGCTGAACAGCCCCAACTTGCCCAACCTGTCTTCGTAGCAAAGGTGCTCCCTATCAAATTCGTGACCTCCTCTGGATTTGCTCCACATGAGAAAGAAAGAAGGTTGAAGGGAAAGAGAAGATGTAAAGAATTAAAGAATATGAACTATTAGTCAAAAATGAGGCACCTCCACACTTCCTCCAGCACAGTGTTCAATCAGCCTTTCCACACCACACTTCAAGCCAGGGCAAGCTTTGCTAAAATCTCTTTCAGTTCTGCCGAAATTCACGGACTCAATACAACAATCCCTTTGAAACATTTCCCTTGAAACATTCCCCAGAGAACACAGCTCCAAGGTATCTCCCAATCACTGCCAGCCACGGGAGGACTCCTTTTTATGCTGGAAAAACCAATTCCCAGTGAATTCCTGCCGTTTCTTCCATTCACCTCTGGCATCTGGTATTGACAACACCAGGGCAGTCAAAGCATGGACACCATCCAAGGGGAAGTTCTCCCATCACTGTGAGTAGGAACATTACCCAGCTCCTTTGGGACAGGGCACCTCAGGGCTGCCTTCAGCCCCATCATCAGCCTCAGCTGCTACAGCTTCCGAGGAATTAATGAAGATGTCACCAGGAAAATTCCTAATTGTGCATTAAGGCTCATAAATATTGGATCAGGAAGCCCACGTGCCTGGTGCCTTCGCTGCTCACACTGATCAGGGGTCTTCCACAATTAAAACACTTTGCCCACATTTCAACTTAAGATGTGTAAAATGCAAATATTATAATATGCAAATTGCCTTGATTTAGTCTGTGTAATAAAAGCGCCGGTTTGGTCCATATCTAAATTCCACAGGTCACACAAAAATCTTCAATATCAACAGGAAGAAATTCTTTCCTCAGGCATTGGAAGAGGATGCCCAGAGAAGGTGAGGCTGCCCCAGTGCCTGGGATTATCCAAGGCTGGGTTGGATGGGGCTTGGAGCAAGCTGGGATAGCAGAAGAGAGGATTTCAATGTTGATTAAAGCTGTAGAATATGTGCTTGGTGGGTATAATCAGGTGGGAAGACAGTGACACCATGAAATCTACTCTGCTTTCCTTAATTTTTAGTTCTCAAAGAGCCCTGGATTTGCTGGGAGCAGCACAGGAGAGGAGACAGGAAAATGTTGCAATTAAAGTGCATCAAGTATTGCTGGGAGATAATTACTTTTTAAATTTAGTGGATTTCAAACACTGTTGTACCTGATCCTTAACCTTAAAAATAACCCAAATTAGCCTTGCACTCAATGAAAACAATAATGAAGCATCCCTCCAGCCCAGCAGCAGAAAGAAAACCCTAAAAACATTTAAAAAGTCATTTATGTGCTTCAAAAAGCAGCCTTTAAACTGTTGTGGGTTTTCTTAAATATATTAAAGAGCATTCTCAAGAACAAACTCTACTTTCAGACTGATACAAATTTAACTACCAACACACCCAGCAACTTCTCCACTGAAATCCCCAGTTCCAGAAACTTCCTCCCATCAGGAATTCAGTACAAACAAAGCTCCCCTCCAAGGACAGAAATTTGTATTAACTGTTAAATATTAGTAATGTGCAGGAATATTTCAGATGAGTTCATAGGATAATGAAATACAAAAACAATGCAATTAAGTGTGCATAATTTCAAAATATTTAATATTTTACTTTCCAAAGGCGCTCTTGCATAATTACATTCTCTATTTTCCAATGTAAATGTGGGTATCAATCAATTTATACTAATTTCAATTAGAAACAAGACAGTGCATGGTCTAGAAGTAACAAAACAAAGTTCCTGTTATATTTGGAATAGTCTCCTTTCAATATCCTGTTAATGTTGGGATAAAGCAAATCACACTGGATTTATGAGGAGGCTGGAAAAAACAGGATTAGGAGGTTTTCCCCTGTGATTCTTTGAATTAGGTTGTACCTGCCTGTGCTAACAGCTCTGCTTTACAAAAATAATTCATTTCTGAGATTCACACTACCAAAAATACGTGGGTTTGACATAGTTCTGATATTTTGAAATATCCTGTCTAAGAGGACTTTAAATTTGATAAACAGGTGACAGATACAGGGATGTTGTGCAAGAGCAGAAACATGAAATATGTTCAGTACATCTCGAAATACGTGAGAGCCCATAAAATCAGGTAGCTCCCACCAAGAAGTGCACTGAGTTTAAAAAGCCAGTTAAAAATTCCCCTAATTTTTAGTTTCTGCAGGAACTCCTGCTGTGTGGATAAATGACTTCATGGAGTTTTAATGTTACTTTTTCCATCGTTCTCAATGGCCCTGGAAGGGAGGGAGTGATTTCAACCAAACCTTTTTCATAACCCATCTTTTTCCCCCACCTCTGTAATAAAATAGAGAAATAATAACTTATTTCAGCAGCTATTTAGCCATAAGTCATTCTGTCCTCCTGTTAATTTGAAATAATTAATAAAAATAATGAAACAGAATAATCACACACCTTTAAAACACTATCCCTGCCTCAGACTGAATACAGCAGTGGAGAAAATTCCCATTTCAGCTGTTTTAGTAATCCCTACTCCACACACACGGGAAGGCTTTTTTCTTGTGGAGTACAATGGATAAAAGAATCAGGATTCCGTAATTCAACATTAAAAAAAAAATAATAATCATATTGTAAGCAATGATAAGAAGGATTTGATGATTCTGCTTTCAAGAGGATTAAGCATGTGGTGTCCTTTCAGGACAATTTAAGTTGTCCAGTTCCTGATCTTTATGGTTCAGAAGTTTATTGTAAAGCTATTTTATCTGACAGTGCAGGGAAATTTACTGGTGTCCTTTTCATCTTCTTGGACAAAATCTGTTTTAAATTCTTTCACATGTATTTCAACAAACTCCTTCTACCAGTGCAGAGGACAGGGAAATAATTATGTATTTTTACACGTAGCAGGTGAGTAAAAAGGGTTTTTTAACTAAAACATCTCTCAGAAGTCACCACTAATGGCAAAGAATTGCCAACCACTCCTGCTCAGTCCAACACTCCCAAATGGGCCTCCCTGCACTGCCAGGGCTCCAAAAATAGCAAATTTTGATGTTCAGATCATCTACCACCATCACCTCTAAGAAGGAAACTCCAGCTGTGATTGTGCACTATCAGTGGCACTGAAAAGTCAATTTTCCCCAATTTCAGCTCTGGATTGGAGCCACTTTGGGCAGGAATAAGGAAATCACAAAGCTGCTCATCACTGTCACAAAGGCCTTGGAGGGAGGTTATTTTTATACCTTTCCATGGGCAGAAACACAGGCTTCAGGCACAGAATTTTACTGTCAAATGTTCCCATTCCAACTGTTTGTGGGGCAGGTGGCTCTGCTCTTTCTATCAGCACACCCCAAAGCTGCACCCACCACTCATTTCCACTAATGTTAATTAAAGCCATTCATTAAGTGCCACATCCAGTTGTTCTTTGATGTCACAGATCAAATGTGTGTGACATAAATTCTTTATTTAAGGTGGTGACATTGGCACAGATTTCCCAGAGCAGCTGTGGCTGCCCCTGGATCCCTGGAAGTGTCCAAGGCCAGGCTGGACATTGGGGCTTGGAACAACCTGGGATAGTGGGAGGTGTCCCTGCCCATGGCACAAAATGATCTCTAAGGTCCTTCCAAGCCAAACCAGTCTTTAATTCCATTATCTTAAGGGTCTCTTCCAACCTAAATGAGTGAAGAAATCCAGCAAGAAGGAGGATGGAAAGGATAATGCAGAATTTTGAAAGCACTGATAAGGTGGAAGGGGAAGCAGGTGGGATTCAGAGAAGCAAATCTGCAATTAAACCAGGAAAAGACAAGAATGATGCAAAGATCAAGTGGACAATAATGATGGAAAAGGTGTTTTAAGAGAGACTTTTGTAACCATTCTGCAGCAGATCCACGTCCACTATGAATTTTCCCCATCTGT
Source organism: Aphelocoma coerulescens (assembly GCF_041296385.1). Classification (NCBI taxonomy): domain Eukaryota; kingdom Metazoa; phylum Chordata; class Aves; order Passeriformes; family Corvidae; genus Aphelocoma; species Aphelocoma coerulescens. The sequence continues at coordinate 2,918,412 of NC_091014.1, read as the reverse complement.
CCTGAGCAAATCCCTCTGAGGAAGTTTTTATGAATTCCACAAAACTCTGCAACAGTGCCATTGACACCAACCCATTGGCAAGATTGAAAAAAACATGTGAATAAATTAATTGTCCTTAAGAAATCTACCTCTGTGGCTAAAACTAATTATAAAGATATTCTAGGAGAGAAGGGCGAGGAAAACATAAGAATCCATAATCCTGTGAAAAAACCAAGCAGTGGAAGTGTCCTTACAGGTAAAGGTTAATGAAAGAAAAAAGTGTTTCACCCAAAGATAACACTCATCAATACCTCTGCTGATCCCATTAAACAGATTTCTCAGTGGCTGGAGTCGCATGGGAAGATCAATCAGGATCTCAAACGCCCACACTGCACATTTAAAGCCATTTAACACCCGAGCACTAAATTTTAAAGGGATTAAAAAAATGTTCCAGTAGAACCTGAATATTGAGCAAAACTAAAAAAAGGTGACTATCTCTGTATCAAGTCCTGATTTCATTTATCGATGACACGGGCACGGAAAGGCTGCACGAAATCTGAAAGCAATCACTTCATCTCAAATTGGGTACAAAGAAAGCAGCAGTGAGAAATAAGTGGATCTTTAGCAGCTGTTGTGGTGTGCTCAATCTCATCTCCTGTTCATTCAGACAGGTTATAACAAGAGGCTGCTACAAAGCATCCATCGGAGCAGAGAAACCATCATTGCAGAATTTGTTTATTCAGCTCCGATGAAAACTCCAGCACGTTCAGGCTTGGAATTGCTGACTGGAGAAGGTGTGAGGGAAGGAATTTAAACATTTGCACCATGTCCTGGACATGAGAATCACTTAGAAAAGGAAGCACAGGAGAATTTCCAAGTATTTCCTGGTGCCTTGAGGACAACGTCTCCAGATTCCGACACCCCATACAGCAGCTTGTTTATTTTGGAGAATAATCTGGAAGTTAATTTGGTGCCCAAGTGGAAAAACATTTATTTCATGTAATATGACCCAAGAAGTCAGTTTAAAAATAGCCAATATTCACACTTCAAACATGTGCATCCTCAATAACTTGGTGCACAGACACAAGGATTTATTTCTCTCAAGCAAAGTGGAAGTGACTTACACACATTTTGATGCTTTTTCTCCAACTCCAGCAAAACCAGCTTTTTTTATTGAATTATCAGCACACAGCTCCAGTATTGTCAACTTTGAAATGTGTTTTCAGCCCAAAATTCAGCACTGTATTGCTGCTTTTAATAGTAACTGAAAACAGGCTGTAAACAATGTGTAATTATGATGTTTATGGTTATTTTCATTATTCAGAAATTGTTTAAAAATAAAGGACAACACTGAAATGCTTGAAATTCTCACAACAACAGTAATCCAACACCTGCATTTTTAATGATTTGCAATGAGATCTGCTAATAAAAATCACTTGTACAAATGACTGGTCTCAGCTGATGCAATGCTTACTACAAATTGTGGCTTTTTAGTGCTGCAAGTTGTGAGCAGACAGAAAACCAAGGTACTACAGGGAAGAAAAAGAGGCTGCAAGAGGTGAAATATGAAAATCTCAAGGAGAAAGAATAATGTGATTATCATGAAGATGCTCCCAGAAAACTGAGGAATTTGTGAGGTTCACTTTGAGTAGAACATTCTCTTTTCTTCTGCAAACAGAGAAGAATAAAAGCAGAAATAAATGTGTTCAACACTGGCACAGAAACACAAGAGCCACCAAGTTTTGACCAAAGTGATGTGATACAAGTGGTGCTTTTCCAAAAATTCCAGCTTCCTCAGGTTTCTGATTAACACCAAAATCACTCTTCTCAACAACCACTGCCTTTTAATTTTTCCTACTCATTTCTCTGGATATTATTTTTTTTCCTCCTTAAATTTCCTAAATTGGTGCCATCTCCCCTTGTTGAGAAATGTCAATTAGTAGCATCAGGGATAGTTGAGAGCTTTCTCAAGGATAAACTGCCTCATGAAAGGAGGAAAAGGGGGAAGAAAAGGTAAAAAAACAAAATGTGAAGCATCTTGGATGAACCATTCAACTCCTTCAGTAAAAAGTGCCAGAGATTAAGGGGAAACAGAACCTTTCTGGGAAGAACCACCATCTCCCACCCTAAAAGAACAGCTGAGATTAAATGCTTGTTTTTTGGTGATTAACAAGAGGTGAAATCAAACATGGTTAATGAAGCTAAAAATGAGTATCTGATAAATTGGCTCCATGAAGCATTGCCAGAGGCACACATCAAACCTTGAAAAAACAGGGAAGAAACGTCCTTTCCTTACTTCCTAAATTTACATTTCAACCAACAGCTAGGAATAGCCAAAGCCCAATTTTCAGCCTGGTGTTGCTCAAAACTTTTAATATGACACCATTGAAAGTCAAAGAGTTCAGAACACAAGGAAAGCAAGATGGGGGAAAAAAATTGTGGCAATAATTTATTGTGGCAATAAAGTTTTTCCCATTCCCTTGAGGCTGAGGAAAAGGATTCTAAGTGGTACCTCCTGTTTAACTAAACAACAACTGCACGAAGCTTTCAAGCAGCAGCACCAACAAAACACTTAACCTGCCTCAGCTGACAAGTGACGAAGAGCTTTAGGAACACTTTGCTGCAGCCTGAAGATGAAAGAATAAAACAAAGTGTTTCTTTTCATCTTATGCAATTAAATCGTAGGTTTAAAGTGTTCTTTTGTACCACACCGAGGAGTCTCTCGCTGGTAAATAAATCAGGATGGGAAGAAAAGTAGCAATTTACTATTAAAACCTAAAGGTTTTATTACTTGGAGGTCTCCTTGTGCTGCTGAAGTTGTGTTACATCTAACAAGTGCTATTTTTCAATAATACAAAGGGAAAAAAAATGCACTTAAATTCCTCTGCTCCTTCAGTCAGTGCAAAGATAAATTTGGATAAGAATAACTATTGTACTGTAAAACCACAGAGGATTCTACACAGCAGAATGGCAATTTCCTTGCTTGGTGCTATCAGGACTTGTGTTGGTAAAATCAAACAGCTCTAATTTACTCATTGGGTTTATCTCATTAAAATTGTCAATATTTTTTATTTTGTTCTTTAAGATTAAAAAAAAAAATCATTCAAACTGCTCCAGATGACTTCTATTCCAACAATCCCTTAAATTACAAAGCTCTTTATCTGAGCCAACTATCTGGGCTTTTTGACCTATAATCCCAGGAAGGTCTCTGAAGGACAACAGAGGAATAGGACAGAACACAGACAATTCTGCAAGGACACACATGGGACATTTCTAACAAAGACCACGACCAATGTGCCCCAAACAGGCATTTTCTTCCATCAAATTCTGATTTCTAAAGGATAAAGTAAAATTAAGAAAAATTGAAAGAAAAAAACCAAACATGTTGCTAGATAGGTTTTTTATTAATTTTAACACACATAAAAGCCCCAAAGCTCAAAACCCCCACCACACAAGTCTGGCTCATAAAGAGTGGATAAACTCTGGCTTCATTTCAGCAAGTTCAGCCTAAGGCTGGGCTCAAAGTCCTAAAGCTTTTTCCAGGATTTAACTACAAAACAATTTACTCAGAACTAGTAAAAGGCAATGGCACCACTGCCATCCATAAATGCATAAAGATTTAGGCCTTAAAAGTCATTATTGCCTGACATTTTGCAAAGGGCTCCAAGAACTGTGCCCAGTGCCTTAATTCTCCCTCCTGAATTGAGCTTACTAGAAATTAATACAAGAACCACATCAGCCACCAACAGTTGTTTTCCAAAATGATTTTCCTGCTAAGTACTGGAGGATGATGCTTTAACAAGCACAAATCTCGTGCTCCCACATTAAAAAGCAGGAGGTTTTAACTTTTAACTCACAAGCCATTGCTAAGCAAGTACTTTGGATGTGCTTGTTAAACAGCAGCTACGACAAAAATCCCTTTATTTATGTGCTACACGAGATTTGGAGAGCCAACGCCTGCACTCAGCAAACCCTAAGAGAGCACAGGCAGCCTAAAGCAGAATAGCATGAATTTAATTTCCCCAAATCCACCAGAGACCCAAAAAGCACGTGGAAGGCAGTACATAAAAAGTATCTGTTTCTAAGAATAGATGGAAACAAAAAGCGACACTTCTAAATGAAAGCTCCTTGAAAAATAAATTCTGCCTCTCTGCAAGAAGCCACGCACAGAAAATCATTTGTAAAAGGCAAAAACTACAGAAGAAAGTGACTGTCACTGCAGTGACTGTGCCTGAGACCTATTCACTTCTACATGAGGACAGGACCTGGCACATCCAGGGCTCTTCCTTTAAATTCCACCTGGAATAGCCCAAGTTCTCCATCAGTTGTAAAATGAGAAACCTTTAAATCAATTAAATGTCCCCCTGATATCTGACAATATTCATGGGATAAATTGGCTTTTGCCCTGGCCCTCATGTAGGGAAACAAAACAAAACCACAGCTCAATCCCACAGATTGAAAAACTGAATTCCTCCGTTTACAGGACCCTTGGAAACCTCAGAGTTCATTTCTTTAGTTCCCTTCCCAACACTGAATAACAAATAAAGCAACAGTGGGAGCTGAAGGGGGGCTGGGAATCACTCACTGCCATTTCAGCCTTAAACACCTCCCACACTGGGGCCACTTTTCCCATTCGAAGTTGAGCGGGATTGTTTCATTCCAACGAAAAAAACAGAGGGAGAAAGGAAGGGAGAGACAGAAAAACCTCTCCTACGTTTGGCCTGGCCCTTCAACTGCACAATCACAGACCCACAGAATCCCAGAATGGTTTGGGATGGACTTTGGACTTTTCAGCTCATCCAGTCCCCCCTGCCATGGGCAGGGACACCTTCCACTATCTCCAGTTGTTCCAACCTGTCCTGGGACACTTCCAGGGAATCCAGAGGCAGCCACAGCTTCTCTGGGCACCCTGTGCCAGGGCCTCCCTGCCTTCCTTGTAAAAAACTTTCTTCAACCAACCCAAATTTGTACCATGTCGAACTCCAGGCTAACGTTTACACAAACAGCATTTCTTGGAGCATATTTAGATCTATTTAGTTATAAATTGTTCTTGTAGGAGTTTCTGGGTTTAGATCACTGCACACCACATCAGGATAACAACACACATGAGCAGATGAGGTTCATTGTAACATCAATTATAGGTTAAAAACATCACATTCACACAACAGGAGATGTTCCAACACCTTTTGTCTTTTACTCCTGCTCGCCTTTAGTGTAAAATGCCTCATTCCATGGAATGTCTCAGCACTTCCAAAGCAACTGAGCCACGCAGCCCAGAGGTGCAGGGCTGCTGAAATCCCAACGACAGTGCTTCAGTGGAGATTCAAAATGCTGCTTTGGAGTGAAACAAATGTTGGGAATACAGCACAAGAGAGCAAGCCAGCACATTGCAGCTTTTCATTCACACCTTGCAAGGTGAAAATTCATCCGGTTCTAGATGTTCATGGAATGGTTTGGGTTGGAAGGGACCTTAAAGGTCCTTCATTCCCACCCCCTGCCACATCAGGGACACCTGCCACTATCCCACATTGCTCCAAGCCCCGTCCAACCTGGCCCTGGACACTTCCAGGGATGGGGCATATTCCTTTTACACAATTAGGGACATTTTCCATTTTCCAACTCCCATGATTCACCAGTTTTTCACAGGAATTTCAGCACCATTTGACAAGGCCTTACCAAGCCACCTGAAAGCACCCACAGAACACCCTGCACGTCACACAGACAGCAAAAACTTTAATTTCTGCAGCACCTCCTCCAACTCCCCTGCATAATTCCATCTTCCCTCTTCTGCTGCAATCCAGTGACAGGAATGTCAGGCTCCACTAAGGATTTGCTGTTACACTGACAGCACTAAAACTCTGGCACCTTTAGCAGTCTGGTGAGTTACAAGACGTTTCACCTTTGCATAATAAAACACTTCCATCAATACCTTTAACCCAAAGGATATCAATGGACATCACTGCAAAGAAAAGTCATCTCCAAGAAACTGTGTGACTACTAAGTAGCAAGGTATTATTAATATTAATTTGTAACAAGCAAATCATGGCCTTCCAGGCCATCAGTGATCCACCTCAGTGTTGCCTGAGGGTCCTTCTTGATTTATTTCAGGTTTCCAGTACAAGTTTAAAACACTTTTTAGAAAGACTTCCCAGAGCTGCAAGTAGAGGAGGGCAAATAAACACAATCAAAAGCAAAACCCAAGCTCTCCTGGCTCCTGCTGCAGGAAGGAAGGTGGAAAATCCACGTCAGGAACTGCCTGAGCTTTCCAGGTGTCTCACAGCAAAGGGAATCAACCCAGGCACTGCCAAACCTCAGGTTTTTTCCTGTTCTAAAAATAAGAGGAATTCTAGAAAGTAACATCACAAATGTCAGTTCATTTCATCTTTCAGTTCATGCAGAGAAAAAGTGCTGTTGGAACAAAAAGGTGGATAGAAGCAATTAATACATTAAAGGACAAAGAACTGCCAGGGTTTATTTGCAGAGGATTCTTGCTTACCTGGCAGAAGTTCAGCCCAAATCTGTAAACTTCCAGGTGCTCACAAAAACTGACAACACAGAATAATTCTCACAAGCAATAGTGCAGAGCTGCCCACAACATTTCTCCTGAGACATTCCAGTTTAAATGCAGTTTTTCATGCAGTATCCAACTATCCATAGTTACTAATCTCATCAGGACGTGCTGCAACTCTTCAAAAACATCCAATTTTAAAAAATTATCTTAAAAACAAACAAGCAACGAGGGCAATGATTCTGCCATTAAAATTCTCAGCCACGTTCCCTTGGCTGCACAAATCCAGGTGATCACAGTGGGCCCTTTCCATCTTTTAAGAATTAAAAATGCTCTGTGGCACTGAGCAGATGGATTTGCACCCCCAAATCCCAGGATCACAGAACCCTTCAGGGTGGGAGGGGCCACAGGAGTTATTTCTAACCGGGATACAGGAATATTGGGAGGGACAGCTGAACTCCTGGCTGAAGTTGAGGTGAGTGACATCTCTGCCTTCTGCTGATCCCCAAATCCACTCATGTTCCAGTCTCTCTCTGCTTCCACCTCATGCTGGCCTTATTTTTACCTTTTTAACCAGTCCGGCCTCACAATGGATCCAATAATTTTCCTGAGTCCTGGAATGTGCTGTTCATGCACCAGGAATAGGTTGTCCTTAAGATTCTCCCACCTTCCCTAAAGCCCCCCAAGAGCTTTCTCCTACGTGACCCCACAACCAAAAGGTGAAGTTTGTTCTCCTAAAGTTCAGATAAATCCTGGTTTTGTCTCCAGTTAGAACCCAACACTTGAAATCCTCATTCCTGAACATCCCAGTAACACCTTGGTATGTTTCTGACTGGCACAAGGTACTGAGAGCCACTGAAATTGTACCCAAAACCAGACAGCAACACAAAAAAAGACACCAATCCACAAGAATTAATCCATGAAAACAAGCAAGGTGTAACCCAGCTCCTGAGGAGGCACAGAAGGCCTCATTTTACTACACCCCTACCCAATATTTTGTGACATGGGGCTTTGGCTGATTTTTTCTCATGAGGACAGAATAACAAATGCAGTTTAAAAAAAAGGAGAAGAAAACCTCTGTGTCCTTAATAGAACCTGTTTCTGCAAATGGGAAAGAAATGGCTGTGGTGCTCAGCCTCTTAATAATTTAAGCATTTCTTCTTCTTCTTTTTTTTCCCTAATAAACTGTTAGTTTTTCAATATCCACTAAGCTAAATGAATTAAACCATTCCCTTTGTCTGCAGTTTTAGGTATAAAACACACCCAGGGAAAAAAAAAACAAAACCTCATTGTCTGACCAAATTGCTTCCCATCAATATTGCTTTAGGAATTACAGACAGACTTGAAAGATTTTACACTTGTTAAATATTTTAGTGCATTTAATATTACTCAGAAGCCAGCAGGTGAGCCAAGCAAGCTGGGATGCTTTAAGACATTGTCTTTAGATGTCAGATTTCAGTGTAAGTGGATGTAATTTCATTTTCTGACCCCAAACTGAAGTGAATAAATTCATCATTATTGGCAAGCAACAAGACACAAATTCTTTCACGTAATCTAAGCCATTAGTCCTCCACCAAAAGCTATCAAAGGCTTGCCTTGAAGAAAGGGCTGGGTTTAAGAGCTCCAATGTTTCTCCCTCTAGACATCTTTTCTTATTTATGTAAAGTGTTATTTGTCTGGGATACAGAAGCCCTTCACCAAAAATCACAAGTTCTTAAAGGAAAAATACTCCTAAGATTTTCCAAGCTTGAGAAGGTCAAGCAATTCATGGAATCCTGGAATGGTTTGGATGGGAAGGGACATTAAAGAGCTTTTAATTCCACCCCTGCCATGGGCAGGGACACCTCCCACTGTCCCAGGCTGCTCCAAGCCCCAATGTCCAGCCTGGCCTTGGGCACTGCCAGGGATCCAGGGGCAGCCCCAGCTGCTCTGGGAATTCCATTCCAGCCCCCCCCCACCCTCCCAGCCAGCAATTCCCAATCTCCCATCCAGCCCTGCCCTCTGGCACTGGGAAGCCATTCCCTGTGTCCTGTCCCTCCAGCCCTTGGCCCCAGTCCCTCTCCATCTTTCTTTAGGCCACAATGAGGTCACCCCAAAGCTTTTCTTCTCCAGGCTGAACAATCCCAATTGTCCCAGCCTTTCCTCATAGCACAGGTGCTCCATTCCCCCCAATAAACTCTGGACTCATTCCAAGTCTTTCAATAAATAAAAATAAAAAAAAAACACAAAACAAAACAAAAAAAACCCAACTAAGCAACCAAAAAAAATAAAATGCACTATTTCCCAAATAGAAAGAGAAGCAAAAATGAAAGCTTAAGATATGCAACAGTGTGAATTAGCAGAGAATTTCTGGGGTATCACAGCCCTCACCTCCAGTCCCCACACCCCAAAATCCCAGGAGTTTCCCATAACTCGCATTTAAGGATGAACAGCAAACACCACAGGGAAAGCAGTTAAGACATGCAAGTGTTGTTCCATAAAAATCCTTTCTCTACAATAATTTCTTCACCACAGGGAAATACAGGGACACAAGGAAAAAGCTACTATTTAAAAAATTTTTAAAAAAGAAGATTCCCTGTCCGTGGTTCCCTGCCCATTGAAGGGGGTTGGAATGAAAGCATCCTTAAAGCCCCTTCCAACCCAAACAACTCTGGGATTCTGGGATACAGACCCCTCCAATTAAGCAACAGGAAACCAACTTTATGCTCCAGAAGGAAGAAAGATGCTAAATTCTGTTTACTCAAGTCCTGCTGCAAGGCTGCCACAGGACAGGTGTTTAATCAGTGCTGAGTTTGCTGGGGTTTTCTCTAAGTATCAAGGCAAAAGGCCCTTGGGGAATTCTGCTATCATGAATATTTCTGGAGCACTGATAAGAGCCTTACTTGAACTTCCCAGGTTTCAGGGAGTCCACAAATCACCTGTTCCAATCTCTGCCACTGCTCCTCGCTCCTGCAGCAGCTGCGTTGTGCTCGCTGTGCTGAAGGATTTTAAATTAGAGCAGAGCATTCCTGGCACGAGGTTTGATGCATTTCAACAGCCCTCAGTAACAAAATATAACAAGTTAAGAAAGCCATCGATCTGTGTGAGCTGTAAATCACTTACTTCCACCATTCCAGGGTAGGAAAAAAACACATTCTCCTTTTAATGTTTGCTTAAGTGTATTTCAGCAGAACCTCGCTAGAATAAAAGTCAGTTTTGATTAAATAACCAAGAATTTGCACTTCAGAACTCAAGACATATTTGGATATTTGCTTGTTCTGGGGTGTTTGGGGTTTTTTTAAGTCTTTAACAATGGGTAACAGCGTGGAAAGCCAAGTCTAATTTGTGTTTTACACCTGAATGTCAGCCAGAGGTAAACAAAGAGGAATTTCATTCCTCTAAAAGTCTGCGAAGCTAAAGATGAGCCAAAAAGTTAATGTCAAAAAAATCATCTCAGCAAAAGGGCAATGAGTTCATTACAATGCTCTGAAGGGCACATCCTGTTTTCACATTAAAAGCAGAAAACCAGGAGCAAACCTGCACCTGCTCCTCGGTGCTGTCTCCCAGGTGAGGAAGGTTCCTTCATCCGATCGATGACGCTGTCAGACAACTGCAAAACACAACAGGGTCACACTTCAGCTCCTTCTTTATCCCCATCTCCCCTCCAAATGCAATGAAGCTTTTTTAAAATGAGCCTGGAGCCTCTCTGGAAGACATGACAACTGCTAAAATTCAACCCCCAGCACAAAACAATCCCCTTACTTGTGAGGTGAGCACTCCAAACAAACAGAACAAGAAGATTTTGGCTCTCAGGATACAGAGAAGAGTAAAGCAAATTAACACCTTTGGGCATGTTGCTAGTAATTAATCAGCATTTTTGCCTTTCTCAGTGATTTAATTTGCCTTTCTCAGGTGCAGAGCACTCATCCCAGGAAGAACTTCATCCTGGGAAAGCCCTCAAAGGACTTGTGCAACACAAGTGGTCACAGTTGAACACAAAGTTCATTGGGATGTTGATGCAAGCACACAGAAGAACACTGCCCCAAACTGTACAGACTCAAACAGAGTAAGAGCAGCCTCCAGTTTCAGATCTGTGGAAGCCCATGGATAAAACTAACAAGAGTGAAACAATTATTAGCATAAGAACTTTCGGTTTCTAACTTCTGTCGTCAAATCACAGAATTATTTGGGTTGGAAGAAACCTTAAAGGGCTTTTAATTCCACCCCCTGCCATGGGCAGGGACACCTTCCACTATCCCAGGTTGTTCCCAGCCCCATCCAGCGTGCCTTGGACACTTCCAGGGACTTAGAGGCAGCCACAGCTTCTCTGAGAGCTTGTGCCACGTTTCAGAGCACATGAACTCTGCCCTGTGTGGAATATATAAATTTATATTACATTTATATCGCTGTCACCTATTTACTCAAGAGCATTAAACGACCAGAAATGAAAATATGAGTTTGCTGAAACAGAATGAACTCTCAATGCTCTCCCTGCACCACTCCTCCCTAAAAGCAGCAATAAATGATAAGTTATTATCACTCCTGACACGAGCTACATAGTGTCTCCCATGGAAAAATTCCTAAGCTGCAAGAATTCCCCAAGTTCCTTGTGTCACAAGTCATATTTTGGAATATTACAGACGACAGAGGCGGCATTCCTGCCACCTGCCCTGGAACTCAGTGTGGCTGCCCCATCTCTGGAAGTGTCCAAGGCCAGGCTGGATGGGGCTTGGAGCAACCTGGGGTGGTGGAAGGTGTCCCTGCCCATGGCAGGGGTGGCACTGGTGTTCTTTAATGTCCCTTCCAACCCAAACCATGCTGGGACCGCTGATAAACAGGGAGAGACGGAGAGCGGCTCGGCGGGCGCACAGGAAGTTGGACACTCGGCGTGAACGGGAGCAGGACACGGGAAAGGGAGGAGCTCCGGGATGGAGGTCAGGGAAAGACAAACCGAGCTCCTGTAGTCACAGATTTCCCCTAGAACGGGTCACCACGCGGGACACACGGCTCCTTATCCCAGCTGGGCTGGAGAGAGGGGAAATCACTGCGGGAGACAGAGGGAAGCGGGACAGGAGCACGGACAGAGGCAGGACCAGGGGCGCGGGGGAGGGAGAAGGGGAGAGAGGCAGCGTGAGAGAGGGAGCCGGGGCCAGGCCAGGCCAAGCCCGCAACGCCCCGGCGAGCCCGGGCCGGCCCCGCGCTCACCCGCACGCCCTTGACCACGGTGATATTCTCATTCTCGTCCGCCTCGAAGGTGACGCGCCGGGTGCTGCCGCCGCCGCCCATCTCGGCCCGCGGACACACGGACGGCCCCAAGGAGACTCGCCGAGCGCGCTGCCAGCCCGCCCCGCAGCAAGGCGGCTCCTCATTGGCCCGTCGCCCTCCCCCGCCCGTAGAACGCCGCTCCCTATTGGCTGCGCGGGCGCGTCGCCATGGAAATGGCGCAGCCCCCTCCCCTGCGAGGAGCGACAGGTACCCGGAAAGGTGCGGGAACTTTTTCGGGACGAACTTCACATGGGGCGCGAGGACTACAAGTCCCGTGATGCTCCGCGGAGGGAGGGAGGGAAGAGGCGGGCGTGCCCGCGCGGTGCGCACTGGGTAATGTAGTCCGGTCCGTCTCTGAATCTGTCGGGTGCCTGAGCGCCTGCCAGCACCTGCGGGGTGCTGAAAATCCTCTGAGGAGCGGCTGAGGGAGCTGGGAAAGGACTGGAGAATTCCTGAGGGAGCTGGGAATAGGGCTGGAGCGGCTGAGGGAGCTGGGAAAGGGCTGGAGAGTTCCTGAGGGAGCTGGGAATGGGGCTGGAGCAGCTGAGGGAGCTGGGAAAGGGGCTCAGGCTGGAGCAAAGGAGGCTCCGGGGGGACCTTGTGGCTCTGCACAAGTCCCTGACAGGAGGGGGCAGCCGGGGGGGGTCGGGCTCTGCTCCCAGGGAACAGGGACAGGAGAGAGGGAACGGCCTCAGGCTGGGCCAGGGGAGGTTTAGATTTCGGTAACAGGAAAACTCCATGGAAGGGGCTTCCCAGCCTTGGCAGAGCTGCCCAGGGAGTGGAGTCCTCATCCCTGGAGGCGTTTAAAATCCATGTGGATGTGGCACTTGGGGACATGGCTCACTGGTGGCCTTGGCAGTGCTGGGAATGAGACCTCTCGATGGTCTGAGAGGGCTTTTCCAACCTAAACATTTCCGTGATTCCCTGGTGTGCTGTGGGGTGAGTGCCCCAGGGCCTTGCTGCAGCCCTGGGCTTGAGCTGGCACCTCATCCCCTTTTCCACTTGAAATTCCCATTAGCGCAGCCCCTTTGGGCATGTAATTTTCCTTCCAATAGATTAATAATGTTATTAACGAATAACACATTGTCTTCTCAGCCTACAAGATTAACTGCCTCTGGATCTGGCCATTCTGGGGGCCACTTCTTTTACCTCCTGCAGTCCCAAACCTTCTGTTGGGTCAAATAATGACAAATAACAACCACCATGATATTTGGGAAACCTCCTCTTTGGTTCTTTTCCCCCTTCCAAATCCTTCATTTCTTGGCTCAAGGAGGGAAAGCCTATTTGCACCAGTGACACCCAAACCCTCCTGTCCCCTTTGTCCCAGCGTGGGTTTTGAACAACAATCACAGCAGCTTTTTGCAGCCTGTGTGGGCTGACACATCTCATTTCTCTGCCTCCATGCAAACCCCACCACCAGCATCAGAGCTGCTTGCGTGTCCTTGATGTATTTTCAAGCCATTTTTATTTGGATATAAACTATCAGCCAACATTGCAGCAGCATCAGCCTTCCTTGGGGCTTAAGATATTGCTGAAGCCTTGGCTGATGGCCACTTTGCTCCCAAATAAAAATTGCTGGGGAATATTTCAAGGACATGAAGCTGTTCTCCTGAGGGGTGTGTAACACCGTCCCTGCCCCCACAGAAGCACGGGTGGGTTCAGTGTTACAGTCGGTAGCAAAGAGTCCAGAAGGGCGTTTGTGTGTGTTCCACCAGGAGCATTTATTGCTGCTGCAGTGTCCAAGGGTGCAGAGGCAGATACCAGCATGATCCCAAAACCCACAGTTTTATCTGGGGAAAAGGTGGGAGCAGGGAACGGGGACCAGTGGGGAACTCTGGGGGAGTGACGAGGGGTAGAGGCTGACAGCAACTGGGGAATCCAAACTGGGATAGATGAACAGAACAAGTATCCCAGGAGAAGCCTTTTTGGCCACCCTAACATGAAGTGGTTCCTGTGGTACTGGGGACTTGTCCCACTGAAAACTCTCTGTCCATTGTAATGTGTGTTCACCGGCCACCCTGTGTGACGAGATGTTTATGGGCTGTTTTTATAGATGCTAAACCACTTTCTGTGAGGGGGCACTGTTAAGAATTCACCATCCCTGGAAGTGTGGTTTCTTTAAGGGAATAAATGTGGATCTCTCTGTCTTTGTTCTGAGCACCAACAAACTGATGGCGTTGAGTTTTCTTTATTTTTCTCCGCTGGGAATGTTTTTGAACGATCAAATTGTGTTTATTCAGTGAGTGATGGAACTTGTGGAAATGCTCAGCTCCAAATAAAAAGCAGCTCTTCCAATATATTTGGCAGAGTCCAGACACAACCCTTGCCTTGCCGAACAGAAAGATTTATATTTAGAAATTAAGGTTTTAACAACGGCTCTTTCCTACCAGGGACTTTTTATGATTGTTTTGTGTGGCTGGCAATTACAGAACATATGCAGAGATTTCAGCAGGAGGAGAAAAAAGGGACAAATGGGCAGAATTAAATCTTAAAATGGCTTTGGGTCATTTTACTGTGTCTGGGAAGTTCAGTGGCCGTGGAAAGAGCAGGACTGAGGTACCCCAGAATTTATGGCTCCCCTATAATAGGTGGAAATGAAAGACTCTTTGCTGCAGGCCAGGGCTGTCTATATGTCAGGAGCTTTTCTCTGTGGACTGTCAGACCTGTTGGAGAGCTCTTTCAAGGGTATTGCTAGATGGAAAAAACCCCCAACCTATTAGAAATTAATGTTGGAAAAAGCTACAACAAATTTGCAGTCCAAAAATCATTCGTTAACAACTGGTAAATAAACTCATGTCCAGCTCACAGCTCTCAGGAGCAATTTGCAGATACAGAGAGAAGTTGTGCTGTGTAAAAGTGGAACAATTTATATGTTCACATAAATAATGGGCTAATTTTAAAAGCAGCGTAATTGTGGTATATGGGGTTGTAGGAGTTCCCTTCAGTTATTAGTAGAGAGTGCATTTCTACCAGGGAAAAAGACAACAAAAAAATCAGAATGGGAAATAAAAGTATAGCAATCAATACACAGCTATTAATTGCTTCTGATCTTGATTGATCTGAACCCACTTCAGACATGTGTAAGCACAAAATCCATCTCAAACTGGTAAACTCCAGGTATTTCATTGAGAATCTGGAAAACCAGCAGGAACTTCAAATCAGAGAATCACAGAATCGTTTGGAAAAATCCTTTAAGATCATCAGTTCCAACCATTCCCAGCACTGCCAAGGCCACCACTGCCCACGTCCCCAGGTGTCACATCCACATGGCTTTGAAATTCCTCTGGGAATGAGGACTCCAGCACTGACCTGGGCAGCTGTGCCAGTGCTGGACAACCCTTTCCATGAAGGAATTTTCCCTATATCCACCCTGCCCCTCCCCTGGCCCAGCCTGAGGCCGTTCCCTCTCTCCTGTCCCTGTTCCCTGGCAGCAGAGCCCGACCCCCCCGGCTGCCCCCTCCTGTCAGGGACTTGTGCAGAGCCACAAGGTCCCCCCTGAGCCTCCTTTGCTCCAGGCTGAGCCCCTTTCCCAGCTCCCTCAGCCTCTCCTGGGGCTCCAGACCCTTTCCAGCTCCGTTCCCTTCCCTGCACACGCTCCAGCCCCTCAATGTCCTTCCTGAGCTGAGGAGCCCAGAACTGAACACAGGAATTGAGGTGTGGTCTCACCAGTGCCCAATAGAAGGGTGAGGTTATTATTATCATTATCATTATTATTATTATTGTTATTGTTATTTTATTTTTAGGTTAAAAGCTTTCACTTTTTAGGCTGCCATGTGCAAATTTTCCACATTTTCCATTTTTATGGCCAGTTTATAAAGATCTGATTCTTTGTTAAAACACAACGCTCTTGTCCAATCCACTTTGTCCTTCTCTGCACATACTCCATTGTGGCAGAAATATTCCTCCTACCACTCAATACTCAGTTTTTCTGATGTACTCAAGCAGTACTGAAGGACAGCATTGCCAGGCATTCCCAAATAAATCCTAATGAGCCCAGGAACCACTCACTATTAAATTTCAGGCTCTTGTGTCAGGAACTGAAAAATGCCATGGAAACCCTGGATAGGTGAGGTGCTCACGGCTCATTGCACTCCTGCTGTCAGGTTTTGTTCTGTGGAGGATTGTCCTGCTCAGTCACTGTCACGCTGAGCTCGTTCCACCGTGTGACTTTGCCAGCGATCCCTTGGTGGTCACTCCATGGAAATGTTCAGCATGGAAGGGCTGGGATGGTTCCTTGGTTCCTCCTTAGCAGCCCTGAACGTTGCAGCAACGTCTGCAAGGTCTCACAGTGTGGAAATGGCTCTTTCCTGTGGGATGGAACACGGAGCCTTCTGCTGGAAATGGGATTCTGTGAGTAAATTGTGGAATGTATCTTCAGTTCATGCAGACAGTCAGGGATGGTTTGGGATGGAAAGGACATTCGAGCCCATCCAGTGCCACCCCCACCATGGGCAGGGACACCTCTCACTATCCCAGGCTGCTCCCAGCCCCGTCCAGGCTGCTCCAAGCCCCATCCAACCTGGCCTTGGACACTTCCAGGGATCCAGGGGCAGCCACAGCTTTCCCAGGCACCCTGTGCCAGCCCCTCCCCACCCTCCCAGCCAGCAATTCCCAATTCCCAATCTCCCATCCAGCCCTGCCCTCTGGCACTGGGAAGCCATTCCCTGGCTCCTGGCCCTCCAGCCCTTGGCCCCAGTCCCTCTGCAGCTCTCCTGGAGCCCCTTTAGGCCCTGCAAGGGGCTCTCAGCTCTCCCTGGAGCCTTCCCTTCTCCAGGGGAACATTCCCAGCTCTCCCAGCCTGGCTCCAGAGCAGAGGGGCTCCAGCCCTGGGAGCAGCTCCATGGATTCCTCTGGACTCTCTCCAGCAGCTCCAGGTCCTCCTGATATTGTTCCCAGGGCTGGATCCAGCTCTGCAGGTGGGGTCTCACCTGAGAGGGGCACAGGGGCAGAATCCCCCCCTTCCCCTGCTGCCCATGGAGATTCTGGCTCTCAGTGCCCATCCAGGGCAGGTCCAGCTCTCACCCACCAACACCCCCAAGTCCTTCTCCCAGGGCTCCCATCCATTCTCCCCCCAGCCTGGATTTGTGCTTGCATTGCCCTGACCCTTGTGCAGGACCTTGGCGCCCAGCCCTGCTGTGCCAAACCCTGCTGCTGTTGGTGCTGTTGGCACAAGCTTCAGTTCTTGTCAGGTTCACACTCTGATCTACAATGAATTTTTCTTTCTCTGAGCAAAAAAAAAAGAAAAGGTGAGTTCAGTGCTTAGTGTGTTACATGCAGGACCCTTGGATTTACCTGTGGACTTCAACGTGTGATATATTAACATAATGTCACATTAATCTGTGATTATTTATGTTGATATCCTTTTATCTGACTGGTGTGGTTCCCATCACCAGCAAGTGAGCTGTGGGATTTGTAGCCAGCCCGACTGTCATCTCCAAGACCAGATTTGATTCATGGTCTCATTTCCTGTTTTTTCCTCCCACTGCTCACAGACCTTTTTTTCCTTTCCTTTTCCATGGTCCATTTATTAAATGTAGAGTTAGAAACACAATTAGAATTTACTCAAGTCTATAATGTCTGAATATTAAATCTTTGGAGCAATAAAAATTCTTTCCCAAACGTTTCTTATCTGTGTTTTCTCTTCAGCTGATGAACTCAGGCCTAATTACTGAATGAGTAACCAAAAAAGAAGGACCTGATTTGATCCATTCCAAGCAAGGACTCTGTGAATAAACCTGACATTCCCAAGCACAGATAAAGGTCCTCTAGTCTTAAATTGAGCTTCATTCCAACACCCAAAACCTGAACCACCTTTAGGGATGACTCCTCATCCGTTCCTCAGTACAAATAAAATATAAATTAAGATGGTTGTGGTCATACAGAGCACTTTGTGTATTGGGGTTTTCATCTTGTTAGCACACAAAAACGACCAAGGCACTTCCTAAATGCATTTTTAAGTGGATGTTTGCAGCAGAGTGGATGGACTGGACTGGATTGGACACCACAAAGGGCTCTGTGGTTCAGGTGATCCCTGAGGACAGGGATTGCCTGTCAGGGGTGGTCACCTGTGCCGGGGTAAATCCAGGAGGGCAGGGCTGTGCACGGAGCTGGGCTCCAGCTGCTCCAGCACAAAAGCAGGAGGATTTAATGTTTAACATCACTGTCAGCTGAAATGTTCCCTGACCTTCACCAGGCTCTGCCCCTGTGGAATTTTTCATCAGAGAACGTGGCTGGGCTGGAGCATCATCCAGGACACATCCGAGAGCTTCCTGCAGGGAGCATCAAGGGCTTGGGACTTACACTGAGAGTTGCTGGCCTCGCTCCTGGTGTTGAGTCGTGAGGCTTGGGAGCTTCCCTTTCACCATCAGGCTTTTGATCATTATCTGTCCTTTCTGCTGTGTCTGGACAGAGAGAGAGATTTGAAGTTATCTCAGTTAATATTCACTTTTTCACCGCATCATTAAACGCCTCCCTCCTTCCCTCAGTTGTTTTTGTTTGTTTGTTTGTTTGTTTGTTTGTTTGTGGGGGCTGAACTGCAGAATTCCTCTCTGGAAAACATTCTCTGATATTTCTGTTTATTTTTTGTGCTTCCTCAGCAGCCAGGAAGGCCAGGCAGAGTCTGCACATGGGAGCACATGGGAAAGAGGAGCATGGTTGTGGTGAGCTCCATGGAAACGTGGAAGAGTCACTGGGAGGGGTTGGATGTCCACAGGGACATGGACATTGCTGAGGAAATCAGGCTCAGCCCAGGGGTGGTCTGGCCACCAGGAAAAAGGCACAAGAGGGAAAGAAGAGAAAGGAAAAATTAGAAGAGAAATTACTTTTCCAATGTGCAAGGTGGGATCTCCTGGAGGGAGCATGTGGAGAAAAGCTCCGAAGTCACAGAGGATGGGGAAGCCTTTACTGTCCCCCAGCAAGAGAGGGAAGGCAGTCTGAAAAAATCAGGATCCAAATACTTGCTTGGATACAAATACTAGCAGTCTTAACCCTCCTGTAATTAAACTTTTTGTGCCTTGTCTCTTTATTTATTAGTAGGATGAAGGGATCCTTCTGCTTCCAGGCTGCTCTTGTGCTGAATCCCATTCCCAGTCCTTCCAGCAGGTGTGAGAAGAGTCCTCCCATGGTGGGACACCACCTGCACTGCTACTAAAATAGACTTTTTTCCTATGTTACAGCCTGTCCTGCCTGCCCAACACATCATCCAACACACTGTGAAACAGCAGCTCATAAACTAAGTAGGAGACTTCAAAATGGTGTAGGATGCCACCTAAAAATTGTGTAGAATGCAGCTTAAAAATGGAGTAGGGTTCATGTAAAACTCTTCAGAGTTTTTAGTAGTTTACTGTTCAAAAGGAAAAACAATTCTTAGCAGTCCTGGATATTCATTCACTGAAACCCCTCCATTTCCACAGGGAAATTTGAGCCTCAATCTTAGGGTTGATCTTTGGGGGAAAGTTAAACCCTTGGTTAAATCCAGTGGCCTAAACTTTATTAGAGGAAAATGGCTCAACATCACTTTTTTCCACATTGCCTAATGCCAGAAATATTTTATTTTTCAAGAGACCTTAATTTCATGTATCCAAACCCAAAATGGAGAACAGGCAGATTGTTTCTTTACACAATTTTCTTGGAGAGCTTTCCCCAGGGAGATCGTGGTTCTTTAATTGAAATGTGCCTGTATTTCCTTCAGCTCATTATAGGAGCTTTAAACAAGACACAGGCTGTGGGAATCAGCAGGGAAAAGTCCTCTATTTGCCATCCAGGTTACTCCACTGACACTGTTTGCTTTTCCAATAGTAAATTTTCCAACAGGCTGACAGCTCCGTTGTTGAAGTGCCATAATAATTAAAGAGGAGATTAAACAATTCGGGAGAATGGTGACTAATTGAAGGAGGAGAATTTCCCTCTGAGTGCAGCATGAGGGACACCACTGATGACATTCTGCCCCACAAATGTGTTCCAGAGGTAGGTGCAGTGTGGATACGAGTCCAGGAAACAACTCAGTGGTTGAAATAAAGCTTGACAGTGAGGCAGGGAGTTCAGTGCTTCTGCCTTGACTGAAAGATGACTGATGGGTTGATTACAGAGCTGAAACGCTTCCACAAGGAGGAAATATTGGAGTTTTCAACCTCACAGAAGGAAGTGTAACAGAGGATGGGTGTTAAAGGAGGAGAAATTCATTTTATGACACATATCTGCAAGGATTTGGGACAAACCTGAAGGAAAAGTAAATCCTCTGTGTTCTCCCTGGGTGCCTGGAGCAGGGTCTCCTTCAGGAGTGTTGGCAGGGGAAGGAAACGTCGTGGCAGGAGGGCAAAGTGGATTAACTGATCACCTCCACTGGTGTTAAAAATCCTGCCAAGGATTTCAAAATCATCAATTAATCTGCATATCATGGGCACGTGGAAGATCCAGACAAGGAACAGACTCTTGCACTGCTCTGAAAACTCAGGTGTCTGCTGACATCAGGTTGGGGACATCCTGTGGGAGCAGCAGAGGGAATTAGGGGAACTGTCCTGTCTTACTGCTGGTGTCAGACGCCTCAGTCTATGCTAAAGATGTGATTTTAGGAAAAAATTCTTTGCTCTGAACATGGGGACACTGCCAGAGGTTTCCCAGAGCAGCTGTGGCTGCCCCTGCATCCCTGGAAGTGTCCAAGGCCAGGTTGGACATTGGGGCTTGGAGCAACCTGGGACAGTGGGAGGTGTCCCTGCCCATGGCAGGGGTGGCACTGGATGGGCTTTAAGGTCCCTTCAACCCAAACCATCCTGGGATTCTGAGATTCCCAGAAATGGGAGCTGGCTGCGACTCAGATACTGCAAAGCATCCTGTCACCCCAATTCCTCCCACCGAGGCTGGAGCCTTCAGTGTGAGCTGGATGAAATCTCTGGTCCATGGCTGAGTTTGCCTCACTCTGACAGGGAGGGAACAGTGGCGCTTCCATGATGAGCTGAAAATGGGAAAACAGCATAAAAAAAGATTATGGGAATCAATGTGGAAAAGAACTTCTGTTGTCCTTTCCTTTGGCACAACCTTGTGCCTTTGCTGGCGCCCCAGCATATCTAACAGATTAAAACTCAGCATATTTCTAAATTATTTTCCTAATTAGATTCTTATTAAGATAAAATAAACCAACCAAAACTGAATATTTTTGTCCATAGCAGCTGTTGTGGCCAGGTACTGGGGAAAGCTGGATCGTGCCATGTTTCTGCAGATGTTTGATCCTCTTTTGGGCAAGGTTTTTATCTCTAATGTTCCACTTGCACAGCCCAGTGCTCTCAGGTTTGTGTGGGGAGGTCGCCAGCTTCTCCAGAGGTTTGTTCTGTGAAATTTGCTCTTTTCCTTTCTGGAAGAAATCCTGCAGACAACTGCTCATGTGTGCGACAGAGGCAATCCAAGCAAAACCCAGAGTTGTGTGTTATTTGCCAGGATGATCAGGAATGGTGAAACAGCAAACTGATTAATTATGCATGACCCAAGCAGATTATTTACTCAGCCAGACACTAACACAGGATCTTTTGTCTTGTTTTGAGTCTTGCTTGCTAATCTGTTTGATTTGGCAGTTTGTAAATAACTGGTTAATAAAATTTGGGAATATTAAACCTGAGTGGTGAGCAAAGGGCAGCCAATGCTCACATGAAAGGGCAGTGAAAGAGACGGATCTTTTTTAATCAGCTGGAATGGGGAAGAAGTAACAAAGCAGGGAGAGGGAAACAAAGACAGACACCCAAAATGCAGTTGTGTGACCCCCACCTGGAGTGCTGTGTCAGGTCTTGGACCTCTGGCACAAGGATGTGGATCTGTTGGAGTCCAGAAGAGGCCACAGAGATGTTCCAAGGGCTGGGAGAGCTGCAGGTCTTCACCTGGAGAAGAAAAAGCTCTGGGGAAACCTTAAAGCCCCTTGCAGGGCCTAAAGGGGATTTATGAAAAGAGATAGAGAGGGACCTTTTGCACAGGCAGATAGTGACAGGACACAGGGAATGGCTTCCCAGTGCCAGAGGGCAGGGCTGGATGGGAGATTGGGAATTGGGAATTGCTGGCTGGGAGGGTGGGGAGGGGCTGGGATGGAATTCCCAGAGCAGCTGTGGCTGCCCCTGGATCCCTGGCAGTGCCCAAGGCCAGGCTGGACATTGGGGCTTGGAGCAGCCTGGGACAGTGGGAGGTGTCCCTGCCCGTGGCAGGGGTGGCACTGGATGGGCTTTAAGGTCCCTTCCAACCCAACCCATTCTGTGTTTCTATGATTATAGTTTCAAAAAGCTTTAATTTACACTGAGAAGTACACCCATATAATAGATAAATATAAATCAATAATTGATATTGAATAACATTTGGCTCACAAAGGCATTTGGAAAGTGAAGCACCTTTATCCCTATTTTGCAGGTACAAAAAGTGAGGCACAGAGCAGGAGGGTGTCTGGCTCGAGATCACACAACCCCTGGCAGAGCTGGGAGCTCCTCAGGGGTTACACTCTGAGGAGATGGGCGCTGTGGAGTATTCTGGACACTTGGTGTGATGCCCATCCCAATCCCATCCCTGCTCCACGTTTATTTCCAACTCCGAGGTGTGCTCCACAAGGTCTCTGACCCTGCAGGGGACCATTTGCTGATCCCTTGCTGTGCCTGTGCTGGTGGAATGTTAAATACCTGATCCCACAGAGATTCCTCCTGCAGGACACATCCTTTCCGTGCCCAGGATAATGGGGTGGCTCTGATGAGCAGCCATGGGAGGGGTTTGTGTCCACATCCTGGGGCCACATGCTTTATTTCCTGCACACTCTTCAATCCCAGCTCTCCAGGCAGTGATTAATGCTCTCAAGGACTTCTCCATGGCAACAATCAATCTGGCATTCCCTAATTTTCAAGTGCTTTGCCACATTAACAGTGTTTCCTGTTAAAGGACGTGTGTTGTGTCCTGTATGTTTTTAATGTGGGATTTTAGTCCTGAATGGGAAGCTTAAATTTACATATTTCCTTTATTCCAAAGATTTCTGAGATAGCAGCAGCAGAGCGCTTTTCCCTCCATATGATGTGGTCACCTGTGATAATTGGGAACATCTTTGTCCTATATTTCTGTCTAGGGTTAGTAAATAAGTGATTCCACACTGCAGAGATGCAGAAGCTGACAAGAGCATCAGAATCCATTGGAAGAGGGAGGCAGGAGGTCCAGACAGACACGAATGGGAACAGCAAGAAGCAAATTCCTTCTCAATCACGGAGCCTGTGCCCAGCAGTGTGTCCTCAGCAGAGTCCAGTATGTAAATTGGGTTTCTATTTTCGTGCTTCGAGGTAACCAGCAACAGATGGTGTTTTGAAACACTCATAATTTTGGCTAATAGAGTCACTGCTGCCAACTGTCCTGTCCTCCAAGCAGTGATTAATATATTATTAGTAATAAATAATACCTAATGATGATACAAACAGTCCAAACCCTGGAGTCCTTAGTCCTGAGCAGCTCCCACATTCTCCAAGACTTTGTGCTCCTGTCCTTGGATGACGAAGTGTTTCACTTCTCCCTCCTCTCCACTCCGCATTCCCAATCCTCATTTTTATTAAAACACATCCTATTGGCATCCTCCAGATGCCACCTCTCCAATGGGAATTCCATATGGCCATTAGGAACAGAGCTTGCTCATGCAGGACTCTGCCATGGAAACTTTGATCAGAACTTCCATTAAATCCCCAGAGCACGGGAGCCAAAAAACTCTTGCCGGCTTTGCGTGCTCGGATCCAGATGGTCCCTTCCAACTCCACAGGAAGAATTTGAAAGGAAAAGTGAAATCCCATTTTTTATGGTTATTGCAATAACCTGGACATGGCTGGAAGGAGAGCCAATCACTTCTACCTGAGTGAGCGAGCAGTGTAAGGCCAAATTTTCCTGACAGAGGAGCTCCTTGTATTCCTGATGGTTTGGAAACAGGACAGAGCACATGGAACATGCAGCAGAAGGTGGGAGACAGTCCAGCTTGTGGCCAGGCTTCAAAAAAGGGAAGCAGGATAACCCTGGAAGTCATTGTGCTGTGAAAGCAATGCCTACACTTAAATGAAGGGGAAGAATAATGTGAGGGGGAAAAAAACACTCAGTGTTATCCTGAAGGATCAGGGGAGAGCCAAGAGAAATGGAGATACTCGAGCCTGGAATGACAGGGGCAGTACCAGCAAAATGCATTCTATTGTCTTAATTATATACATTCTATCATATTATATTTATTATATTATTCCAAGTGGAGGGACTCAGCTAAAGAAAGGTGCAAATGCCTTGCATGGCCGTGCAGCTCCTAATAACCTTCCCAAAACCAGCATCCCAGGAATATTATCCCTCTCTCAGAGAAAGCAGCAGCATTTCAGTTCTCTCCTATTTAGCACATCCAACATTTTTAGGCAGCTGCTGAAATAAAGAACTGCCTGCTCAGAAATTCCTGGATTACTCTCAGTGCCCAGGTGGGACATGCTGCTGTTCCCTGGAGTCTTGCTCCTACTTCTCTCCACACTTCACTCATCCACACCGATTTCTCCGGCACTTTTGCCAGAGAAAGGACTGATGATTTAAAAACTTGGCCCCAAACTTCAGAGCAGCAGTGGCAATAAACATTAGTCACTGTAGCAAACTAATTTGTTTTCCATATGGCATTTTCAATGGAGTGTGGAAGATTCACAAGTGAAATAATAATTACAAATGAGGAATACTTTGAAAAAAAAAATGTGTTTTTCTCCCAATGCATCACTTAAAAGGGTTTCTAATTAAGTCAATACTTGATTATGCTGGAGATGACATTGGCTGCCAAATTACAGTTTGTTGGGTTTTGTTCTCAGGGAAAGATTGTTCCCAAGGGCAGTAAAATTCCTGCATCTGCTCAGCCTGCAGGGCTGCTGAGATGTGAGAGAGGTGAGAGAGGTGTTTAATTCCCTTGGGAATATCAGGAGCTGAACGTTTTCTTAATAACACTCCTCCCTCTAATAGAAAATTCTGCTCAGCAAGACAAGGGTCTGGTATTACTGATTCAGCCAAGTCAAAGACAGATGCTCTGAGATACCCTTGATCTGTACCTGGCAAAATCCAAATCAGAGCTGGGAATTATTCTCCAAGGGAAAAGGGACAGAGCTTTCTGAGATCTCAGCCCTAAGATAACAAAAATGCAAAACCCCTAGTTCTCCTTCCAAACTCTGCTTTATGGAGGGTGGCCACCACCCTGAGCTCTTCCCTGCAGGGGTGTGATGTCCATGGGGGAATTCCTCCTCACTTCTGGGTGTCCCCAGGGGTGTGTCCATCCCCCCCATCCCCACCCAGGGCTGGAGTTTGCTGGGCAGTGGCCATAGGGGTGTCCTCAGTGCTGAGCTCAGGCACAAGGCCCTTGTTCAGGGGATATTTGTGGTCAAAGGGACACCCAGCTCAGCAAGTCCAGAGCTGTTCTAGCTGAGACCTTTTGGTGTTGGGTCAGTCCACAGACTTCTGCAAATGATGGCCAAAATCCCATCTATCAGGGTGCAGTTTCAGCCCAGACTCTGAAGCACTGGCAGCTTTGGATCTGGAGATTCAATTTTAAAATATAAACAATTTTGATGAAGATCCAAGATCTGTTTCAGGTCTCTGTTCATTTTCCAGCCCAGTCTTGTAAGGACATCTTTCCTGCAGGGAGTTTTGCAGAGATTTTCTACCTGTAAATAGGAAGAAAGGTAAGAGTGATTTGTTCCTACTCCCTTGTAACCAAAGTATTTGACAAGTTTTACTCCAACATTCATTTTCCGCCTCACAAAGCAGGTTCAGGCCAGTCCTCAGCTCTGATTTTCACTGCCAGTCAATCAGGGAACTTGCAGAAGTGCCACAGCCACAGATGACCGAGCCTGTGCAAAGATTTAGACCTCGTGACTGCTTTTTTTCAGTAGTACAAATGCTGATTGTGCTTTTCTTTCTTTCATGCAACTTGGGCCCTGTCTATTCAGATCTTTATACAAATTTGGATTGCAGTTCTTATCTTTTAATGGTTGTCCAGCACATGCACAGAGCAGCCGTGGCAAGGCCCTGCTCTGGAGGCAGAACATCCTGAGGGCAGCAGAACGGGGCTGGATTAATTAAATGACCCTGACTGAAAGACAGCCGAGGCCTGAGGCCTCACATCCCACAGGGAAATGTCCACTTCTGTCACATTTGTTGTTCAAGGGCCTAAAATGCTTTAGAGGGTGAGATTTTTCAAAAGAGCCTGTGGAGAATGTAATTCTTCCTTGGGAAGTGCCCAAACCAGACATTTTTGGGGGGTCAAGATTATCCCAGAACAGGCCACAGGCCACATTTTGCTACAGTTGAATTTGGAGGAACATTTTCTCTTTTGCAAATGTGTCCACTCAGCAGGAAGTGTCAGGAGAAGAGATGGAAAAGTGAAATCACAGATTCATGGAAATGTTTGGGTTGAAGGGACCTGAAAGCCCATCCAGATCCACCCCCTGCCATGGGCAGGGACACCTTCCACTACCCCAGGGTGCTCCAAGCTCCGTCCAACCTGGTCTTGGACACTGCCAGGGATCCAGGGGCAGCCACAATCTTGATAAAAGAGGGTGTATGATAACAGGGACTGGAGAAGGAAACACAAGATGTCCTTCCTCAATGTGTAACTGATAAACAATTACCTCTCATCTGCACAGTTCAGTCCATGGCCCAAGCAGCTACACCCAAACAACCCAACAGTAATTTAGAACTGTTAAATATTTAATGATGGGAGGGGAAAAGCTGCTGAAAACATAAAGTATTTACAGGGTGATGTCAGTTGTATCAGACAGAAATGGTGCATTAGCAGAGATGATTCTGAGCTTTAATATCTGATTTGAGGTGATTCCAGGTTTGGGAACATGCAGCCCTATTGCCATGGAAATTTATGAACAAACTCCTGAGGCCACATTTGTTTTCTATTTATTGTTTTTCCTTGACTTTCATGACTCCAGGGTTGCCAGTGCTGGAGGATAATTGATGTTGATTTTTATCATCTGTTGTTGTATCATCAC
The DNA here is from genome assembly GCF_041296385.1 of Aphelocoma coerulescens. NCBI lineage: Eukaryota > Metazoa > Chordata > Aves > Passeriformes > Corvidae > Aphelocoma > Aphelocoma coerulescens. The sequence continues at coordinate 2,891,691 of NC_091014.1, read as the reverse complement.
CATTTCCCACCTGGGTTTGGGGATTTTTTTTTCTTTTTTGGTTTTTTGTTTGATGGAATTCTAGGATATCGTGAAACTTGTAAAAGTCAGAGCGCAGATGACTCTAATGTGACTATCAGGGATATTGTCTATAAGTCATTTCCATCTGCCCTCTCCCCATTCTCCTTCACTGGGATTATTCTGAACATGACAGATTTGGTACATAAAGTGCCTGAAGTGCAGGGAGGAGGAGGAGAGACGATTACCCCACATCAGAATATGCAACTGTGAGCAGAGGAAAAACCCTTGCCCTCAGGAGAGGCATAATAAAATTAACTTACATGTCAAGATCCCCACTTTGAACACAAAAAGATTCACATCACATTTAAAAGATGTCAGAAGAGGATTCAATTGTGTCATTGTGCAGTTCAAGTCCTTAAAGAACGTTGCCAAAATTGTTAAGATTCTCTTCATCCTTGGGTGTTAATTAAGTGCGACAATGCAGGCAGTGTTCTGGTATTACTGAGGTTGCAGCGTTTGAAATGGTCCCTGTCAGCTGCTGAAAACTCTGCCAAAATATTGCTTTGGGGGTGACATTTTTCACAAGGTTTGTCTTCAGAGCAGGGGCAGCATCTTGGAGTTGGGAAGAGATGCCTTGGCATTATTTTGGGGAAGAGCCCACCTAGGAAAGGCTGTTGTGCACGAGCCAACCGAGATCCATTTAACTCTGTGCATCAACAGCTCCCGGGGAACTGTGTTAGGTTGGATATCGGGGGAAAAGTTCTTTATCCAGAGGGTGGTGGGGCACTGAACAGGCTCCCCAGGGAATGGGCACATTCCCAAGGCTGCCAGAGCTCCAGGAGCATTTGGACAACGCTCTCAGGGTGGGATTGTTGGGGTGTCTGTGCAGGGCCAGGAGCTGGACTGGATGATCCTTGTGGGCCCTTCCAACTCAGGATATTCTGTGATTCTCTGATTCTCTAATGACAGAACAGGGGATTATATCACCCTGGAACTGCGGGGTGGGGGATTTGAGACAGAGATCACTCAAGCTGGAGTCCAGCCAGGTCACTGGATTAACCCCCTGGCTGCTGGGAAATGCCAAGGGGTCTTTCATGGCCCAAAGTGCGGAGGAGCTCGTCTCGCACGTCTCGTCTGCTGGCAGGAGAGAGGGGAATTATTTACTCTCTTTAACACTGGGCTTCTGTACCACAAGTGTCACAAAAGATATTCCTTCGCAGGCAGATGTTGGCTGCCAGTGGGAAGCTGAGAAATGCCAGTTTTAATTAAAAGCTTTATTTTCAAATACAATCCAGAGATTATAAGCGGTAAGAGGGACTTCTCCGCTGGGAGGCTTCAATGTGCGGCCCTGAGCAAAACAGCAGTAATTGAAAGACAAGGCCTAATTCCCCTTCTCCCAGCTGGGTCTGAGCATGAGGCAGGGACATCAATCCAGCCCTTGAAGGAGGGCTGGCAGCATCTCGGATTTGTCATTGCCTCTGTTGTCAGAGGGAAGGCAGCCAGAGCAAGGCTTTACATCCTCCTGTCCCTTCTCTCTGAAGTCGGCTTAGGAAGGAAAAACAAAGGAGAGGGGCAAAAAGGAGAAGGCTGTGCAGATTTCCATTAGAAAATGGTGTTTTCACATTATTTTTGGGGCACTTGCACCCATTTCTGTCCATTCATGGATGGTTCTGGGTCACAGGAAGGCTTTGCTGGATTCAGCTTGGTGGGGTGAACTCACCCATTTTCCATCTCAAATGAACACATAGGAAAAATGGGGCAACGCTGGACACGAGCACTCTGTGCTGCCTTTCCTTAGATGGATAATCCCCAGGGCTTTTATTGGCCACTTTTAAAGGCATTCACTTCTTTTCAACAAAAAATCAGCTCATATCAACAGCTCCAACTGTTCTACAAATCAGCCTCAATGTACCCAACTCTCTGGGTTTTTGTGGTGTCTGCACATCAACTTCTGATTCCTTGATGGGTCTGTTCTGCTTCCCACCTCACTTCCTGAAAGTCAAAATAAAGAAAATAGAATCAATCCTCTCCCTTTTGGATGTAATTCCTACTTCCAGTTATCCATATGTCATCCTTTTGTCCTGGACAGCAGCAGCCAAAGTTTCTCTGCAGTCTGGCATCACCTCTGCTCACCCAGCAGTAAATTTTGGTTGCCACTCTGAGCTCCTCATCTCCATCCCTCAAGTCAGAGCAGAGCAATGCTCACAATTGGTGTGTCCAGCGAGGAGAAATGGAGCTTTGACATCCTCCTTGTGGCAGCAGCTGTGTCTCAGAGAGTCCCACAGTCTTTCAGAGCTGTGGATTCACAGGAACATTCAGAGGGAAAAGACCTGAGGAGGTCTCAACCAACCTCCTGCTCCAGGCAGGATCACCCTTAAGATGAATCCAGGTTCCTCAAGGGTTTCTCCATCCACACCTTGGAGACTGCACAGCCTCGCTGGGAAACTTCTTCCAATGCCTGACCAGTCTCATATCAAAATTTGTCCTTATTTCCAGTCTGAACCTATCCTGCCTCATTGTCCACTCTCTCCAGTTCTCCTGTAAAACATCCCCATGGAGACCCTGGTTAAACTGGTCAGGAATGATTTATGCTTGGTAAATCCATGCTAACCCTTCCTGATTATTTATTCTCCTTCTTGCCCCCAAGGATATGTTACAAGAAGAATCCCACCATGGTTTTCCCAGAAATCAAAGTGAGTCCTTTACATCCCCAGATCAGCTTTTTTGGCCTTTTGTATTTTTTTGTCAACCTAATCAAAGAATCCCAGAATGGTTTGGATTGGAAGGGACCTTAAAGCCCATCCAGTTCCACCCCTTGCCATGGGTAGGGACACCTCCCACTGTCCCAGGCTGCTCCAAGCCCCAATGTCCAGCCTGGCCTTGGACACTGCCAGGGATCCAGGGGCAGCCACAACTTCTGTGGACAACAATCTTCATGGAAATTCAGGTTGCTTTACCTAATCAAGTTCTATTAAAATATGAAAACAGATTTAATAACAACAAATGAAGGATAATGATGCGCTTTTTATTGAAGTGATGAAGAAAAATGGGTTTGCTTTTAAAAATGTATTTTGACCAAAATTGCAGGGAAATCCAGAGTTGAAAGCATGAACTCTAAGGGCTCTTCATAGAGTCATGGAATACACTGAGTTAGAAGGGATCAACAAGGATCCAGCTCCTGGCCCTGCACAGACATCCCACTCCAGCCCTGGGAGCCTTGTCCAAACACTCCTGGAGTTTTGGGAATGTGCCCATTCCCTGGGGATCCTGTTCAGTGCCCCAGCAGCCTCTGGGGGAAGAACCTTTCCTAAAATCCAACCTAAACCCCCCTGGCATAGCTCCAGCCATTCCCTGGATCCTGCCACCGACCACCAGAGGGAAGAGATCAGTGCCTGACTCTTGAAAGACTTAAGGTTCCTCAGGGGAGGCAGCAGGAGGGTCAGATGTGCCATGGATTTCTGGGATTTCTGGGATTTCTGGGAACGTCTGTCCCAGGTTGTGCTTCCCCTCACGTGAGATAAACGTGACCCTTTTGCCTAAGTCCTTGTTCTTAGTTTATCATGGCCTGAACTTGGAAAAACCCTAAATTGGGGCAGATCTGCAGGGCTTTTCCTCCCCCTTCCCAGACGTTTTTTCCGTGCCTCTCCCAGGCCCCGCTGCTGTTGTACTCTATCAAGTTCTGTACATATATTTAAATGTAATAAGATAGATTACAAGAATTGATTTTCCCCAGGGTCAGGTCGATAAGGCTGTATAAGCAGGGAATGTACAATGGATCAGGAAGAGCTGGCTGGAGTAGATTAATTAATGAGATGCAGGATAGAAACATCCAAGGAGCCTCTTGGCTCACCTGAGCTATTAACGGGAATCTCTGGCGGCATCGAACGCTCGCTGCCAACCCAACAATACACAAATTTCTCTTGGAGTAATCACAGCAGTGACAGAGCTTTTGAAGATCCAAAGGTTACCCTGCCCTTACTCTTTCAAGGAGAAATCACAGTGGGAAGTAAATAAACTTTTGAGCAGCACAGCGCTGACCTACCTAATCTTTATTGCAATCTAAGGGGGAAAATAAAGAACCTGCTGTAAATTCTGAGCCGCTTCTTGTTTTCCCAGAGATATTCAGTGTTTGGAAACAACAGGGGGAAAAGGAGAGAAAATAAAAGAGATGCTGCTTTCTGGCAGCGTTGGGAAAAATATATTGGGTTCTCTGTATTGAGTAATTTATTTTTATTCACAGAATGATAGAATTGTTAAGGTTGGAAAAGATCATTGAGTCCAACTGTCAACCCACCACCGTGGTCACCATTAAATCATGTCCTCAAGTGCCACATCCACACAATTTTTGAACACTTTCAGGGAGGGAACCCCACCACTGCCCTGGGCAGCTGTGCCAGGGCTGGACAACCCTTTCCATGCAGGAATTTTCCTGATGCCCACTCTGCCCCTCCCCTGGCCCAGCCTGAGGCCGTTCCCTCTCTCCTGTCCCTGTTCCCTGGGAGCAGAGCCCGACCCCCCCGGCTGCCCCCTCCTGTCAGGGACTTGTGCAGAGCCACAAGGTCCCCCCGGAGCCTCCTTTGCTCCAGGCTGAGCCCCTTTCCCAGCTCCCTCAGCCGCTCCTGGGGCTCCAGCCCCTTCCCAGCTCCGTTGCCCTAATTAAAGTGGTCTGATGGTCAGAAGAGGATTAGGAGATGCCATTTGTTCCATGATACACAGCTGTAGTCTCGAAGGGTTATGAGATACAGGTGGGGCATGTGCTCCATCTCCCTTACTACATTTCTTTCCTTTTGTCCTTGCTTGGCTCGTTTGTTTTTTGGGGTTTTGGGGTTTTTTTGCCTCCAGATCAAATACTTCTTTAAAAATTTTTTGAAAAATTTCCCATAAAAGAGAAAGATGTTTTAAATAGCAAAACTCCCTTCTGAAAGACACTGCTAATCTCATCAGGAAAAATTGGTTAAAAATTTAGCCTGACCCAACTCGTACACGTGGTGCAGCCACTGCAAGTTCAAGATAATTTCAGAGCAAACACAGGGGGTTTAGCTCTGTGAATTAGGACAGACTGGATACAAAAGAACCAGGGCTGCAACACTGGATTTTCACCCCATTTGTGATTTTCCAAGCTCATTCAGCGAGCAGTGAGATTTTCCTAACAGGTTGCTTGACCTTTTCATTACCATTATTTATGGGCCAGTAATGTGCAGCATCTTTTAAACCCTGAAATGAGCCCTGCTGGGTGAAAGGTTGATATTTTAAGGGAACTTTCCTCTGCTTCAAGTTTATTATTGCTGAACTGGTGCTGTCGACATCTGACATTTATGGAGTCTGTTTAACCTCTGCTAATCCCTGAACATTTGGCAAATGAATGACCAGGTGCTGAAGGTGTTCCTGCCTTCTGCAATATCACCAGAGACATCCTAATTTACACCAAATGTGGCCAAGCAACGCAATGTCCTTAATCAGGGCAACAGATTCCTCCCTAGCAAACAAATTCTGGGACATTAAGCTGCTTTTTTATGATTTTTCGTGGTCCTTAGAGAAGCTGGGGGCCCTCAGCCCTTGTCTGTGTTTTCCAACTTTATTTTCCTGATCAATTTATCACCATTCCCTCTCCTTCATATCCTTGGACAGCCACAGCAGCTCAACACAGCTGTGATTTTGCCAAGATTTCCTTGGTTTTTGTGTGTGCCATGAACACTGTGTGTAACACTGGATTCCTGCTCTTGGGAAGGATAAAGTGGAGCTGGAAAAGATTACGGGAAGGTTGAGAAGCAATGGGATGGCTCCCACAACAGGAATGGTCATAGAGGTACCACGGGTCTCTGTCTGTAGGGAAATGGGGAAAAAATAAGGGGAAAGGGAGAATTATGTTAGAAATCTGTAAAAAGATGAAGGTCACAGAGAAAGTGAATTGGAAACAGTTGTTCACTGACTTTTTAAGCCAAGAATTAAGGGAACATGAGTGAAATGAGGAGGTGACATCTTCAGAGCAGAGAAGGAAAGGCCTCACACTCCCTGCTGCAAGAGTTGGGTGCCGAAATTTCCCAGCAGCTCAGAGAAGCGTGAGTGATAAACCCCCCAAAGGTTATTAAACACTAAGGTGGCAATTCAGACTTACAAAATTCATTATCCACAAATTTCTGGAGGCTGGGAGAGCACACCAAGTCTGTTTGGGTGTTTGAGCAGGACACTGAACAAGATACACCTTTGGGGTGAGCCGGGATATTTTTTCTTACGTTCCTGTCTATGAATTTGTAAAATTCAGGTCCTTAAATGAAGGCAGAGGTCAGGCCCTGCCTGACTATTTTTTTTTTTTTTTTTTTTTTGCAGTGGAATGACCCAATTTTTCCTTTTTTTTCTGTGGCTGCTTTAAAACAGAGACCTGCCAACTGAGCTCCATTTCACCTGGAAGCAAATCCGCAATTCACAGCGTAAATTGGAGTAACAGAACCACTGGGATGTTTTCTGAATGGGCATTGGCGTGGTGCAGACCTCAGGTTCCTGATGTGATGTGCTCCTCTGTCTGGGAACTGCTCCATTTGTCTTTTCCTCCCAAAGGTGATTTTAGTTGGTGTTTTCGTTCTGGGGTTTGAAAGCGAGTGGTGGTAGCACGACATGGACTTCAGCAGCAGTGCTAAATCCATGCTGGGGATGTTCTGACTGAATTAGTTACTCCCCAGTTGCGACTGCGAGCGGAAAAGTGAAATAGATGCTAAGAGAACAGCTGAGTTTTATTTTATTTATATCACTTCCTTGTCTGACTAAGTGCCTTGACACATTGCACGTGTTCCCAGCACGTAACGCGAGGGTAACGCAGTCTGCTGGGTTGGATCACATCAGCCTGGGTTCCAATGGTGTTTAACGTGACAGGCTATGACAGAAAGTGCTTCATCCCACCCTGGAGAGCTCAGCTTTGCACACAGACACATAGCCAGTTAGACTAGACTCAGAATGGTTGTGGGATCAACAAAGATTCCTTGTGAGGGATCTGCATCTCCACGTTAAACCAGACAAGCTGGGGAGTTCATCTTTGGTTTCTCCTGAGTGGGAGAAGGTCCCTGTTTCACCTGTCTTAACCTTCTGCTCAGCAATGCCCTTGAAGCAGCTCCAGTCCCTCTCCATTGTCTGTAGAAAAAAATCAGCCAATGCAAACCCCAGAACCACAAAAAAAAATTGAATGGGAAGGGACATTTAAGCCCATCCCATTCCATTCCACCTTCTGCCATGGGCAGGGACACCTCCCACTATCCCAGGCTGCTCCAAGCTCCAATGTCCAACCTGGCCCTGGACACTTCCAGGGATCCAGGGGCAGCCACAGCTGCTCTGAGCAACCTGTTCTAGTGCTTGGCCATGCTCTGAGTAAAGAATTTATTCCTAATATCTAATCTAACCCTGCTCTCTGTCAGTTTAAAACCACTCCCCTTTTCCTGGCACCATCTGCCTGTATAAAATGTCCCTCTGCCTCCTTTTTATAAGCCCCCTTTAGGCACTGGAAGGGGCTCTAAGGTGTCTCCAGACTCTTCTCTTCTCCAGGCTGGACACCCCCAGCTCTCCCAGACTATCCTTCTGTGTGTAAATACTCACATCAATGGGCTTTTCAGTATTTGGACATGCAGCACTATCAAATATGATATCTAAACCAGCATTCCCCTGGCTCAGTACCAATGGAAGAAGCAGGAATGCTGTGGGTCTTCCTCCTCCCTCTCCTCATCCCATCCAGTTCATTATCCCACTGTCATTATTCCGGGTATCCGAACTGCTTGGCTGCTGCTGCTGAAATGCAAAGTGAAGTTCAAGCACGGTGCCCCTGCTGCTTTGCTGGGTATCTCAAGCATATCTTTGTAGGGCAGCCCTGCTGTGCTGGCCTAATGGCCACAGGATCCCACTGACACCTCAGATCCACTTCAGCTGTTCTGAGAAAGGCAGCTCGGATGGGCAGACGTGTGGGAAAAGTTGGAATTTCGGGTTCGAATGGTCCCCCAAGGCAGATTGTCGTGGTTACATTGTCATTAATTCAATTGCCCACTCATGGAAGCAGCAAATTCCATGCTGGGAACGACATGGAGCAGGTGGAATGAAGGATGGAACACCTCCTACGCTCAGGGATAAGTGACTGTGTCGGGACTGAGCATGTGTAGGAGCAAGGGCTCTCTGCCAGTTGACATTTGGAATTATTGCTGCTGTTTGTCACTCTCCCAGTCAGAAAATGAGGTACAGAGAGTTTGGCACAAAAGAGATGGACCTTGCCCAAACTAGATGCACCTTGCCATGAAATCAGTCCCCTACAGGATGGGTTTTCCCTGGCTGAGGATACCAAGCAATTAAGAAGAAAATCGAGCACTTCTTAAGCTGCTCTGTGAACTCTGCCCTCCTCAGGAGGCATGAGAAGCAAGTGAGGCATCTCAGCATGTCTGGAGAGTCTGGGAAACCTGGGACACAGATTGGGATGTTTAGGAGTCATTAATCACAGAATTAATCCCAGAATCTCAATGGTTTGGGTTGGAAGGGACCTTCAAGATCATCCCCTGCCATGGGTGGGGACACCTTCCACTATCCCAGGCTGCTCCAAACCCTGTCCAGCCCAGCCTTGGACACTTCCAGGGATCCAGGGGCAGGCAGAGCTTCCCTGGAAAACCTGCACCAGGGCCTCAGGAGTCGGTCAGCATCAGTTGTGTATCTCAAGACACTTCACTCCAGGAACGGCAGTGCCTTGTCATCAGTGCCACGGGAGCAACATTTTAGGGATTGATGAAGCAAAGATAGACAGTGGCATATTGATTTAGGAAAGGTGGGAAGGTAATTTAGCTGTCAGGACAAATAAGGGAGGGGTGGATTTTCGCAGTATTCAGGAGGAAAGGGGAGAAAAGAGAAGTCAAACATGATCTTCAGTTTCATCAGCCAGAAGGCAAGAAGAAGAATGGTGTTATTAAGTGTGTTTAGTTAACAGAGGTAATAGAGGGAGTTTAGAGGGAAGTGACTCCTTTGGGAAGCTGGAGCAGCTGAGTTCTGCAGTTCCTGGGGTGCCCCAGTGGAAATTCAGATAAAGCTGTAAACAACTGCAGGTGAGTGGAAGGTGAAAATGAATGATGGGATAAACAAGGTCCCGAATATGAAATGAGGTCAGGCAAAGCAGATTAATGTCACCTAATCTGTGCTGCCCAGATGAAAGAATATGCAGACTAAGACCTCAGGAAGGTGGTGGAAGGTGCAAATCAGAAGTGATGGACTGGAGAACAGAAGGCAGATCCCTGCAAGCCACTGATGAACAGGAGGGTTTCAAACCTGCCTTGGACTGAAACTACCACTTGATGGGTCCAAAACCCCTGAGGATTCCAAAGGATAGGGAAAAGTGGGAGAAAGAAGGGGATGGCTGCAGAGAGAGAAGTACTCAGGGAATATCCACAGAGGTGACAGTGCCAGCAAGCTGTGGAAGTCAAGAGATGGCAAGGACTCAAAGGGAAAGATCATGATGGGGGATGAAAATAGAGCAAGGTTGGACCACTTGCTCAGGTAGGAATCATTCTGAAGTGGTTGCCATGGAGACAGATGATGCTGGGGGGAAGCAGGTGAATGGAGAGGGGAAAAAATGAATGTAAGAGAGATACATAGCTGAAAGAAATGAAAAGAGATGGGACAATAACTGGAATCACAGAAAAATCTAGACGAGTGTTTTTTGCAGAGATGAGAGTGTTTTTGAAAGGGGAGTTAAAGTCTGAAAGGGAGAAGAAAATGTCCGTAGAGCAGACGAGAGGGAGCCAGGGAAGTTGGAGCTAATTTTAAGATTTGAAAGTGAGGTTCATGCAAAATTAATTTAAACCAACACGAGAGTCACAAAGCTTCAGAAGGAGCAGGTCCCACTCGTGCACGTCCTATTTGTAAAATTAGGAACAGCCACATTTGCACACAGATGAGATTTTAGACCCAACTGTTCCCAGCTTTATTCCCATTCCATGTCCGCTCTGCGCTGAGCTGATCATGGCAACGTCTGCTTGCTGGCAGCTCTGCGTCTTGCCAAATCCCTCTATACTTAAATTGCAGCCCAAATTTAATTTACAGAGCCTGGATTATCACACTTTGTGCCCAGACAGAGAAATGAGCTCTCCTCTGCTGTCTGCATTAAAAACCAGCACTGGTTCAAGAAGCAGGGCCTTGGGAAGCCAGGTAGGGATTTAATTCCTGATGCAGAGCAAAGGTTACTGAGGGATTCCTGGACAACAGTATCCAAACTTTCCATGGACTGGGAAAACCCACCTGGGCAGTCACCAGCTCTTCTCCTGCAACTCACAGGATTGCCTGAGGTGTGAGTCCTGACCACGAAACTGCCTCACACTGAGACCATCTCCACCCTTCCCAGCCAGGATTTTCCTCATTTGTTTTGGTAATGACTCAGTCCAGGAGCCAGCACGACCAGCACTCGTTTCACCCTGTTCTTTCCAAAAACTCACACCCTGCTAGGAACCTGCGGGCACAGAGGTGGCTTCCAGCTGGACAGGGCTAGGCTGGGGCATGGCCCGGATGAAGCTGCAAATGGAACAGCCTTCCACCTTTAAATCCCTTTATCCTTTCTGGATTTAAGCCCAAGTGGCAGCAGCCATAGAACCATAGAATCACAGGATGGTCTGGGTTGGAAGGGACCTTAAAAATCATCTCATTCCCACCCCCTGCCATGGACAGGGACACCTTACACTAGACAAGGTTCTCAGAGCCTCTACCTGGGCCTCATCCAGGCCTCCCCTGGCCAAAGCAAGGTGCTAAATCGCTCAGATTTAGCTGACATCACCACTATATCTGACTAAAAAATACATGATCAGAACTGCTCCTCTGTGTGTCTTTCCATGTTCATTTGAAAGAACCATGGCAGATCATAAAAACCCGGCAACATCCCCCAAGCCCAGAGGGTTTAATGAAGAACTAAGGAGATTGCAACTGCACAGCTAAAATAATACTGAGGAAATTGAATTATTCCACCCATATTAAATGCATATATTCTGGAGCATTTCTGCCAAAATGACTCTGCTAACCCGTGGTGTGAAATCCAGGCTGTTTTCACATGGGTGCATTAAACAAAGCTGCCTGCTCCAGTACAACAGCTCTGAAGAGAATGGAAAGGCAGCAGGATGAAAAAGCGCTCCCGACGTATGGTTATATCAGCTCTAAATTGGCTCACAGATGTTTCTGGCTCCATTAGATGGAAGACTGGGTAATTTATAGAAGTCATTTTTAACAATTTGATTGTTGGTATATATCTGCTGAATTGATTGGCTGGGGAGACAGATCTTTATTTTTATAATGGCAATAACATCCCTTGCAGATTACTGCTCAATTTATCCCTGATGTTAGCCGTGCTAGCCAGCAACTCTCCATTTATATTATGCTGTTATTTCTTAATTATCAGCCTAATTGCAGGGAAGAGTCCAGGGTGGATGAGATTGGCTGGGCTGGACAAGAAACCAGACAAGTGAGGGGTTCAGCACTTTCTCCTTGGATCTGCTCCCAGCTCTGGCTGAGATCACTGGGATTTAAACACTCAAGCTTTGTGCTTTTAAATCTTTTTTGAAGTCTGCTAATCCTGTGTGGATTAGAGTGATAGTTCCCACTGAAATCAACGGGAATTTGGTTACAGATGAGACCGACTCAGATAATGTTCCCATTTCTGCATCTAATGATGCTGGAGATGCTCATCCTGGAAAGGAAGGAGCTTCCTATTCGGATCAGAAGGCTTTGACAGGCACGTGGGGATGTTCATGGATGACCAGAGAAGTGGCTGTGTAATTCCTGGTGCTGTCTTTGAGGGCAGCCAGTGCATTTGACTCCCAGGTGGCTCAGCTCTTCCCTGCTCTGTGTCGTGGGAGGAATTGGTTCCTGGCCTCTAAGAGTCAGGATGTGGTTTATACCTTGAGGCTTGGAGTATTTTGAAATGTGCCTGTATTAATTTGACAAAATACCATCCACACCTTTGCTTTCAGTCCTTCAAGTCTCCAAGCCTCAGCACTGTTTTGGGGCAGTGAGATTTGCAGATTAATTAAGAAATCTTTGCTAAAATACTGTCTTACCTCAACTTTGAACTCGTCACCTCTCGGTTTTGTCTTCTTGTTCTCACAGGATAGAGAAGAACTGGAAGTTTCACTCTGCTTTCCATAGATTACTTGTTTTCCTGCAAATTTCTGTCAGTTAAAATTCTGAGGTGCAGTTGTCTCCTTCATTTTCAGTTGCTTAAGAGGAGACATCACTCAGTGAAATAGATAAGGAACTCAAGTCTTCCCCAAATTCCAGGCTAAATTCCCATGGTTTGTGCTATTAAAAATCTAGTCCTTGGCAGATGAAATTCTTCTTTCAGGTGTTAATTTCCAAAACCAAATGTGGGAATTATATTCAGTGTTTCCCTGACCTCAGACAGCGTTTTGTTTGAACAAGAATATGGGAGAGGGACCCAGTGCATAGTCTGGTAACCAAGGGACTCTCTGAAATACTCCGATTTCCTTGAAATGGAAGGATGGAGGAAAGGAGTGGGAGAGTCTGTTCAAAAATAATGGAGTGATCTTTTCTTCTTTTTGGACTTTGAAAATTTTGAGGCAAGAAGGAAAGCAATGAAAACAGAGGTAACTCATTCTCCCCTTGCTCAGGGTGAGTTAACAGTAGGTGCAGTGAGCACTTAAAAATACTGGTGTTATTTACCTTTGGTGCTGTTCCTGCAGAGGTTTATCCCTCCCTTTTCTTGTCACACCCAAGCTTCTTCCACTCAGTCAGAGACAGCACTGATTTATAGAATCATGGAATCATGGCATGGTTTGGGTTGGGTTGGAAGGGACCTTAAAGCCCATCCAGTGCCACCCCTGCCATGGGCAGGGACACCTCCCACTGTCCCAGGCTGCTCCAGCCCCAATGTCCAGCCTGGCCTTGGACACTGCCAGGGATCCAGGGGCAGCCCCAGCTGCTCTGGGAATTCCATCCCAGCCCCTCCCCACCCTCCCAGCCAGCAATTCCCAATTCCCAATCTCCCATCCAGCCCTGCCCTCTGGCACTGGGAAGCCATTCCCTGGCTCCTGGCCCTCCAGCCCTTGGCCCCAGTCCCTCTCCAATTTATGTCACACGCTCTTCATTCTCTTTCATCAAGGGGTGAACTGTAACTGAAACGCTGCTCAGAGGTTCTTACTAACCCTTGGATTGTTTGGGGACAGTTGTGAGCAGGATCAGAGACTTGGGTTGGGTTTTTTTTGATAAAATCTATTCTGTATGTATTAAAAAGAATTGTGTCCACATTGCTTAAATGTCACCAAGCCCAGCAGGCTCGCGGTGACATCAATGGCTTGGATCTACAGAGGCACCAGCTCCCCTGGAGTTTATCAGTGCAAATCAAACCAGTCTCCACTCAGCTGGTAATCCAGGGCTTGTAAGTGATACTCAAATCCAATTTATTAAAAACACATTTGTTTTTCAAGCACCCAGGACTCCTGATTAATTTCCAGCACCGTGAATTATTTAATGCTGTGGGTTTCATTGTCATCTTTGATTTTCCACAGAGCGCTTGATTGATAGGAGCTATTGTGAGCCCGTTCTTCGAGCACATTGTTCTTGTCAAACAGCAACGTGCATCTCATTGATGGAAAGTCAGTGTGCCTTTCATAGATGGCAAAATCAGCCTGCAAGCTTGGGGACCATGTGCTGAGCAGATGCACAAATGAAGGAGGGGTGGCAAATTCCACCAGGAAAGTTTAATATTGTCGGGAAGTTCCTGTGCCAGTCGAACAGTTAAATTCAGCTGGTGTAACAGTCCCAGCAAGCCATGACTCAGATGTTAATCAGTGTTAGATGCTCTTTTTCTTTTTGTGCTACTGCTGAGCGGTACAAAATCAAGTGTCTTGTACCGAGAGTGCAAATCAATTTGAAATTAAATTAGCCTTTTGTTTGGGAGGCACTTGGGATTTGTTTGGGCTTTGTTAGCTGCCCCCGGCCGTGGCTTTGCAAATTGCAGGTGGTAAAGGGGAGAAGTCTCTGCCTCGTATTTTGGTTCATCCTTCAGCTGCTTGTAGGATTTCACCCCGCAGAAAACCATCTCCTGTGCCCCTGGAGAGCCAAATCCTCCCTGCTGCTCGGAGGTGTTGCCAGGGAAGGGAGTGCAAATTGCATTTTAGGGGAGCAGTGAGATCTTCAGGCATGAAAACCAGGAGTGAAAGGGTCTCTGTGCTCCTGTCAGGACACCCTCACAACTCCCCGGGCTGTGACACTGATTGAACTCACAGAAATGCAAATCCAGAGGTCACACAACTTGGGAGTGGAGCTCCAACCTGAGGAAGAGGTTTCTCACCTCCAGGGTTGCTTTAAGAGTAGAGGAGTCACCTCTGCATATCAATAGGCACCTTGCAGGTCTTCCAGCTAATGAGGTATGAGGCACAGAAGTAAATATTTTCCTTTTCTCCTCCTGTTAAGGATAAAGATAAAGATATTATCTTCTCACTGTAATGCCACATAATCAAATGTAGGACAGACAACACATTAGAAGGTGGGAGACAGGAATTAAATTCTTTCTATTAGAATCTGGGAATTAAATGGCTTGTATTAGAACCTGGGAAGGTGTAGAAACCACAACGTTAATTTTTTCTGCCTTTTTCTGCACTTCGGGCAGGATATTTCTGGAGAATTCTTTGTAGGTCCAAGGACTTTGTAAGGCCAAAGACTTTGCACATGGGAGAAGAGCAGAGGTGCAAGGGTGAGTCCATCCCACACTTGAGCAGAGCCAAATCCTCACCATGGACTGGCAGTTGTGTGTCTGGGTGAGCTCTTCTGAAAAGAAATCAGATGCAAACACCCAGAGTGAGCTGTGGTGGACCAGGCTGGTTGAAAGAAGATTTTGTGATCAAAATCTTTCTAATCTTCAATCTAAATCCTCATCCTTATGCCACAGCAAGGCCTCTTCATAGGGACTTTTTGATATTAGGGTTCATGTCCATGAGTGGTTTTATGTCAGCTTGATTTTTGAGAGTTCTTACTTTCTAAAGTCCACAATGAAGCTTTCTTGGCTGGTCGAGCTGTCCACAGAGATGATAAAAATCTCTTTTTGCACTGCAATCAGTGAGGGGAGGCTTGTGTTTGTGGGGGTTTGCTTCCCTACTGCTTGGGGGTGTGAGGGATTTACTGCCTCTATTTGCCAAATGTGGGTTTGTCAGGATGTTGTCTGAGTAGGGATAAGAAAAAATGGCTGGAAAGACTCATTACCTGTAGAAGAAAGTGGCTTCAGCCTCCTCAGCTCCAGCTCAGCATCCTGGACTCAGGGCTGAGCTCCTGTGTGCAGATTCTGAACCTTCCCTTATGAATCAGCCCCTTTCCACAGCTGCTTTAAGCTTTGACATAAAGTTGTATAAATCTCCTGCTAAAGTTCCTGATTTTCCCAATGCTGGTAAAGGAAGAACATTAATTACCTGAAATTGTCTCTGCTCCACTGAGGCACAGCATTTGCCTCCAGCATAGCTGATTTTCCAGGATGAAAGTGATTCCACACATGCCTTCCTTTCCTCTTCACTCTTACCCACGCTCCTTAAAAAATCCCCTCGTACCCCTCAGCGTAAAAGCCCCAAACTTTTAGATTAATCAAGATATAAATTGCACTCCTGGGAGGGAAAGATTTCTCCGTGTCTCAAAAAGAAAAAAAAAAAAAAAAGAAAAAAAAAATCCACACTTTCTACTGTGCTGCAGTCCAGCACCTTGGCTTCAACAGGCATGCAAGGAGCTGAGAGCCAACAGATTGTCTGCTTGAAAGTGAGACACAGCAATGCATCAAACATGCAAATCTGCTCTGCTGCTGCAGCTCCTTCCCAGGATATTTGCCCAAGGGAGCCGAGCAGCTGCTGCCGGAGCTTTGATAGTTTTAGCACGGAAAATCTATTATTCATACACACACACTCACTGAAGTCAGGATTAATGTGGCTTCAAAGTTGTGCAAGGATATTCCAATCTGTCCAAAACAAGAGCAGAGTCTCCAGCTGAAGTAACGGGGTGGGAGTTGAGTCAGCTTTTGAGAGGAGCAGGGCTGATGTCACTTCCAGTGGCAGTGGTGCCACTTCCCGCTGGATGAATCACAGGATCACTGAGGCTGGAAAAGACCTCCAAGATCGAGTCCAACCTTTGATCCCCACCTTGTCAACCACACCACAGCACTGAGTGCCACGTCCCGTTGTTCCTGGAACAATTCCTTGAACTGTTTTTCTGGGAAACTGGGTGCAACTGTGTTTTGTTCACCCTGTGACGGGCTGAGGTGGAGCTGCCCTCTCCTGCCAACCCTCCTGTCCGACATCTCCTCCTGAGATCATGGAATCATGGAACCACTCAGGTTGGAAAAACCCTCTAAGATCATAGAATCCAACCATTCCCCCAGCACTGCCGCGCCCACCCCTAATCCATGTCCCCAAGTGCCACATCCACGAGGCTTTTAAACCCCTCCAGTGGGATCCTTCTGCCCCGCTCAGGTGAGGCCCCACCTGCAGAGCTGCCTCCAGCCCTGGTCCCAGCACAGGAAGGAGCTGGAGCTGCTGGAGAGAGTCCAGAGGAGGCACCAAGGTGATCAGAGGAAAGGCTGGGAGAGTTGGGATTCAGCCTGGAGAAGAGAGGCTTTAGGGTGACCTCAATGTGGCCTTTCAGTATCTGAAGGAGCCTTAAAGAAAGAAGGAGAGAGACTGTTCACAAGAGCCTAGAGTAACAGGACAAGGGGGAATGGCTTCAAATGGAGAGCAGGGTTAGATGGGATATTAGGAAAAGATATCACCTCTGAGGGTGCTGAGGCCCTGGCACAAGTTCTCAGAGAAGCTGTGGCTGCCCCTGGATCCCTGGAAGTGTTCAAAGCCAGGTTGGATGGGGCTTGGAGCAGCCTGGGATGGTAGAAGGTGTCCCTGCCCATGGCAAGGGGTTGGAATGAAATGAGTTTTAAGCTCCCTCCCAACCCAAACCATTCCATGATTCTGATTCCCTGGTGACTCCACCACTGCCATGGGCAGCCTGTTCCATGCCTGACCACCCTTTGGTGAAGAAATGTTTTCCAGTATCCATCCTAAACACCTCCTGATCCCTAAACTCCCATGTATTTTCTCACCCATGGAACCTTCTGGAGTGCCTCAGACCCTCAGAAGAAACACACTGGCACCTGAGCAGGGCTGCAGAGATTGTCCAGGCACAGATCAGGTACAGAGCTGGTACCTGGAGATAACACAGAGGTATCCACAGGTGTCTGGAGATAACAGAGTTTTCACACTCCATGGCTGGGCTACTTGAGTCTTGTAATTTTTTATCTGTGTACACTCATGCCTTGTATTTTACAGTCAGGTGCCAGCAAAGAAGAAAGAAACAGAATGGTTGAGGTGGGAAGAGACCTCTGGGTGTCACCTGGTCCCTGTCCAGTATCTGAAGTAGTGAAGGATTAGAGGAAGCCCTTGGGTGAGTAGACAATTCAATCCCTGTGTCCTGAGTCACAACAATTTGTGCTAAAGTCCTCAGCTTTATCTCTGAAATAATCAGTGTTCACAGCAGGCTCAGGGCTGCAGAAGTAACTCTGAGGGTGCAGCACTCGAGGAGACTGAGACTCTCAGAGAACAAAGGAGAATCAATTTTAAAAAGCCTGTGTGGGGTCCTCTAGCCTTGGGTCCTTCCTAAACAGGACAGACAATGCTGGCGTCTTCGTGGAAAAGCTTTTTTGACATTCTGATGCATCCTTTTAAATTCATCAATAAAACTCTATTTATTTGATCATCCAAATTTCCCTGAAATCCTGATTTCCCCAGAGCATCTCGCTAAAAGTGCAAAACTAGAGGGAGGAAAAAAAAAAAGAACAAGAAAGGAGAAAGCACAAGTCCTTTTCTCTTTAATGAGTTCATTTGCTGATGTTCAACTCACAGATTTGCTATTAATGTTAAATTAGCTGGTTAAATTAGCTAATTATGGAAAATGTGTACAATAATCTCCATTTGGGACAACTGGCAGAGAACAGCTACTCAGCTAAACTGGTGAAGAAGTTACTTTTAGACCAAAGAAATTAGAAATACTGGAAACATTCAAATCAATCAGTGGCCTCTGTTCAGTATCCTGAGTGTCCAAAATCCAGTATCTGAGCAACCTGGTCTGGTGGAAGGTGTCCCTGCTCATGGCAAGGGGTTGGAATGAGATGAAATTTAAGGTTCCTTCCACCCCAAAATATTCTGGGATTCTATGAGTGACCAGGGATGTGTTTTTGAGGGAGCTGCATTAATACATTATATATTCTTACATTTTAACATGCCTGGCTACAGGCTGTGTATGTATCTGCACTCACTTTACACATGGAAGGAAATGGGAGGGTCCCTGTTACTCTGGTGTCATCGGAATTCTGGAATTCCGGATTATCTTCCTGGCTCTGCAGCCACTCTGTGGCTTGGGAAAGTCAGAGAATCAGAGAATTATTAAGGTTGGAAAAGACCTCTGAGATCATCAAGTCCAACCTTCAGCTGAATGCCCACTAAACCACATCCCAAAGTACCATTTTTACTTCTTTTTGAACACTTCCAGGGATGGGGACTCCACCACTGCCCTGGGCAGCTGTGCCAGGGCTGGACAACCCTTCCAGGGAAGAAATTTTTCCTGATACCCAATCTGCCCCTCCCCTGGCCCAGCCTGAGGCCGTTCCCTCTCTCCTGTCCCTGTTCCCTGGGAGCAGAGCCCGACCCCCCCGGCTGCCCCCTCCTGTCAGGGACTTGTGCAGAGCCACAAGGTCCCCCCGGAGCCTCCTTTGCTCCAGCCTGAGCCCCTTTCCCAGCTCCCTCAGCCTCTCCTGGGGCTCCAGACCCTTCCCAGCTCCGTTCCCTTCCCTGGACACGCTCCAGCCCCTCAGTGGCTCTCGTGTCCTGAGGGGCCTGGAACTGGACACAGCACTCGAGGTGGTCCCTCAGCAGTGCCCAGCACAAAGGGATGATGAATGTGGTGTGTATGGGGTTTGTATGTGGTGTTTGTGGTGTACATGGGGGCAGTTGGTCTCCTGAAACTCAGACAGTTCCCTCTGAAGTGGGCAAAGAGCAGCTGGGAGGGGCTTTTACCTTGGGCAAGTACAGCCAACACAAGTTTGATGCAGTTCTGGAGTCCACAAGCTGATCCAAATGTCTCCTCCAGGTGTCCCTCTGCGTCTTTTGCATTCAGGCACCATACAGAGATACCTTTGACTGGCATTTGATGACATTTTAGCATAAATTTACACTTTTTGCTGCCTGTGAAAGCCAGCACATCTCATTAAAAACCGATATTGGTACACCATTGTGGCACCTTGCTCAGGATGCAAATTCAGTTTCTCCTTGTTGCTGTACCCTGTTGAGCCAACATATGTCATGGCCCTTGAGTCTGAACGTGGCAGATGTCTAATTGACCTGAATAAATTTCCAGCACACACCACAATGGGTCACTGGAAGGTCCTAGGAACCCTCACCAAATTTTAATCAAACCTAATGAGACCAACAAGTGAATGCAGAGATGAGTTGTGTGATGCAGCAAATGCATCTAGAACCATGGGTGATTCATTCAACCCCAATTTTCTCTTCCTGGAGTTCCAGAGGACTTTGCTGGCTGCAAGGCAGGGAAGGGGTTGAAGTAGAGCCATTTAAGGAGCAGACCAGGTGGATCCCATCCCAGCAACAGCATGGAAGGTTTCTCTCTCCAGAGGGAATGGTCCTACTTAGGGAGGAGATATTGTGGATAGACCTGTCATGAAATGAAATTTCATCAAAGATCTGAGCCAGAAAGCCACAAAACCCTGTAGGACAGAAGTGCTTTGCTAGTAATGAGCTGTCTGCCCTTGGAGGAGAGCCAGAACCAGACATATCCCAAATAATTCTCCGACTTGGGCTTCCTCTTGCAGCTACCTGCTGGAATGATGGAATGCATGCTGGATTTTGGAATGCAGATGTAGCTGGAACTTATGTTAAAATAATTTTAAAAGAAGCAGGGTCATGTTGAGCCTTAGTACCAAAAGTGGTAGGAATTCTGAGGTTGAGTGTGTGGGCCTGGGACATCACACCAGCTTTTTACCACCTCCCCCTAATTAACCCATTCAGCCAAGACTGAGGCTTCTTGTTCCAGCAGCACCTGCTTGTGCCACCATGTTGTGCAAACCAATTTGCAAATATGCAAATTAAAGTATGTTTGCTGCTTGCCTTGAAGAATTTATGGTCCCCATCAGTAACTCAAGGGACAAGTCTGGACAGAAGAGGTGCCCTGCAAGCAGAAATCCCATTTTCAAAGAATTAAGGAGATAATTCAGAAAGAAGTAAGTAAAGCTGGAGAAACAAAGGCATGGAGCAATTTAGGTTCGTGCTTCAGAGCCCATAAAGAACCAGTACCAAGTAAGGAGAGGACTCAGGAGTCCTGCACTTGAGGCAATGTGGGATGGATCCCAAAAATAACTGAGGAATCAGACCATCATCTCACTGAACTTAGGACATTCTGCATAAACAGGCAGCTTTTGTCAATTCTCACCAGGTTTAAGTGAAGGTAAATTTGCCATTTCATCCGAGTTTTTCTTTCTGTTGCAGAGTCTTGTGATTTAAGCAGATGAAATGGCCTTTGAGCCTGCTGGAAAAATTTGCCTCCACTTTTGACTACAAAAAGCCTGAGAGCTGCTG
The DNA here is from genome assembly GCF_041296385.1 of Aphelocoma coerulescens. Taxonomy (NCBI): domain Eukaryota; kingdom Metazoa; phylum Chordata; class Aves; order Passeriformes; family Corvidae; genus Aphelocoma; species Aphelocoma coerulescens. Next base: position 2,871,070 of record NC_091014.1, on the reverse strand, counting down.
CACGAGCTGAATGTGCCTTTGGGAAATTTAATCAGATCCTTTTTGTCATGGCTTCCAAAGCAGAACGAAAAATTGGGCGCCTGACAGAAATCTGCCAGGTTGGAGCAGGGAAGGCAGGAGCTGGGAGAAGGTAAAGCATAAAAATGTGTGTTTGCTGTTTCCTGCACTATTGCTGCATTAGAGGTGTCAATCTGACACGGAAACTCGGGATGCAGAGATGGTGGATTCAGATTCAGCAAAGCCCATTACATTTACAAAAGCTCAGGAGAGATGTCCCAGCAAGAGAGTGATGTAATAACTACACGAAAATGTATTTTCAAAAAGATGGGCCCTTGGCTAAACTCTGTGCACCAGGGGATCTCTCTGCAGAAAGCTTCACTTATTACTTTCTTAAAATCCTTATTACATTTCCAGCTCTATAAAAACTGAGTAATTACTGTCTTCAATTACCTCTTGGCGCCAACTTGATTAATGTCCTTTACACCAATTGCTTTGTGAACTGTTGGAGAGAAAAGATGATCTGGGTCAACTCCATAAATGACTTTTTCAATGCCTTGTTAAGCTGAAAAGTCGGAACTTGTGTTCTCAGAGAAGGGTCATCACTTGATTGCTCTGAGGTGCTGCAATGGACAGACTGGTGGAAGCCACATTTCAAAATCAGGGTCCAAAATTCTGGGGATCCAGTGGGTCAGTCTTTCAAAGCTGGTTCTCTCTCTTTCCCTGCAAATCCCCCTGCTCTAAATCCCTGGCCCTGAGGCTGCAGAGATGGCACTAAGTGGGAGGATCAATGGTTGTCTGTTCTGGCTTTAATAATTAAAGCTATTGAGCTGTTATGTCTTGGATCAACAAACAGGGCTCACAGGTCACTCTGCCTGGCCTTGTAAATTGATTATTTTTCTACAGACAGTATTAGGGTCAGGGGGTTTGCCTGACCTGTTCTCCTAGGTCTGGGTATAAACAACTGCTGATTGGGACCATCTGGCCACGGTTTGGCTCAGGCCATTCATTATTCCCAGCACAAAAAGACTTTTCTCCTCCAGCAGAAGAGAGCAGTGTGTCAGTACCCTCGAGCAGGACCCTGCACCATGGAACAGGACAGCAAATAGGATTTGCTGCTGGTGTAGTTCTACTGCTGCCTCAGGATCTGATAGCTCATTAAAATCCCGAATTCTCTCTGTTGGCCCAAGTCATTTTGGGGCCTGGGTGCTGCAAACAGCTGGGCAAATGCTACAGAAAACTTTATCAGCTTCTCGTCTCCTGCTTCAGCACCCAGTGCTGACACTGAGGAAAACACAGGAATTTCTTGAACTGTCAGGGGATGATCTGAAAGTGGGTAGAAGGAAGGTGGGAGACAACCACAGCCGCTTGACCAGTGTTGGAGATACTCCTTAATAACTCGACCTGTCCTAAGAAATCTCACTCTGCCACTTGGCCCCCTGCCCCACAGAGCCCCATTCCCACTGGTGTTTGGCCAGTCACTGGGAGGAAGGCTAAGCCAAGTCCTGAAAGAGGAGGATTAAACCTCCTGGAATGGCTGCTGGCTCTTTCCCTCAACTCAGCAGGGATGATCCATGGAGCACTTCCAGAATCCAGGCGGTGTCTTTCCCTCACATCACAATCTTCCTTCTTCCTTACAAAATCAGCCAATCACTTATCTTAACTTCCCAATCCAGGCTTTTCTGTGGATCCATCTCTTCTCCAGGGGTTCCCACACCAGTGACCACCTGAGGCAGCTCCAAGGCCCCACATGGGCCAGTCTGTCCTGGGAAGTGCAGCCACACATGGATACCTCCAGCTAAGGACCCCACTGTTGGCTGCCAGCTGATTTTTGGGGTCATCTGGGTCACGACCTTCAAAGAAACCAAACTGCCAGGCTCTGGTTTTAATTACCAATTACCAGCAGCACTAATCAGAGGGATGCCATGAGCTAAACACTCCAGCATTGCTGCTGTGTCTCAGGCAGGGCTTGCAGCTGGCTCTGAGCATCACATTGTGGATGCTGCCCCTCTCTCTGCCTCCCCAGACAGCTTTTAAAGCTCTCCCAGGCACATCCACATGGTCTGCAGCCACTCTCTGATTGCAGCATAAATGTTTTCATTATGATCCAAGCCTCAGAGACACATCCCAAACCTCTGTCTCTTCCTCCTGCCCAGCTTCCATGTGGCAGGAGAAGGTCAGCCTGGAAACACTTTGTAATTGCTGGGGATCAATGTTGTTTTGCAATGCCAAATCCAGATCCGAGTTGCCAAAGGTCTTCTTTGCATGGAGGATTTTCAAGCAGAGACAATATGAAATTTGCTCCTTGCAGCACAGTAGAACAATTCCCAGCAGAACATTATTCCATGCTTGGGGCTCATTCTGTTGTAATCTCACCTGTCTGTACTTTGATAGTTGGGTCTTGGTGTTTGTCTCTTCTCATTCCTTCATCAGGCTCCCAGTGCTGCTTTCCTAATCAAGGCTTGCAGCATCCCTCATTCTCTGAGGGATTGTCTCCCTTTTCCTTTGATACCTGCGTGAGTTTGGAACACTTGAATTTTATGTGCTGAATCTTGAAATTTTTTTGTTTGTTTGTTTTGCTCATTTTGACATTTTGGGTGGGTTTTGCAATTCAAAGAACTTCACCCTGGGACTGGAGAAACCTTGGTGATTTGATTTCAGTGTGGGGTTGTGTGGTCCCCAAGAGGAGAGGGGTTTGAAGCACTGCTCAGGGCTGGATGAGCATTCTAATCCCTATGCTACCACCACAGGAGGCCACTCCTGCCTGTGCCAGGGGTTCAGACAGTGAGCTGTGTTCATCTCAGTGTGTATTGGATGGGGAAGGGTGAAAACACCAGATTTTTTAAGTGGGAGATGGGACTTGCCTCATTCTGGCTGAGAACAAGGGCAGTGAGAAGCTCTGCTGGGCTGAAGAGGCTTCTGAGTCACAGAATGAAAACTTTCTCTATCAAGGCATAGCCACTGGTGAAAATGTTGGCACTTGAAGGCCAGCAGGGATTTCAAAAGAAGAATTTTGCTGCATTCCCAAGATCCATGGTCCCATCTGAATCCCACAGTGACACCTTCCAGAGGAGAGAGCTGGACTCAGAATTTTCAGGTGTGTGCCAGCCCAGCTGCTCCATTTGCTGTGATCCTTGATGGCTCCAGGCTCCTCTCTGTATTCTCCTCTTTCCCAGCTCAGGGAGAGCTGAGCACCTGGGGACAGCATGGAAAGAAGGAACCCAAACAAGGGAAAACATCTCTGGATTTTGTTTTCCTTCTGCAGCATGTTGATTTATATTTTCAGCTGTGGTGGGAATAAAGTTCTCATGTTCCAGCCCCTTCCTATTCCCTGGAAGCAGGGGAGCTTTTTAGGGACTGAAGGCAGAAATACACTGAGGAATATCTCTACCCCCATGGCTTTTCCTGCCTTCACATTCCAGCAACTTCTGTATCCACTGAACTAAAACCACTTCAGACAAATGGCTTCTTGCTGAAGAGGCCGCAGCATTTTTCCAAAGGTTCCAAAATTTACTGAACTTGTAATGACCACAGCCGGCCACCCAGACTGTGATTGAGAGATCAGGATGTTCATAACCCAAGGCTACAAACTCACTGCTTCTTCCCTTGGAAAAATGAAAGTGAGGCTGTGTTTCTCTCCTCTGGTTCCTTTCTACCTCAGTGAGAGAGGCACACAGCAAAGGCTGTTCACTGTTCTGCACTTTTCAACTCTTCTTGTCGGCCCAAATCCACGGCTGCTTTGTATAACCCTGTGGGCACGGTTGGGTGGGGCCAGTCTGCTCCCTGGAATGCTATCCCACAGTGATCCATGAGGGAATCTTGCTACCAGTACGGAGAATTTCAGGAGAACACAAATCCAGCTTCGTTGTTATCAAATATCCAGGCTCTGTACTGCCCAACAGAAGAAAAACATTGACCTCAGTTTCATGAGGGTGTCACAAGCACAGGGACAGAAGAAGGTGGAGAGGTCTGGAGATCTTCCATAGTGACATCAAATCACAGATTCATGGTTTGGGTTGGAAGGGACCTTAAAGCCCATCCAGTGCCACCCCTGCCATGGGCAGGGACACCTTCCACTGTCCCAGGGTCCTCCAAGCCCCAATGTCCAACCTGGCCATGGACACTTCCAGGGATCCAGGGGCAGCCACAGCTGCTCTGGGAATTCTATTCCAGGGCCTCCCCACCCTCCCAGCCAGCAATTCCTTCCCAATATCCCATCTAACCCTGTCCCCTGTCAGTTTAAAGCCATTCCCCCTTGTTCTAACACTCCATACCCTTGTGCAACGTCCCTCTCCAGTTTTCTTGCAGGCCCAGGAAATGGCTGAAGGCCTGGAGAAGGTAAAACAGGACACATGGGACACAATTTTAGTAGGAAGGACAATTTCTTTTGGAACAGGGGATGATGGGCCTGGGTGAGCAGCCCAGCAGCAGATCTTCCTCAGCGACAATTTCCTGCAGGACTCACTGCATCAAGTCCCCTCATCTAAATTTTGAAAGAAGTAAGAAAAAGTCATCACAAGTTCACTTTAAGAGCAACGAAACCAACGTGGGTTCATTCCACAATTTACATTTCAGCCTTCACTGAGGTGTATTTTATTATCTTGCTAATTAATTATGCTACATAAATCTCCACTCTGCTACGGTTAAAATGTGGCCTCTGCCCCCATGAGTTTATAATTCAAATAGATGAGGTACATGAGTTAAGGAGAAAGATCTAACACAGGAACCAGCAGCACAATGATTTGTAAATTTAGGTTGTGTCACTACAATTTAAAAAGTATCAGTGGTGTTTAGTGGAAAATGTTGGGGTTTTCATCGAGCAAACAGGACGGGGAGCCTGGACAGGCGTTCCAGGAGCCTTTTTATTATTTTATTCCATTATCAGTCTCACATACAGAGTTGAGACAGAGATGGTACAAAGCTCACACCGTCACAGGCATCCAGAGACCCAGCCAAACCTAGAAACTCCAACCATTGTTTTAATGTCCTTGCTTGCTATATAATTGTATCCTATCTTCAAGTTTTCCCAGCTAGAGCTGATTCCTAAACTCTTTTTGCTTTATTTCTGAAACCTGCTTTTTTTCTCACACCTAAGAGCTTTTCCACCTTTTATGTTTCCCCACAGAAAATGTAAAGATTAAGGAAAAGGGGACACAATGGGAAGCAGGAGATGATTTGGGGAAGGATGGGGAATGGAGGGTGGCAGTGAAGGGGTGATGAAAGACAGCAAAAGGAGCAGCTGAATGACCTTCAGTGCCCGATCATCTCCAGCACCTGGCCTGACAGACACCTCTTAGTTTGTGAGAAATACCTGTTACTTGTGCTTATCTAATTTCTCACCAGATCCCTGGAGCTGGGTACTCCTTGAAATGTTTATCTTCCCCAAACCCATAAAGATCATGAGACAAAAAAATGATATTACATTGTAGGACTTGCCTTTCCTGGAGAGGAATTGTTACAAAGCAAGAGCAGTCACACCAATGCCATCTTTAACGCAGAGATGAGGAGACCTTTTAGTTCATTTTATCACATTACGTTTCATTTTATAGATGTACAGCAGACAACACTTCATTTTCTTGCTGAGCATTTAATATTGCCTGACCAGACTTTAAATGGGAATCACAGAACCTCTGCTGAATCATTTGGATACACCACCATCTCTAGGAACTTTTCAGGTGCACTGACAGCTTAAATTCCTGCAGCTCCAAGTGAATCTCCAAGAGACTCATCTTTCTTGTGCTTCAAAGGTCACATGGTCACCTCAAAGGTCACCTCTGCTCCACTGGCATCTTTTAAAGCACTGTCAGATTTTTTGGTGACTGAAAGATTATGGGTGAAACAGCCCAAAATCTCCCATCCTGATCTGTCCCCGCACCAGTGGTGAAGGAGTTGTGGGGTTCATCTGCAAGGATCTGTCTTGCTGGTTTTGTCCTTCTTGCTGATAACAAATAAAAAAATTGAAGGCATTCGTCCTCAGCCCTATTCAGTGCCCACAGAACACTGCTGTGCAACAAAGTTGATTTAAATTGTTCCTGTAGATTTGGTGCTTCACTTGGCCCTTTATCACAAGGCTTTCAAAGCCTGCAGCTCTCTGAGCGTCCTCACTCTGCCCACAAACACTTCCCCAAATATTTGGGAATTATCATCACTGCCCTCTTGCAGATTGGCTGATGCTCAACAGCTTCCAATTGGATCTCCAAAGCTGCGTGATGGGTTTGTCCAGAGATTTCAGATTTGCCCAGCCTGAGAGTCAGGGCAGTGACTTCAGGGTTCATCTTCCCCACCAAACTGGAGTAACTCCAAGGTGATGCATTGTAAAGTTTTTGGGCAAGGGGAAAGTCAACCCTTCTCCATCACCTAAGCTGTAGAGCTGAGTCTGGGCACATAAAATCATGGAATTGTTAAGGTTGGAAAAGACCTTTAAGACCATCAAGTCCAATTGTCAACCCAGCACCACCATGTTCACCTTTAAACCATGTCCCCAAGTGCCACATCCACACATTTTTTGAACACTTCCAGGGATGGTCACTCCACCACTGCCATGGGCAGCCTGCTCTAATTCTTAACATTTGTAATGAAAAAAAAAAATTCCTAATATCCAATATAAACCTCCCCTGGTACAACTTGAGGCCATTTCCTCTTGTCCTGACCTCACGCTGTCCCAGGCCAGGGCAGGGGGAGGGATCACAACAGCAGTCAGGGTGAATTTGACTGGCACCATATCAAAGGGTACAGAGCCAAAAACCATCAGCCACATGTGACAGACACAGCACCATTGAAGTTCAGAGTGGGATATTACAGTACAGAAGGTCTGAAGGGCTTTTTCTTGAAGAAACTCTCCAAAAGAAATACTTTCTCTCCCTGATTTTTTTTATTTTTAAGTGAAAATGCAGGACGAGAAGGTGCTGGTCAAACAGTGGGAGGCTCTGATTTCCAACAGCAGTGTGGGAAGCCCTTTCAAAGGCACCTCTCCTCTGTAAAATCACAGAATCATTGGGGTTGGGAAAGACCTCCAAGACCATCGAGTCCAACCTGTGACCGATCCCCACCTTCTCTCTAGCACTGAGTGCCACGTCCAGTCCTTCCTTGGACACCTCCAGGGGTAGGGACTCCACCACCTCCCTGAGCACTCATTCCAAAGCTTGACAACCCTATCCATGAAGAAATTCCTCCTGATGCCCAAACTAGATGTTCCCTGGTGCAACTTGAGGCCGTTTCCTCTCATCCCATCGCTTGTTCCCTGGAAGCAGGGCCTGACCAGGCAACCAGTCCTTTGAATATCCTTCAAAATCCCTGTGTTGAGCTGCAGACCGAGCACAGATCATTCCAGTTTCTTCTCCTCTTGGCAGCAAATCCTTGAGATTGCCAGGTAAGTGGGGATTGTTGTTGTGCACTTGATTTTAGCATCCCTGGGTCACAGCTCCTCCTGTGAAATGGGGGTTGTGGTGCCTGTCAGTGATAGATTTACTTTGTCAAAAGTACAACAACCGTCGTATTATCCTGCTCTTATATCACCTCAGAGCAAATTAAATTTGAGGCCAGCAGGACTGTTCAGCTGCTGAATCTTGTGCCCCATTTTCTGCAAGACAAGCCTTGAAATTGGCTGGCTGATGTCTCATTTCAGAAGGATTGATACCAGCACTGCTTCCCTTGGAAATACAGGAGCGCATTGCCGGTACTGGGAGCTTTACTCACTGCAGTTCAAGTTCTTGTTGTTTCTCTTGCCTGGAGCTTCTACTTCCACAAACCAGAAAATATCCAAAGCTGCATTCAGCAGGATGAAATATTTCTGTGAGCACTGGAATTTCTGAAGTCTTATCTCCGACATATGTCATGCTCAGCTGCCTGTGGTTCAAGAAGGTAGAGCTCTGGTATGAGGGTTTTTCCTGGGGTTGAGGCATCCATCAACTCTTCCTCCCAAGTGGATTTGCTGGGATAGGTGATCCAAGTGTCTCCAACTCCCCCTCAGTGCCAGCAGGACTTCTGGGACTCTTTTTTCTATCCAGCCACCTGGTCTCCCCCAAACTGTAGGAATTTAGGCTTGTTGAGCTGATGCCCAACAAATCCACAAGTCAAAACATGGGGAACTTAATGGAGCTGGATTAAAAGAAGTAGTTTGTGGGTGGGATCTAAAAGCTTTTTACAGAAGGGGGGGGGGGGGGAACCATAACTAAACATGGGAGAGTTGGAATGGGAATGTTGGGTTTTTTTGTCTCTTATGCACCTGAGGTTTTCCATGGTTCCAAAGGAAGATAAGATTTAAGGATTTTAATTTCAAGAAGCCAACCTGCAGCCTGCACCCGTTCACCTGAGGACTTGGAAAATGGCTGTGGACAATTGTAAAAACATCATTCCCTTAGTAAGGATAAGTAAAATAAAGGGAGAAAAAAATAAACCAAATAACTGGACTTTTTTTAATGGTTAAGAGAAGGAAAACATCCTCATTCACAGCATTTTACCTGCCTTTGAAGAGAAACGCCTCACACCTGCTCTGATTTCCTTCAGGGACTGCATTACCAGAGGTTCTGTGGCTTTGACATCAGAAAAGCAGCAGTATTTTTCCACTTAACTTAATCTTAGCTATTATTTTTCTGCAGCAGCAGAACACAGCGCAATGTGGGAAATGTCAGGAGGCAAAAAACAATAAGGAGACATTTGAATCATATCTCTGCCTTGATTCCCAGCATTGAGCCAGGCAACTTCTTCTCCTGCCCCAGGAGTTTCTTCTTATTCACAGAGACAAAAAGAATTGATGGCAGCTACGTGCTGGGAAGAGAAACTGATTGTTGCTGTGCAGAAAATCCAAAAGACAACATAAACCAGCTTTAGTTCACACTTATTTAATGGTAACTAGGAATAACAAGGTCATCCTGATGTGTGACTAATCCTAGAGCCAAATCCTGATGTTTCAGCACACTTTTACTCAGTTCTGTACTCAGGCAGTTTGGCAAAGCTTCATAAGAAAACCAGAATTAAGTTTATTGTAAGAAGAGGAATGGGACCCGATTCTTTACCCATGCACCAATTTCAGCTTAATGCAGCTGATGTGGGGGTGACAAGCTCTGTAAGAAGGGTAGAATAGATCTCATTAAACTGACTGAGAGATGCCAACAGGATCAGGCTCATTTTCCACAGGCAGAACTGCTCCTACAGCCCAGATGGAATGTCCTAGTTTGAAAACAAACCAGTTGGAGGCAGCAAGTCAGAATAGCCATTTAACAGGGAAATTAAAAAAAAAAATAAAGGCAGAAAACACTGATTCAAACTGAGAGAGTCAGGATACAACCTGACACCCTGTTAGTCAGGGTGCTAGTAGCTGCAGTCCTCCTGAAGTGGTGGATGTGGTTCTGTCGAAGCTGTGATCCTGTAGAAGGGTCTGCTCTTCCTCGGAAGGTCCAGTGGTGGCTGTGTAGCTCCTATCCTCTGGAAATCCAGTGGAAAAGGGTGTCTGTGGTGTTGGGAATCTCAGATTATATCCGGGATGGAACGGTTGGTTCTTCCTTCTGGGTGGAGCATCTCACAATGGGATAATGAGTGATGAGGCCAGGTGTTGATGGGCTCATTAACAGAAGATAGTCCGGAGGGAGGAGGCAAGGAAACACTGCCCCACCTGGTTCCAACAGCTCCTGAGGATGGTAATAGAACACACTGCAACCCAGGGCATGGAAATTCTGGCCTTCACTCTGCTCCCATCTACACGGCTGGAAGTCAAAGGGGATTTCATTATTACCAATATAAAGGCATTACACATGAGGCAATTACACCGGTAGGAGATTGGTGTGAGCTGAACCTTTTTGTCTGACATTTCCACTAATGTTTGAAATGAAATAACAACGTACTTGTGGTATTTTTTCAAATGTTAAAGCTGTGGTTGAGAGACCCCGTGTGTACATCAGCCCTGAGCACTGGTAAACCTCTTCGGTTTAGGGATTCCCAAGAATTCCCAAGAAACACCTAGAAAATATCAGGGGATAAACTGTGGAAAGGGTTTGCAGGTAAAACTACCTTGGGAAAGGAGGGAAGCAATCCCTTTGTGTCACACAAGTCATATGGGGAACAAAACTCTTGCCAGTGGAGTTTGTAAAACACCTCCTGAGGGAATAAACCATATTTCCCAAAGAACTGCTCTGCCTGTGCCTCCTCTGGATTTCCTCTAGCATAGCTCTGCACCACTGTGGTGTTCCCTTGGGAAACTGGCCCAGTGGATGAGGAACAGCTCAGCACAAGCTCACCCCTCCTTTTTTATTATTGAGGGGAGGATGAGGAATGAAATCATCTTTGATTCCCAGTCTCTTCTAAATGGGGGGACCCTCTCCTGAGCCAATCTGATCTCTATTAACAAGCTGTGACAGTGATTCATTCATCATCGTGAACATTTTGTTTGTCAGTTTGGACTTCCTTTCATTTGAGCAACCAAGGAACCACCCATTTTACCAGATACACCTCAGAGTACTAAAACACTTTGTGAAAGAAACGCGAAAAAGAAAAGAAAAATTCTTTCCCCTGTTTTCCCTTCCACCAGTTTTCAGACTGAGACCCTTTTTTGTAAATTGTGCAAGGAAAAATGATGCTCTCGTGACCCTTCAGCCTCATTGTATTGTATATTGTTAATCAAGAGAGATCTCAGCATTCATGTGCTGCATCAGCCAAACCTCTGTTGATTTCTCCCCTTTCATTTAAAGAAAACATAAATTCCCACCTGTGGCTTTCCTTGGGTGAGGAGTGAAGGGAAAGGGCTGGTCAATGAAACCAGGCAGTGGTTTAGCAATTAGAGCCCAGGACTGAAAGTCAGCCAGGTCACAGTTCTGGGGGGGATTTGCTGCTGTTTGTCCTGATGAAGTTCCTCCTAAATGAGGTGATTAGTGCAGCTGTCAGGAATAAAAAGGTGGGACCCATCGATTTCATCCCCACTGCAGGCTCCAGGCCGTGCTGGAACAGAGCAGTCGATGGGAATTGCCAATTGACTGAAACAATATTGGCAAGTCGGCAGTTTGAGGAAAAACTCCCTCCAGCCAGTGCACAAACCTCTCTCCGTTCAAATCACCGTCCTTGGGCAAAGGCATTGGCAAACCTGCTCAGAAAATCAAGGCAAATGAGTTTGTTGGTTTTTTTTTTTTTTTTTTGGCATAGCTGAATAGGAAATTGTGGAGCTGGGAGCTCATCTGCACAGGGGAAATGTAGCAGAACAGCTACACGGGAACACACTGAAGTGCACACCCTACCTGGAGATAAAAATCACTTTACTTTGGAGTAATTATTCTGTTCTGAAAACACACTGCTTATTCAGGAATAAAGCATCTTTTATTTCAGAATTAAAGTGCCCGTGCTCTTACTCTGTCCTTCTGCTAATGATCATGGATACAGCTGTTGATTATAATAAATGGAGGCTCTTCCACAACAGCTACGGTGGAATTCTTCCCCTTGCAAATAAGGAATTACCATGCTTCCAATTACCTCGTGTTTCAAATACAGCTCATATAAATGGATGCTCTTGACTTACCTACAGATTTCAGCAATTTCCATGCAATTAAATCGTTAAAGTGCAGCTTTGGGCTGAAAAAAACACCTCTGGAAGAGCAGCATCTTTGACATGATGGAGTGAACCTGGTTTAAAAACACCCAGCAGCTCCGAGTGATGCAAATGATGGCTGTTCCTATCTTTCCTAAGGAATTCTGCCTCTACAACAACAATCCTGGGGTTTGCAGGGTGTTTTTAACACCAGCTCTCAAAGGATGTGACTGGAGAGGTGTCCTTATCCCTCAGCTGGAAACAGGGAAAGTGAGGCAGCTCTTGGGACAGGTTTGTTTGATGTTTTGTGAAAAACAAGCTTTAGTTTTCCAGCCCTGGACAGGGTGACCTCCACCTTCCCTTTTTCTGAAGCTGATCCTGCGGCAAGGGATGGAGCATGTCCACGGTAAAGCAAGGATTGAGGACAAGGAGGTTGGTGTTCAGTATCCTGGAACCACAGCATCGTAGGATCACGGAATATCCTCAATTGGAAGAGACCCACACGGTGAGTGCTGGGTGTCGGAGCATTTCCCAGGTTGTGAACTGATTCCGATCCGTCACCTCCAGCTGTTCCAAACCCACAGTTCCTGTGCCAAATACTCAGGTTTGCTTTCAGAGCTCGTGTCAAGGACCTCCTGGGCTGGCTCATCTTGGGTCACCTTACTGCCTTCCCAGTGAAAACTCGGGAAAATTATTCTTAATAATATTGTAGCTTAAAGACATTAAATTAAGGGAAGCGTCAGCAACTCTTGCAGGTGTATTTGTGATCAGACTCGCTCGGGCTGTGACACACTACAAGTATTTAGCATTACTAATTCATAGAACACGTTAATTTAAGTAAGTAGGGCACTTTATCCACTTTTAACGCTATAAACATTTAAATCCCTCACTGTTCAGCCAGCCCAGCTCCGTGAGAGTTCGGAGGGGATGCTTTGGTCCCTCACACCCCCACCCCGTTTCCTGCTGCTCCCAGAGCGAATGATGGCTTTTGGGCACAGGTGTCTTTGAAGGTGTATCTTATTTGGTCGATAATTTTTTGACCTGTTACTGATTTTTAACCTCTCACTGATTTTTAATCACCTGTCGGAGGTTGGGGGGGGGGGGAAGCCGTATCGCTGCCGCCATAAAAACTACAACTCCCAGAAGGCTCCGCGGCGCTGCACCGCACTTGGATGCCGCGCGCCCCGCCCTCCTCACTTCCTATTGGTTGGCAGCCCGTCCCCCTCGCCTGTGATTGGCTGCGGCGCGCCACCACGCGTGTCTGCGCCGTATTTGAGGGGGCGCAAGATGGCGGCGGGCGACGCGGTGGGGAGGTACCGCGGCACCGTGGGCAGGAGCAAGGACCCCTCGGGGCTGCTCATCTCGGTTATCAGGTAGGGGCGGCCCCGCTCCGCATCCTCCGGGCCCCCGAGGCTGGCCCAGGGCCGGGTGCGGGCCCTGCTGTGCTGGGGAGGCCCGCCCGGGTCGGGCCTCAGGGGCACGGGGTCCCTCCTGGGCATCGGGTGCCTCTAGGCTTGGGTTCCTCCTGCTCCTGGAGCGCTGGGGAGGGTGTAGTGCTGGAGCAAACCTTGTCCTGAGGGCTGTCCTGTTGCTCTGCTGGCTCACTTCCTCCTGCTCCCAGTGCTTTGCTTCATGCTGGGGTCAGAGAGACCTGGACAGGCTGGATCGAGGGGCCGCGACCAAGAGAGTGAGGTTCAACAAGGCCTAGTGCCGAGTCGTGCGTTTTAGCCACAATAACCCCGTGTACTGCTCCAGGCTGGGGCAGAGTGGCTGGGAAGCTGTCCAGCAGAAAAGGACCTGGGGGTGCCTCTTGACAGCGGCTGAACATGAGCCCAGGTGGGCAAGAAGGACAGTGGCACCTGGTCTTCATCAAAAATAGTGTGGCCACAGGACCGAGAAAGTGACTGTCCCCCTGTGCTGGGTGTTGGTGAGGCCACACCTCGAGTGCTGTGTCCGGTTCTGGGCTCCTCAGCTCAGGAAGGACATGGAGGGGCTGGAGCGTGTGCAGGGAATGGAATGGAACTGGGAAGGGGCTGGAGTGGCTGAGGGAGCTGGGAAGGGTCTGGAGCCCCAGGAGAGGCTGAGGGAGCTGGGAAAGGGGCTCAGGCTGGAGCAAAGGAGGCTCAGGGGGGACCTTGTGGCTCTGCACAAGTCCCTGACAGGAGGGGGCAGCCGGGGGGGTCGGGCTCTGCTCCCAGGGAACAGGGACAGGAGAGAGGGAACGGCCTCAGGCTGGGCCAGGGGAGGGGCAGGGTGGCTGTTAGGAGGAATTCCTGTACAAAAAAGGGTCATTAAACCGTTTTGGGTTTAATGGAATGAGCTGCCCAGGGCAGCGGTGGAGTCCCCATCCCCGGAGGTCTTGAAGAAAAGACTGAACGTGGCACTCAGTGCCCTGGTCTGGGTGACAAGGGGGGGGTTTGGTCACAGGTTGGACTCCATGGCTTTGGAGATCCCTAGCATTACAACAGAGATCTCTTCCAATCTCGCTGATTCTGTGAATAAACCCTGCAGGTAGTACCAGCTTAATGCCATTCGTGAAGGCCAAGGCACTGTCATGTTATTGCTGTGGAGTCCATGAGTGACCCCCACCCACAAACACAGCAGCACTGGGTAAAATTCATCTGGTTACAAGTCTGGAGAACCAGGAAGTCCAGTGTGCAGACTCCATCCTGTGTGGCAATGCCAGAGTGGGCAAAGTGCTGCTGCTTCCAAGTCTGTCGTGTTGGGATTGAAAAGAAAGAGTTGTGTCCAGTCATTTTTAGGCATCGATTTTTGTCTGCCTTCATTCCTGAACTCTCCTCTGCTGGAGAGTTCTGTGACAGGCTTGGATGTGAATTCACTGTCCACCCCCAGTACTTCCTTTAGCTGCTTGTAAATCTTTCCTGTGCTGCTTAAAACCAGTGGGTTGGCAGCTGATGGCCCACACTGAAGGTTTTAAATGTTCTTACACATTTTAAATGTGCTTACACAGTGGGTGTGGGCAGCTGCAGTCACACCAATGGGATACTTTGAGTTGTAACGAGCTCCCAAACTCTGGATTCTATTTCAGTGTTTTAGAGAGAAGCTGCAGTCATTCAGCTACTTTGGAGAAGTTATTGTGGCAATAGTTCTGTATCTAGGACATGTTATGATTTAAATGTCTTCTTTGAATGATAATGTTTAGGGCATAATTCTATTTTTCATTGCTCTGGTATTTAAAATCTTGCAAAACTTGAGGGAAATGTTGGTTCTGGAAAAAAAAAAAGCAGCTGGTGCCACTGTCTGTGGAAGAATAATAAACATGCAATGGTTTTGCAGCACTTCCTGTTGTAATCATCTTTTTTCTATGTTTCCTGTAATTTCCAAGAGTATTTTAAGGTCTTGCTTTTGTACCTCTATTTTAATAAATCTGGGCTTATTAAATTTATTTTAAAACAGAAGAGCGAGCTCACAGCGTTCTGTTCTCCAAATAAGAAGAAATGTTTGTCTCATAATCTTTGGCTTCCAGGCACTGATACCTTGGTTAGTTTAGGTCCAGTGTTTAGACACAACATTGAGTTATTGACTTTATGAAATTAAAGTTATTCAGTAGAACAGCCTGATAACTAAACTTCTGGAGTTTAATTAGAACTTGGTTTGGATGTAGAGATTCTCTGCAGAGCTTGAAGTGTCAGGTTGAGCCAGACCATGAAAACCTGAGGGCAGAACTGATTGCACAGGAAGGAAAAAGTGTTGTGGTAATAATATTGATGTTTCTTAGGCTTAGCCAAGTACAGAAAGCAAATGGTGTGAAAAGGAATTTAAATCACTTTTCTCTGTACGATGTTTTTGTGTAGGAGCTCAGGTGAGGATGAACTTGCCAAGCAACAGGTGAATTTTTCAGTGGTTTGTATGGTCATAAAATACCACTGCAGACAAATTTAAACCTGGGTGGGTTAAATGTAATTTTACTCAGCTACAGAAAAATACTACAGATCTGAACAGCAAGCTGTTGGTTTTAAATGTGACTGAGTTTCCTGTTGTTGATGGCTTTATTTCCAAAACCTTTATGCATAATAAAGGCTTCTGCCAATCTTTGTGGTTTTACACTTGCATTTCCTTATTTATTTAGGCTGTTTATTTCTCCCCTGTTGCTATGTGAAAGGCCCATAAAGGGAACAGTGTATGAAAAACAGGAAAAGTTTGACTGCATTTTTCTGCTGTAAACAAACAAAACCAGAGGAGCTTCTTCAAGTATTGATGTTTTACTTGGTTACAGCAAAGACAGTGATGTTTTCCAAAAACAAATCTTGTTTAGGTCTGCAAAATCTCTTCATATTGCCTATGAAATGCTTTGAAATGTGAAGCTGAAAGGCCTTCTGTAAACAGAAATTATTTTATTAATGAAAGGATAATTTCTGATATTTACTCAAGCTCAGTAGCTCTCCGTCACAAGAGACTGAATAATTTACTTTTCTGTGATCCCAGATTTAGGGGTTCTTGTAGTTATGTGACTGGACTTCCCAGGAGAGTGTCTCACTTGCAGGGAGAGTGTTAGGGGTGAGATCCTGGACAAAGTTTAACTTGTATAGCAGCACTGAAATCCAGTAAGAAATGGAATTTTATGGGGGCTGGGGCTCTGGTTTGGGAATTTTCAGTCATCCCTGCTCTCTGTGGTGCTCTGAGGTGAAGGAAAACCCAACAGGAGAGTGTCCCACGTGTGATTCCTTTCTGTCCCTGTGAAGTGTCACTTTTTCTTGTTGTGTCAGGGAACACATTTGTCCTTTGGGAGTTGTTTCCTGTAGGAGGATTCACGGACTCATGGAATTGACCTTGGTTTTCCGGTTGTTGCCAAGAATAGAGACTAAAGGCAGCCTCGAGGATGGATTCATTTGGAAGAATGTTCTGTGAGGGATGTGCAGCTGTCCCAAAAGAGCCAGGAGCTCCCAGGGAAATCCCAGAGCTAGGAAGGTGTAGTTCTACCCCCAGCAGTGCTGGGGTCACCCTGACTTCTTGGGCAGTTCCCCTCTTGTTTCTCCCAAAGGAAAAATAAAGGGATTGTCCACAACAATAAATCTTTTGGCAGTAAAGAGTGTCTGGGAAGTTTAATGTATGTTTGCAAAGTCTGCCCTTAAATCCCCACTTTTGCAGCAGCTTTCTTTTCTTTCCTTCTTTTCCCTGTGCCTTTACAGCTGTCGGGACTATCTTCAATTTGTCCTTGTCCTCAGAGTGCTGAGAAGAAATGACCATTATTTGCCATAAGAAAACAGCTCCTGGGATTGTGACTTTCAGAGTGGATGTTGGATATCAGGGCTTTACAGCTTCCTTCCCTGTGCTGCTGCACTTGTGCTCATTCCTCTTCCAAAACCTGCTAATTCCTTTGTGGATGAGAAAGATCCCTCAAGTTCCATAAATAAAAGTTACTTTGTAAGGTCAAGATGCTGTCACAGGAGACCAGAGGCTTTTGTTGGAGAAATCTCCTGCTGACCCTAGGGGCTTTGGCAATGTCTTTTTAAAAACCATGCAGATAATGGAGAGAATTTGGCTCATCTGCTGGAGGACAACTTGGGGAATATTTTATTTTATCACTCAGAGGACAAACGTGTGTTTGTATATTGATTTTTCTTAACCTTTTGTTTTGTTGGTAGCTGGTTGAAGCAGCTTTTGTATTCTGAAACAAGCAACCTGGCATTTAGCAAATGCTTTTTTTTTTTTTTGAGAGAGAGATCTTGTCAGATTTTTAATTGGTGAATGTGTCTGCCTTTTATTTATTGTTGGGCGTTTTTCTTCCCAATTAAAGGTTGCTATTTTTTAAACCTGGCCTTTAATAGCTGCTTTAATTGGGGGAAAACAAAGTTTAGCAGTGACTCCATAAGACCTCAGTGAAATCTTTGTGCTGAGCTTTCACAGAAGCAAACGCACCTGACAGATCTCTGCAGAAGTTGAGACTGCAGGCAAAAAACCTTGGAACACATTTTATTCTTCACAAGTGGAATTCTTTTTCTTTAATGCTTTTGGCCACTATTTTCATTATGGGTGAACTTTGCTGAATGGATTTTTGCTAATGACCTGGCATTTGGTCTTCTCTTCGTGTCTAAAACAATAGAACTGAGATCCCAGTTTGTGATGGAGAGTGAGTAACAGGGATGTGGAGCTGTTGCCCTCGTTGTTGCGTTTGAGAAATAGCTGCTACAAGGAATAAACTCGAGTTATTCTGATCTGTAATGGTCTCTTAAAACCACTTTTATTGCTAATGGTGTTTTCTGGTGTTATAAAGGTAGCAGTTCTTCTACGAGAAAAGTACTTCAGAAAGTCCCTGAAAATAAATTGTATATGGCAGAGTGTGGTTGTAAACTATAAATTTCCTTGAAATGATCTCCAGGCACTTGTATAAAATGTTTAGGTATTTGGAAGATGTTGGGCTGTAGCTTGATACAGACCCTTGGTTGTATTTAAGAATGGGCAAAGGAGCACGTGTGAATACACAACCACACAGAAAAGGACAAGATGTGTGACTGTGCCAAGTTAAAAGCTCAAGGTACTTTATTTTTCAGCCCTAGCTTTAGACAGTGCTCTGTGCAGTGGAGTTGAACCTACCCTGGCAAAACCAGGAAGTGGAAATAGCTGGTTTTGTTAGGAAGTGATTGTGGTTTTAACTCTTTCAAAGGTGTTGTTCAACAGCTCTTGGTTCTGGTGCAGTTTTGAAACCTTCAGGTGAATGATGAAATTCCCCAAGCCTCCTGCTGGCTCCTGCAGGGCTGCAGGTGAGATATCGAGGGTTCAGGGTGCACGGTGGGCAGTGGCTGCCAAAATATTCTTTATCCCTGAATTATCCAGGTGACAGGTCTGAGTAGCACAGTCCAGCCTCTGCTCTTGCAGATCTTGAAATACTGATCCTTAGGGCTTTTATTTTCTCCAGGGAATGTGGTAATACATGGAATAGTTGGTTTGATTATCGGATCTAAAGTTAATTGCCAAAGGAAGGTAAGAGTTGGTTCCTGTGGTTTCCTATACGTGGAGACAGCCCTGGACAGGGTCTCACATGGTGGAGTGGGAGCTGAGTCCCTCTGCTTGTGCTTGGAGGTGTAAGTGGCATCTCCTGGGGCTTTCTGCTACCTCCATCCCTGTTCCTGCATGGAAAATGTGCAGCTGGTTGGTGTCCCTGAGGTTTTTCTGTGTGTGGGATTGAAACTCTTCCTGTGCTGCTCTTGGAGCCACTGCAGTCCAGTCTTTGTTTCAGAAATGAGCTGATCACTCACTCCCCTGGTGTTGTTTGTATCGGTGTGAGGAAATTTGATTAAAGGTTGGTTAATTTAGCAAAATAAAGAATTCCCTGCTGGTATTTATTTAGATGGCTGGAGGCTGCTCAGCCTTTTTGCTGCAACTCTCCTGTACCCATCTGCAAGGCCTCAATGATAAAAAGATCATCAGCTTCTGTTGAAAATGCTCTAACCAAGTGTGTAAACTGCATGAAAGATTAATGGAATGTAAGCAGAGGAGGAAAATGTTTTAAAATGCTCTGTTTGCTCTGTGTGCTTAACAGGATTGTGAACAGACTTGGTGCTGCTGTTCCTTGTAGTGAGTTATTTCTTTGCACAAGGGAGATGGAGTTCTCTGCAGGCTGAATACCTTGTGTTCCCCTTGGTGAGGATGGAGTGTGCTGGCCTCAGGATTTCATTTATTTTTTAATTTATTATTTATAATTGTTACAATCAGTTCTTGGGATACCCCATTTCCCATGCCCATTGGCTTGGACACTACAATTTTTGACTACCTGCTTTCCAGCACCTCACTGTCTCCACAAAGGAATAGTTTCTTTCCTGAATGCTTGAATTCATTTCCTCAAATCCAGAATCTCACAGGAACAATCCATTAACCTGTGAAAATAATGAGAAAACATTCAACATGTTGCTGCCAAGTTAAATTGTTAAATACCTTTCAGAGTTTGTTTTTTTTTTTCCCTTCTGTCTGGCTTTGTTTCATAAGGACCCAACTTTTACAGCGGTTTCCGTGAGACTCTGGAGAGGTTTCAAAACATGAATTATCAGATTATACACTTTGAGGTTAAATAGTGCTGGAAGCTGTAGATCACCCCATCTGGGACTTGTCTTTAAGACAACAGTTTTCAATTATAAAATTGAAATAAGTCCATTTAGTTTAATGAACCTCTGGAAAATTTGTAGCTCAGTGGAGACACAATGGGTTGAAGTACAGTTGTTCTTGTCCTAGAGCTTTACTAAATACTCTCAGTGTGCTCTTTTGAAATGTATCTGCTTGTGAGGTCTCGTGGGGTGGAACAGCAGTCAGGAGGAAGAATATTTGCTGAACTGCTCTGGACAGGATCTTTTCCCCAGAGAGGATGTTTTCACACCCATCAAAATAAGGTTGGGAGCAGGGGGGAAATATGAATAAACCCCTGAATTTCAGAAAGGAGTAGATTTTATTCTGATTAACTCAGGGACTTAAATACTGGTAAGATAATGTGTCTTTGATCTTAGGTGTTGCTTGACATTTTCATTACAAGGCCCAGTCCTTGAAATTACCAGTGTCAAAGACACTGTGTGATGTTGTGTGTCTCTCTCTGATGCCATAAAGATTTTTGCCTTTTCCTTTATACCCCTGTTATACCTTTTTACAACTTCTGTATTCCTAGTGCTTTTTGCCTCCATTCTTGGACTTGTTTGTCAAGCTGAGAGACTGAACATTTTAGAAGCTTCGTAGCCAGGGATCAGCGTGCCCCAGAGCCCAAGGTCCTCTCCAGAACACATTCTGTAAACCAAGATAGAACCATCCAGGGGAAGGCTCCTTGGGGAGGGGGGCTCACTTGAGCCTCTCATTGGGGAATCTTTGATAGATCTGCTAATTAGTAACACCTATAATGATATACCCAATGTTGGGGAGGGGGTCAGAAAGAGAGAGAGACACAGAGAGACTCGGCGGGGTGCATCTCGATGCACATGACCTGGACGTGTGCACCTAAGGATCCTTAAAATAAATCCCAAGGTAAAATCCCTTTTCCCCTTCTAACCGTGTGTGACTCTTGATTTTAAGACCAGGAAAAGGCATCATCTCCAGCTTTGCAGGGGAGGGGGGGGAAGGCAGTAACAAATGAGTGCATTTGTCACGGGTTATTGCTTGTAGAGCACTTAAATGCATCTTCCACACCTCTGGGAAGTCAACACTTGATCCTCCCAACAACTTGCACTTCAAACTCACTCACTGCAGCAATTCCTGGGATCATTTTCAGCCTGACAGTGCCTGAGGAACTCTCTGCTCACGGCAGCTTGTGCTGGGCGGTGAGATGTGGAAGATGATCCCTCTCATCTCAGTTATTTTGTTCCTCTGTTGCATGCTGTGCTCCCCTCAGTTCTCCTGGTGGTGCTCCCTGGCTCTCAGCGCTCCTGCCTGGCAGAGCCGCTGCCCTCGGTGCCGCTGTCTCTCCGTGTGGCCGCGCTTGGCCTCGGCTGCCAGAGCGCCACAACTGCTGCAGCGATCGCCGGGCTTCAAACCGAAATGAGAAAGCAAATGCTGGAATTGCTGCGTGGCCACAGCCGTGAGCAAGAGTGGCCTGATGAGAATAACTGCATTCTAATGGGTTTCCTTTGACTCTGCTTTTTTTTCCTCTTCCTTTTTACTACTGAAGTTTCCTTGGTACATTGCAGCTGTTTCCTGCAGAGAGGACACTGGGCTTTCTAGACATCCACAATGCTCTGCTTAAATTATTATTTGTTGCTTCTAGCAACTGCTTTCTTTGTTTAACTCCACAAATCCTTTGTTGGTCAGAATTGTCTATTGGCTAAAGCTGTACTTTTTTTTTCTGTACCTTCTTTTATTCTGCTTTGTGTTTTAGGTCCTTGGTGTGGTGTAAAATGGAGAATAACAAAACAAACAAATCCCTCTAATTTTCTTTCCTGAAGGGTGATTTTGATAGTTTTAATGCTGCACTGTTTATTTTATTATCTGGACTGATGCAAGTATATATACAATTATGTGATATATTTGAGTCCCCCTGTGCTGGCACTGCTGAGGGACCGCCTGGAATCTCAGGGGCAGTTTTGGGCCCTACATGATAAGAAGGACATGGAGGGGCTGGAGTGTGTCCAGGGAAGGGAATGGATCTGGGGAAGGGGCTGGAGCCCCAGGAGCGGCTGAGGGAGCTGGAAAGGGGCTCAGGCTGGAGCAAAGGAGGCTCCGGGGGGACCTTGTGGCTCTGCACAAGTCCCTGACAGGAGGGGGCAGCCGGGGGGGTCGGGCTCTGCTCCCAGGGAACAGGGACAGGAGAGAGGGAACGGCCTCAGGCTGGGCCAGGGGTTTTAGATTTTGATAACAGGAAAAGTTCCTTCTGTACAGTGGTGGAGTCCCCATCCCTGGAGCAATTAAAAAACCATGTGGATGTGGCACTTGGGATGTGGGTCAGTGGTGGCCTTGGCAGTGTGGGGGAAAGGGTTTGTCTTGACGTTCTTATGGGTCTTTTCCAACCTTAACATGATAAATTGTGAAACATATTCAGCAGAGTTTTTACAATACTTCTGTTTAATACCTCCCCAGAACTTGTTATCTCCAGACTTCCAAGATGAGCAGTAAAAGAATTATCCTTTAACTGTCACCCAAACCATAAAACAATGAAAACCTCACCCAATTTCTTCAGAAGGGATTGATCTTGTCTATCCCTGAAATTCTGGGTTTCACCCAGGGCTGCTGCTGTTAAACAGATTTTTGGTGTTTTTGCTGGAGGAACAGGTCAGTACATCAGTGAGTCCTACCTTGGCCACACATGAAATGCAGCTGTAGCTTTGAGCAGGACAAGCTTTCAGCCACACTGCTCTGAGCAGTTGGTACCACAAACTGTGTGTTTGTAGCTTCAAAGGTGTTTTAAAGTGAGGAACTGGGAGCCTCAACAAGGTGTGTGATACAGCACAGAGAACTTGGAACAGGTGGTGGGAAGTTTACTGTGGATTCCTGTTAAAATAGGAGCTTTGTTTGATCCCCCCCAGAGATTCAGCACTCAGTTCAATTGCACTTCACTAAAATGTTCTTTTTCCTGATCAGATGAGAAACGTTCAAATTTTAGCAGCTCTTTTTTTTTTTTTTTTGGTGGTGTTTCCCACTGTCTTTAATGAGTATTTTCATTTGAATGCGTGATGCTGAGTGAAGAAAAGTGAATTGCATGCTCAAAGAAACCTGATCCAGAAGAAAAAGAGGATTATTCCTGGATTTCCAAGCTGCACCTGTGCATCATGTAATACTCTTTTCTGTCTTTAACCACCAATATTTACATAAGTCTGCTCTGATGTTGGGGAGCAGAAGAAAAAAGGCTTTTAGAGGGATACAAAGATGCTGAACACCCCACAGTGTTGGTCAAAAGCAGTGGGGCCTTCAACACTCCTTTCCTGTAAGAATTATCTGGTGCTAACTGAGCATTAATTTCCTAAAACTCGTATTTGCATTTTGCACACAGTATCTGTTCTTTCAGTTTTGCTTAATAAAAAGAATCCACACAAGCATAATGCCCACATACTGTTACTGCAATGTTCTTCCTGTGAAACAAATTTTCTAGTCAAGAAATTGATAATTAAGCCTCGGTTTGCCATCCATAGCTTAGAAGTAATCACACTTAACAGGGCTGGCCCTAGGGCAGGTAAAGTAGGCAGGCAGTTATCCACCCAGCCTGGCTGGAGGCATCAGAAAAAGCAAATTTACAGAAATGAAACATTTATTATTCATTAATGTTAACAGTTCTCTCTTAAAAATTGACATAATCTAATTTTCTTGGTGTTTTATCGGGCAGGTAGGAAGCTGACAGCGGGCTGGTAAAAGGAATTGCTCATCTGCACTGGAAAACAGAGAAAATGTATAATACAAACTGTGTGGGGAAAAATGAGTCCTCAGTGTAAACAGAAGTTCTTGCTGAATCTCAAATCTGATTCCTGTTAAAGGTGTAACTGCGAAGTTGGTGCCTGCAAATGGATCATCTTAAAGGTTGTAGCTGAATTTTTTGCCACAGTGCAAAATACAGGGGGGTGGGGGGCAGCAAAAGGCAGGATTTGGTGGAAAAAATACTCTTGTGAAGGGAATGAAGTGACAGGGGATGAGATGAAGCAGGAGGGGTGTGGATGGCACTGCAAATTCAGGTTCAGAGCACTGAGCTTGTGTGTGCTCCAAGGGTGTTCAGCAGCACCTTGCAAACCTAAATGGGGACGGATTGGGGGCAGTTGGAGCTTGGAAATTAATGGATCTGCCTCTGCCTGACCTATTTTTGTTGTTGGCTGTTGTAGAATAAAAGAGGGTGGAAAATAGGACAAAGGGGAATGGCTTTAAGGTGGAGGAGGTTGGATTTAGATGAGGTTTAATGAAGAAATTCTTGGCTGTGAAGGTGGTGACACTGGCACAGGTTGCCCCTGGATCCCTGGCAGTGTCCAAGGCCAGGTTGGACGTTGGGGCTTGGAGCAGCCTGGGATAGTGGAAGGTGTCCCTGCCTGTGGCAGGGGTGGCACTGGATGGGCTTTAATGTCCCTTCCCTCCCAAAGCATTCCATGGAAACAGAGCTGCTTCTCCAGTGCTTCAAACTGAGGCCCATTAATAGGGTGCTGTGTGCTAAAACTGAATCTTCCCTGCCAAACAGGAAAACAGACTTGAAAACAGAGGTGGAGGAAACTCCAGATTTGTTTAGAAACCCAATGTGTTCCACGTTTGCTGTGGACATCTGTATGAATAAAATACTCCATCCCCTGGAAGCTTTGTGGTTTGGCAACACCAAGCTGAGCTCTTTGGCTCTGTGGCTGCCTGTAGGACCTGCCATGGTGCCAGGAAAAGCATTTCTTGGGAAGTCCCCCTGTGGCTGTTGTCAGTTTGTGCTGAGCTCGTTGGTCTGGGTACTGAGCAGCTAAATCTGGTGTGCATTTCATCCACATCAAAGCTCATCCTGTAGCAGTTTGGTGCAGATAAGCTGCCCACATTTGTGGTAACAGGGGTGATACACAGAATAAAGATTAACCCGTGTGTGATGTGTGCTCCGTGGTGAGATCCACGATGTTAAATCCTGGATGGGGCTGGAATGCTATTGAAGCTGGAAAATAGCATTATTAGAGAGGGAGGTGAGTGGTTTCATAATTCTGCAGCTGATCATCTCGGTGTAGCATTGCTGTGCTCCTGGAGCTATCTGTTGTGCCACATGATGAGTGGTACAGTGGTGTTTGTTTTCTTCTGCTGCTGAATAGCTTAGTAAACATCGTGTTCTTTCAGCTCACAACAATAACAGAAGTGTATTAGCTTGTGAAGAAATGATAACTTATTTTCTGTCCTTTTACGGCATCTGCCTGTTGTTCTCTTGTGTTGTTTGAATGCTGGAGAGTTTCCTTTTTCTTCCTTTCCTCCCCAAATTAATGCATCACAGTGTGGGAGTAATTTTAGACAGAAGATGAGATTGGGTGGTAGCTGTTCGTTGGACACATGCACATCTGGGCCAGATCTATGAAAACCATTGATTTGTCAAAGGACAAAGAAATCTCCAACACTGCCTGTAATGTGAAATAACTTCCTGCAGAGTGTGTGGAGTGTGCTGGTGTCGGATGTTGCTGGGACCAGAAGAATTACATTGGTTTGTAGAGATAAATCTCTTTTGTCCCTGCTGAATGTATTGCATTTTTGAAGCTCTGTTTGTATTTCTGTGGTAAATACACACCACAATTTTATACATTATAAAAGTGAGACATGGTGTGATTTCCTTAAAGAATCGTAGAACAGCTGGGATTGAAAGGGACCTTAAAACAATCCAGTTCCCATGGCCAGGGACACCTCCCACTATCCCAGGCTGCTCCAAGCCCCATCCAACCTGGCCTTGACAACTTCCAGGAATCCAGGGGCAGCCCCAGCTGCTCTGGGAATTCCATTCCAGCCCCTCCCCACCCTCCCAGCCAGCAATTCCCAATTCCCAATCTCCCATCCAGCCCTGCCCTCTGGCACTGGGAAGCCATTCCCTGGCTCCTGTCCCTCCAGCCCTTGGCCCCAGTCCCTCTGCAGCTCTCCTGGAGCCCCTTTAGGCCCTGCAAGGGGCTCTCAGCTCTCCCTGGATCATTCCCTTCTCCAGGTGAGCACCCCCAGCTCTCCCAGCCTGTCTTCTCAAAACTCCTTACCATTTTACAGAGAGAACCATTTCATTTTGCTCCTCAGAGGAAAATTTTGAGACTCTGAGATCTGTGGGGGGAAAAAAAAATTTTAATGCCACAAGTGGGTTTTTCAATTGCTTCCAAATACCTTGTTGAGCTTTTATAGTAAGAACATAAATCCAAAATCTTGTGTTTCTCTTCACTAAAAAGTGAATTACCCTTTTGCTTTTGATGGCTACAGTCTGTGCAGCTGCTTTAAGAGGACAGGTGGGAGTAAATTCAAACTTCCTTCTGGGTCTTGCTTGTGGCACTTTGTCCCTTCACCTGAGATGCTGAGGCAGGAAGATTCTTGGAGAGCTTGGAGTTCATTCAGTTTTTTTAGGGAGGTGCAGCCTTGTGCAGAAGTGGTAGAGCTGGCAGTTATGTATATAAATATATATAAATGTGAATAAGTTTTCCTGTGTATTTACCTTTGGACATGAGCTATTCCTGGCCTTGATGTGAGCTGTTGGAGGAAGCAGTTGAAGGCTTTGGGCTCTTGCACAATGACAAGGCTTCAGGACTCCTTAAAGTCTTTCCATATATTCCATCTGCTCGTTGGGTTGGATGCTGGAAATAGGAGATGAAAAATGCTTGTGACCTACAGATCAACTTCTACTAAAATTAATAGTCCCATTGGACATTTTATTAATCTAATTCCAGTGTCAATTCAGTGACCTCAGGGAAATAACAAGGTTCAATTTTTTTTCTCCTGAGAAATGTGCTGTACATCCCATGATAAAAACATTTCAGGGTTGTGTCTGATCATCTCCTCTCTCCTGTCTTCCATCTGTGGGAGTGACTCCAGTGAATGAAGCATTTTGCATTTGTGTAAGCTGTATTTTTAACTATGTAAAATCAAAAGTCAATGAGATTTGGCTCAATGAATTTCTGTTTTATCATAGCACAAAAATGTCTCTCAGCAGACTAACAGCCAGTTGGAATTACTGTAATCCTGGTGAGCTCTTGCTAATGAGACAGGCATCTGCAGCCATCCAGCTGCCAAGTACAAATTCCAGGTATCTTACAGAGGAGGAGGATTCTCATTTGGAAAAAAATCAAAATGAAAAAAACAAGTGAACTGCTCGGGAATCCCTCCTGGAAATCCCCGCCGAGTTCAACGTCTGCTACTCAGGATCTAAACTGATTTTCCTTCTGTTTGTCCTCTGTTTTGATTATTTTTCAGGGAGTTCTGAAATGCTGATGTATATTTATCATTGTTTCATAATCCTGTCCTGTTTTGTGATTCCCCCTTCAAAGTTCTTCCTGCAAAGTTCTTTTCCCAAACAATTTAGATCCTTTCTATTTGACAAACAGTGTGTTGACTTTTCTTCTTCCTTGTGACACATTTTAATAGGACTAAAACAAGCAGAGATGCCCTTGGCTTACTTTTCTGCAGTGTTAGCAGGAGCATGCAGAATCTCAGGAATATTAAATATTCCTTGCTTTTCTCTTTTTTTTTTTTGTGCAGAGCAAGAAAAAGAAATGGCTCCTGTACCATGAGACTTAGATGGGAAATTCAGGTGTCGTTTTAAGATCCAAGTGATTAATCCAGACTTGTTATCACTGGAAATAGCCAAATCCTAAACCCAAAACTTTACATTTCTGAAACTTGCTGGGTTTTTCAGTAAAATGAAAGAAAAAAAGCTCTGTTGCTTTTTTCCATTTGGATCTTGGGTTTTGATTTAAACTCTTACCCTGTCTTTAAGGAAATAATCTACAGGTGTTTAAGGCAAACTCATGTGAGTCCCAGGCTAAGAAAAAACCTGTTGGGGAAAATTTGTTGTTGTGTGGAATTTTTTATCCTTTTTGGTGTAGGGTGTGGTGCTTGGGGACATGATTTTATGGGGACCTGACAGTGCTGGGTTAATGGTTGGACTCCATGATCTGAGAGGTCTTTTCCAACCTTAATAATTCTGTGATGTTTTAAACCAGAACAGATGAAAGAACTGAGTTGTCTGCTCAAAATATGAGTGTGGTGGTGATTTTTAGTGGTGATTATTTCCACGGTATTTTCCCAAACCCGGTAATTCAGAAAAGCAGGATGTTCCCAATACAGGTGTTTATTCTGCATCCAACAGAGCCAGCTGGAAGTCTTGGAATGTGGCAATTGACTGAGCTTGAAACTTTTGTTCATCTTGGTTTAGTTGCCCTTTCAAGGGTGAGAGGAGACCAGAACTGTGTGTGGTCATTGTATGATTTCAGTAGGAACAGTCTGGCAGGGTCTCCAAGGTGTCTGATTTGCAGCTCTCCTGGCTTTGTCCTTCTGCCACTCCTGTTTCTGGGATCAGGAACTGCAGGGACCTCTCAGGCTGCACAAACAGCTCTGTTTTGGTGGGCAAATGTCAGGTGTTTCTAGCAAAATAGATTTTTGTATAGACAGGACAAGCTAAATTCAAATACAAGACAAAAAGGCTGGGCAACACAATATAAATCTGCTTAAAAACGATGGCTGGAATTTGTTAGGAAGCCTGAGTTGGATGGGATTTGCTGGAGCACTGGGAAAGGCTCGTGGCATCCTCTGACATGAGCGATTAGCTTTGGAGAGAGATCTTCAGCTTTTGTAACCAACTGCTGACACTGCAGATGGATTCTTTGGCAAATCCAGGATTCTGAAATTGAATTTTGTTTGATGAAAACTACAAACTTTCCTAGTCTGTGCTTTGGGCCAATTTACTTCTGCTGCTCCCTCGTCTTTATCCAGACAGGATCGCTTCTCGTGCGATCCGTGCCGCAGGTTAGAGAGGATGGATGTTTTCATTAACTGCTGGGACAGGCAATCCTGTGCAGCTCCAAACCCAAACAAAATGCCAATTCCTGAGGAGGATATTCCTTGTGTCCAGTGTAGCCATGCTGAAGAACATTCTTCCGGCAGAAATAAGCAGTTCTTCACAAAGAAAATGCATTTATCTGCAAGAGCTCTTGATGACTTTCTGCCAGTCTTGAACATGATTTGCATTGTAGAATCATGGAATGGTTTGAATTGGAAGGTTCTTGAAAATGGTCTGGTTCCAACCCCCCTGCCATGGGCAGGGAGCCTTTCACTAAAATTTGTATTTTTTGGGCCCTGAGCAACCTGGTCTAGTGTTCTTACTTTTCAGATCCTTTTTAAAGAGCTTTGGCTAAAATAGAATTAATTTTTTTTTTTTTTTTGTGAAAAGCTGATTTAAGACACGACTGAAAATGTCTGGGAGTAGAATTAACATAGAGTAGAATAATATTAGAAAGGATTCCTGTTTCTGTAGATAACCATGAAGTATGGAACTTGAAATGCTGCAATTAATTTATGCTTTGGAAGAAGCTGCTTTGAGGGGAGACTCGTGGGGGGCTGCAGCTTCTTCAGGAGGGGCAGCTCTGATCTCTGCCCTCTGTGACAGGGACACGTCCCGAGGGACCCTATTCCAGTTATGTGCAGGTACTTTAAAGGTCCATGGAGCTGTGTCAGGGGAGGGTGAGGTTGGATATCAGGAATTCTGGGATTTTTATCTTCTCAAAGGGAGAAGGAGATCGCATTGATTCTCAAACAGAAATTTGGAGTGATATCAAGAAGCTTTGAGCTATGTCCACTTTCACAAAGTTGTCAGCAGTTTTGCTGCAATCTTAATTGATCAAAATAAAAAATAAAACTTAAAAAGTCCTAATAGATAATGTCAGTCAGAGGGTAAAGTTGATGAGGAGGGGAAATAAAGGCTCGTGATCCTTCCATGCTGTACTGTTCATGGTGTATGTTTGAAAACTGTGGGAAGACCTGGATAGGTTTGAGATGGACTTCTCCGTGTCCCTGTGACATCCCTTACCTTTGGAAGGTAAGTTATGGGAGCTACAACACTGCACAAGTTGCGCTGACTCCCAAGACCAAAGTTAAGATTTTTTTCCTTCTAGCTTTTTATAAATAATAAATCAGGAGATATTTCATATGCTGCATTGTGCATGTATTAATGACTCCCTGGCAATGTGATAACCAATAGAGAACTCCCCCTGAAAAGGGAAGAAAAAAGCTCTGAAGCCTTTAAAACCTGGCAGAGTAATAAACCACAATATTGATGGGTTTTATTTTCTCGCAGTGCGTTGATCTCCGCCGAACACCAGGCACGCTGGAATAAACTCCACCAGACTTAACTCCAAATAACTTTTGCCATCTTGGTGCCCTCAGGACTTTATCCACCAGTGATGATGTGGAGGACAGGGAGAACGAGAAGGGGCGGCTGGAGGAGGCGTACGAGAAGTGTGACCGGGACCTGGACGAGCTGATCGTGCAGCACTACACGGAGCTGACCACGGCCATCCGCACCTACCAGAGCATCACCGAGCGCATCACCAACTCCCGCAACAAGATCAAGCAGGTGGGGCCATCCCTGAGTGTTCCTGTGTTTGTACCAGCTCCACAGGCTCTGCTCCAGCTGCAAATCCCATTTTCCTGCCTGCTGGTGTTTTATTGGTGGTTTTACCAGTGATGGAAGCTCCAAGCCTCTGTTTTAAGCTTTTGTTTCTCCCTCTGTTTTTCCAGCTTCTTGTCATTGTTCTGAACTGAGTTAAAAGGGAGTTGAGAAAGTACTCCCACCTGGAGTACTGTGTCCAGTCCTGTTGGAAGAGGTCCAGAGGAGGCCCCAGAGCCACTCTTCAGGGCTGGAGCCCCTCTGCTCTGTACCAGGCTGGGAGAGCTGGGAATGTTCCCCTGGAGAAGAGAAGGTTCCAGGGAGACCTCCAAGCCCCTTGCAGGGCCTAAAGGGGCTCCAGGAGAGCTGCAGAGGGACTGGGGCCAAGGGCTGGAGGGACAGGAGCCAGGGAATGGCTTCCCAGTGCCAGAGGACAGGGCTGGATGGGAGATTGGGAATTGGGAATTGCTGGCTGGGAGGGTGGGGAGGGGCTGGAATGGAATTCCCAGAGCAGCTGTGGCTGCCCCTGGATTCCTGGAAGTTGTCAAGGCCAGGTTGGATGGGGCTTGGAGCAGCCTGGGACAGTGGGAGGTGTCCCTGCCCATGGCAGGGGGTTGGAAGAAAATGGTCTTTAAGTTCCCTTCAACTCCACATCTTTGCATGATCCTAATTCTAAGCCAGGTCTGAATACCAGTGGCTCTGTGTCATTACAGGAGCATCCAGTCCCAATGTCACTGTCACAAGTTGTGTCTTACTGGCAGCATTTTCTGTAGGATCTCACTGAGAACAGAAGTAGTTAAAAGTCAAACTGAGAGGTGGATGTGAAGCACAAAGCTTTGCAGTGCCCCTGTTCATTTATTGTCTGGGCCTGTTGCTATCAGGTTTTTGAAGTCTCCAGGGCTGCTGAGCTCACACCTTTCCATCTCATCTTTTCATGTTTTGCTGTCTTGGCCTCCAGCCACCTCCTGAATAGTCTGGGTGATTCATCAGCTTGCTTTTTGCTCTCAGAATACGAATTTTGATGCTGTTTCGAAGCTCAGCTGTGTTGTGTGAACGTCCATGAACTCTGTGCCCCCAAATCTTTCTGCATTTTGAGTGCTCACACTTGGCTATGGTGCCAGTAAATAACTCTGGCACTCGTGGCTGGAGACTTGTTTGAGCTGCTCTGTCCCTGCAGCAGCAGATGAGTTCTTTGGGCTCCTGTCTTGTACTTCCTGTGCAGTTTGCTGTACCTAAACTTTGCAAACCAGGCACCAAATTTTTCTTATTTTGTTTTTTTTGTTTTGTTTTGTTTTTCCTGGCTCTGTGGAAGTCTCAGCTTAAAACCTTTCCCCACAGTGCTTTAGGAGCAGTAGATTTTTACCCTTGTGGGGTTACATACTGACCCTCCTGGCTTTGAAAATTCATTTAACATTTTCAAAGAAAATGAGAGCATTCTGATGCTTTCCAAGGGTAAGAGTTCATTCTAGGATTTATGGAAAAAGCTCAGCACTCTGAAAGCAGAGATCAATTCCACTAAATTTGAAATCAACTGTAGGCAGTGGTCTGGTTTCACCCAGTGTGCAAAGCTTTGCAGAGGTCACAACAAACAGAGAGTGGGGTGACCTTTGGGTCCCACCTAGAGGAATGACTGTGAGAGTGAGGGACCTTTGGTATTTTAAGTTTGCTTATTAAGTTTTGGTCAATATGTACTGAAGTGGTTTTGACCTGATCTCACAGGAGGCTGCAGATCTGGTTTGTCATCAATCTGTGTTACCTTCCCAGGCTTGCTCTTCGTGTCCCCTCTGTGCGAGGTGGGTGGTCACGTGGGAGTTCTTGCAATAGGAGTTGTACAAGTGATAGAAATTCCAGATCCTTCTGTGGATTTGCCTTTTGTAGTCAATTCTTGTGCGAATTCCTGGTGGGGAGGGTTTAGTTTTGAGTTCAGCTACAGAGGTGTTGCCTCTGTAAAAAGGAATTATGAAGCAGAACCAAATTGGGCTACCAAGGGGAGGGTTTTTTTGAAGATGTGCTGTTCATTTCTTCCCCTGCCTCCCAGATGTCGATAGAGTTGATGATCTTTCTTGCAAGGACCGGAGTAGGAATGTCTGGTGAGATTCCTTCTGGCCCCATGATTGTTTTGCTGACCTAATTTGGTTTTCTGTAGCTGCAGTCCACAGCTGTGCCAGGTCAGTGAAACATTTCCAATTAATGTACTGAACAGGGATTAGATGTGAAATGAACTCAGTGTGTGTTTTAGTTTGCCTCTGCTTTTTATGACACTCTTAGATGAGGCTTTTTTTGTTGGCTGAGGATTTTTCCATGCTCCTCTTTTCAGAAGGACATTTTGGAGTGCAGTATTGAAATCTCAAACTCTCCTGCCTCTGGACAGAGGCTGTTTTATGGAGCTGTTGTTATTTATCAGTGTCCAGTTTTGGTCCACTGATGTGTTTTTCACTTTTTTTCTTTTAACTGCCTTCAGGTGGACAAGGTAGGAGAAAGTGCAGCTGAAGTGGGATTTGTGGAGTGCTTTAGAGGCTCATTATTTAAAAATAAATCGAAGGGCTCCTTCTGAGTGTCTCTCTTCATGTGTAATTCAGTGAGAGTTCAGCCTGAGAAAAGGTTGGGCCCCAAGTATTCATAAGTTATCACAAAACAAGAGTGGTGTGAAAGCAATGTGTGAAGCTGTGCTGCTAATTGCTTCCACATTTTAATGTGGATTGTTGATTTGCATTATGCAGGAAAAGCTAGGTTACACTGACCTTAGCAGGGGAGAACCTGAAAGCAGGGAATGCTGTGAGTAGAGAGAATGGAGAAAAAAAAACCCCACTTGATGTTGCCTGAAGGGGGAAAAATGAGAGATTTTGCCACTTGGAGGATGGCATGAGGCTCAGGACCAAGCTGAATGGCAGCACTAAAGGGTTTGTAGTGGCCTTGATAAATAATGGAAATGCTGATTTGAACTCATAAATGTTCTGATTAAATCTTCTCTTCCAAAAAAATTAGTATTGTTCAAGTTATTGGGAAAATGGTTTTATTCTTAGCTAGTCTTCTTTCAAGGAAAGAACACCAAAATTGAAGAAAGGAGGAGATGTGCCAAAAGATTTAATAGGCAGATGGAAAATGTTTGCAGCAGGAAAATTAGTGGTGGCTTATTTGCTTCCACTGAAAATTGGATTCTTGCTGTTTGCCAAAATCCTGAATTGGCTTTTGGGAAACGGGCACATCAGGCCTTGGTTGTGGTTAAGAGGATCTGGTGTTTAATTACATCTGTGGTACTGTAGTTCAATTTTTACTGGTGGTATAAAACCTGTATTAAAGAACATTTCACTAGGAAAGAAGTTGAGATTTTAGGGTCTCTACAGTTCCCCTCAGCCAAAGCACTATGAAGGAAATCAGATTTGTTTTTAGCCCTGTGATATTTTTGGAATTCCTTATAAGGCAGACATGGGGAAGGGCTGCTCCCAGTGCCAGGGACGGATGTAATTAACCCTTGCTGTGCTGCTGCAGGTGAAGGAGAACCTGCTGTCCTGCAAGATGCTGCTGCACTGCAAGCGGGACGAGCTGCGCAAACTGTGGATCGAGGGCATCGAGCACAAGCACGTCCTGAACCTGCTGGACGAGATCGAGAACATCAAGCAGGTCCCTCAGAAGCTGGAGCAGTGCATGGCCAGCAAGCGCTACCTCAATGCCACGGACATGCTGGTACAGCCTTCCTCCCCTTCTCTCGGGGCCCCGCCTCCCTTCTCTCGGGGCCCCGCCCCCCCTTCCCTTCTTTACCCATTTGATCTGCATGTTGGATCTCCTTTTTTTTTGCACTTTCATGCTTTTATTTTAAAATTAATTTTCCAGACATCTGCCCGGATCATCTTCTTTCTTAAAATCTTATCAGTTATTTCAAAGCTCTTTTTATTATGCAAGGAGCTGTCCCGTGTCCCTCCTATTCCATCCCCAGAATGCACTCACAGCTTTGGTCGGTATTCAGAAGGGAGACTCTTGCACAGTTTAGGTGGTTTTGCCTCATTGTGTGGATGAGAGGACAACCTGAAGGTTTAGGTTGGACATTAGGAGGAATTTCTTCACAGAAGGGGTGATTAGACATTGTCAGGGGCTGCCCAGGGAGGTTTGGAGTCCCCACCCCTGGAGGTGTCCAAGGAATAACTGGATGTGGCACTCAGTGCTGGGGATTTGCCATAGGTTGGACTTGATGATCTCAGAGGTTTTTTCCAACCTAATTTGTTTTGTGACTCTGTGGTTCTTTTACCAGGGCTCTTGATCCTTTCTGCTTACTTCCAGCTCTTTTTTAATCTCTTTTTCTCCCTTCTTTCAAGTGTTTTTTCTCTTCAGTTCCAGCTCTTTTATAAGCTTGCCTTTCAGTTCCACTCTTGTGCTGGAGTTAGAAGTTTCCTGAACTTCTCTAATAACAATTTTTTCTTCTTTTTCTAAACTTAACAAGCACATTTCCTCACCAGACTCCAATCCTTCCTTTCCTGGAACTGCCTTCTAGTAATTAAAATCAAGGGAGTGTTTTGTCCCTTCTCAATCCTGACATGTGGAGTGCTCAGTCCAGTTCTGGCTCTCCAGTACAGGAGAGATGGAGTTACTGGATCCAGGCCAGTGGGGGATTACAGGGATGTTTAAGGGGCATCTCAATTGTGGAGAGAGGCTGAGAGAATCCTCGGGGAGATGTTACTGATGGTTATTACTGTCTGATGGGAGGGTGCAAAGAAAACAGAGCCAGACTCTCCTTAGTGGTACCCATGGACAGGAGAAGGGGAATGGGCACAGTCTGAAATACAGGGAATAGTTTGACCCTAAAACAGCCTTTTTTTACTGTAGGACTGGTTGAACACTTGAACAAGTTCAAGCTCTGTAGATCCAGAGAGGTTTTGAAGTCTCCCTCTGTGGAAAATGTTCAAATCCAGACTGGATGTGGCTCTAGGTGCCCATGCTTGGGCAGGGAGGAGGATTTGATATTCTCCAGAGGTCCTTTCCATCCTGAACCACTCAGTGATTCAAAAGTGGAGGCAAAAGTAGTACCTCTGTTTCTTACTCCTCTTTGCCAGACAGTGCCTTTAAGGCTATCTTTTCATTCCTTTATTTTGGTTTTTTTTTCCACTTTACTCTCCTTTGTTGTCTCTCTTAGCCGTGCCTCTTCACTTCTTTGTCATAAGTCATTACCCAAGAGGAGAAGGAGCTGCAAATGTTCATGTTGTCACCTTGACCTTTAATTTCCTCCCTCTTGCTTTATCTTCTTTTACCTTAAATATGACTTTGTAAAACTAACTTGTTCCCTCTGGTACATTTCCCACAGCTGGATGCCAATCTCCTCCTCCCAACCCTCCCATGGCCTGTGGAACCCCACCTGATTTTTGTTGTTGCTGTCTCAGCCTCGTGTCTGGTTTCACTCTGCCATCACCTTCCTTTTGTTTCTCTGGTCCTCCTCTTTTCCTGTGCCACCCCTGCTGCAGTCACAGGATCATGGAATGGTTTGGGTGGGAAGGGACCTTAAATCTCATCCAGTGCCACCCCTGCCATGGGCAGGGACACCTCCCACTGTCCCAGGTTGCTCCAAGCCCTGTCCAACCTGGCCTTGAACAGCTCCAGAGAAATGGGAACATCAAAGTGTGGTGTTTGCCTGATACTTTCAGTAGTCAGATGTAAAAAAGGAGGTGTAAATTAAGGGTGTTCAATGTAGGTATTAAAACACAATATTCAGAGTTGCCATGACTATCAGTTGAAATGTTGCTGCTTTTTGCACCAGTTTGCTTGGTTTGTTTTTTGTTTTTTTTTTTGTGCATTCCTTTTTGAATTAAAAAAATTATTTTCAAAATTCCAGTCAAGTAATCTGTTTCCTATTGGAAATCTAAGCTAGGAGCTGTAGGAAGAAATATAACATTGCTTAGGGTTTCTCATACATTATGCTTTAGAAATGGTTTTCAGCCCATGTATTTGATATCTCACTGGTTTGCAGTATTTTGTGTGTGTTTATTTTAAATATAAACACTTATGTGTATAGAAATATGTGTGCTTGGGTAAAGTTGCCTGTGGCTGTGAGGGAGAGACAGCATTAGATCTCTCTGATTTATAGATTTCTGCAGCATTTCTGCTGCTGCTCCAGTTGTTTTTTTGTTTTCAGAATAGAAAATCTTTTCTAATAAATCAAATAATAATGATATAAAAAGCAGCTGTTAGTTCATGGGCTTTTTTTTGAATATATATCAAGGAATGCAGACAAACCTCAAGTGGAAATTGAACACTCAATTTCAGCCACTCATTGACACTTGCAATTCTCATTTGAAGACAAATGTGCCTGTATAAAGAAACAGTAATTCACCTGCATTTGGAGCTTTTTCCTGGCCAAAAATCACTGCAGGCTCATTGGCTTTTGCCATCTTGTTTTAACACAGCTCTGCAAGGCTGTGATGTTGTAATCACTCACTGGCTGCGGGATAATTCCCTTCTCCTTTGATATGATAGGAATATTATGTAAAATCATTACTGATCTGTCAGGGAGGCAGAGTGTCCATAGATCTGCCTGTCCTTTGGTTTCATTCCTCAAGGTAAACAGCTGCTCGTGGCTTAGAAAAAGCCCAAAGTGATCTGACAAGGAGTTTGTAGCACTCACCCTGCAATTGCAGCCCTGATTAATGTTGTTCCTGTAGCCTTGTGATCCATACAGTCGGAATTAGACCTTTGCAGCCCTGTGCTGGGTGGATGCAATCACTCCAAAGGCATCATTCCAGCCTGCTGCATCCCATTCCTGCAGCCTGCTCTTTGTATTCCACTCACATTAATTGAAGTAATTTTGCCACTGAAGCGTGTTTCAAACCTCTGCATTTAAATTGAAATTTTAATTCCCTTATTGTTTGGAAAAGACGGCTGAGGATGGCTTGTTACAGGTTTCATTATCACTCAAAACTCTCCAGCTGCTGGTTCTAATGTGCAGTGACTGAGTAATGCAGGCAAAGATTGTTAATAAAAGACTGGCAGCTTTTCCCAGTCAGATAAACACAATGCAGAGGTACTTTGTGACAGCTTACATTTGTATGAAGTTAAAATTTTTTTAAGTGACAGCTTTTTTCTTTCTGATTCTGTATCCAGCCAGAGCAGCACACAAATATCAGGTGTTCCTGTTGTGTGTTCCTCCAGCATCTTGATAATTCCAGGAGCAGAGGCAATAGGATCAGGTTTGCTGTCCTACAGTTGCACATTACAGGTTGTCTAAAAGAACCCATTTCCTGCATCCTTTGAATTGTGAAGCTTTGGAGAATTTGGGAATGTCTGGAACAGATAAAATGCCTGTTCGAGCTGGAATGCATTTTAGTTATTTTCCATTTTTTATGTGCCTTTTTTATAGTGAGTTTGTACTTCTTCCTGAAACGGAGCTGTTTTTTCACACGCTGAATTCCTGACAGCAATATTCACTTTTATGTGGCATTTGAGTGCACGTGCAGCCATTTGTGGGTGGTTTTTGTTTAATGTAAAACGAGGAAAGGGTTCTGGGGGGGGCCCTGTGGCTCTGCACAAGTCCCTGACAGGAGGGGGCAGCCGGGGGGGTCGGGCTCTGCTCCCAGGGAACAGGGACAGGAGAGAGGGAACGGCCTCAGGCTGGGCCAGGGGAGGGGCAGGGTGGATTTTAGGGACAATTTCTTCTTGGAAAGGGAGGTGGTGGTCGTGGTGTCTGCATCCCTGGAGGGATTTAAAGCCATGTGGGTGTGGCACTTGGGGATGTGGGCCAATGGTGGCCTTGGCAATGCTGGGAAATGGTTGACTCAATGATCTCAGAGATCTTTTTCAACCGAAACAATTCCATAATTCTGCAATGTGATATTATGGGGAAATTCTGACCCAGGAGGAGCTTCCTAAGAGCAGTCTCCAGGGAGGGGAGCAGAGCAGGTGCCAGGGACAAGTTGGTGTCACTTCTCTGGAAGCCTGAGCTTGGCTTCTGGAATGAGGAGTCCAGGTTCTTCCAGAAGAGGTTTTGGAGGTGCTCCACACCACCAGAAGCCAGAGCAGAGATCAGCAGCAGGACAGGCAGCAGTGGCCAGGACACCCTGGGAGGAAGCAGCTCCATGTCCAGTCTCCCCAGCACTGGGCTGTGCATTGATTATGCTCTCCGTAGTAATTAATAAATTAGCTCAAGATAATGGAGGGCTGTGCTGTTGCTTTAATTCCTCTGATTGCACTGTTGAGCCATGAGGTCCCCATAGGGAAAATTTAATATTTGCCATTTGTTTATGTATTTTAAGAGCTGAAATGCTAAAAAGAGTGGAGGGCAGAAATATTTTTGAATCAAGTAATTCAAGGTCGTGTCATATAATTAAATAAAAACTCTTAGGCTGCTTTGGTTTTGTGTCTGGATCTGCTCTTGTGTCAGGTCATGAACACTGAAACTGCAGAATATCCATGGGATAAGAGGGAGGATCACTGCTATTTCCAGCTGGTGTTTTTTTTTTTTTTTGTTAGGAAGACAAGAAGGAAGAATGAAGGTGGAAAGAAGGAAGGATGGATCCTTTAATTATTCTTCACTTATATTCCCCCATCCTTGTGTTAGAGTGAGGAATTCATGTTTTCCTCATGGGCACATCCTTCTCCCATGTCTTTTTCCCTTACAAAGCTGAAGTGACAGTAATTGTTTTTCCAGAAATGGGGAATGCTCCAACACCTACTTTTCTTTCTCTCCCAATGTTAAGAACTTAAACTTCAGTTTTCTAATGTCAGAAAAATAATAGTAACAATATATTATCTCTTGCTCTGCTTTGTGATGTGAATGATAAGAGCAGGATTTTTTTGGAGCTGATCACTTTGTCACTGCACATTTGGCATTTTACAAAAAAAGCGGTTTTGGTTTTTTAAGTGTAGGACTTTACAACACAACTGGGTGACTTTACAGGGGACAACAGGGGCAGAAGTGGAAGGGATGTTGATAAGTGGGAATGCTGTGCAGAAATCATGGAATAGTTTGAGTTGAAGGGACATTAAAGCTCTTCCAGTGCCACCCCTTCCATGGGCAGGGACACCTCCCACTATCCCAGGGTGCTCCAAGCCCCAATGTCCAGCCTGGCCTTGGACACTTCCAGGGATCCAGGGGCAGCCCCAGCTGCTCTGGAAAACAAATGAAGGTGGCACAGGAAAAGGAGACAGAGGAGAAATTAAGCAAGGGTAGGGATATCCTGGAGAACAGTGAGGACAAGGAACCCCCCCTTGCTGTGGGAAGAGGGAGTCAAACAAGGGGTTTAAAATACTGAGATGTTTTCTCAGAGCTGAGGGAGGTTTTTCCTCTGTGTGCAGAATATTTACCCTCTTCTTACTCATGCCATAATGAGCATCTCATCCCAGAGCAGCTGTGGCTGCTCCATCCCTGGAAGTGTCCAAGGACACTGGGGCTTGGAGCAGCCTGGGATAGTGGAAGGTGTCCCTGCCCATGGCAGGGGTGGCACTGGATGGGCTTTAATGTCCCTTCCAACCCAAACCATCCTGGGATTCTTTATCCTCCTCAACAACCTCCAGTACTCCTCACTTTTCTGTGCACTCCATGTTAATCCTCTGGAAAGGACTTTGGAGTGACAACACCTCCCTGGAACAGTCAGCTGTTCGTAGCCCTGGGCATGGCTGAGAGGTTCCATTTTTATCTCTTGACTGTAGCTGCCACCTGTGGTTTCCTTCAGGATGGCACAGGGAGAGTCTTTCAATTAAAAGTGCCTTGTAGTGAGCAGAGTTCTTACACCTTAAGTAGCGTGGAATAATGAAATAAATAAAAATAACAATGCAGTTCTCAGTCTGCATTTTATTTACTGCCTGCCTTTCAGCTGGAACAAGGAAAATCAATAAAAACACTTTCATTTTGTTTCTGCATTCCTTAGTGCAGCGCTGGGATTCCTTAGTGCAGTGGAAGAGTTTTGTGTTTTGGAATTAAGTAGGTGGAAATGAGAGACCTCGGTTTGTTTGGGGTTCTGTAGAAATGCTTTTATAGGTAAATTTAAATTTTGGCTCTGCTTGAAATTCTCTTGAGCAGTGCCATCTCCAGGGTTGTATCTCGTTCCCTGTGAGGTTTCTGTTAATTGGCAATGATTGGCAAACGTGCTGATTTGTTAGGGTGAGGGACAGCTGAGAAAGAGGCACCTTGGTTTTTGTTAATTTAATTAATTCCAGGTACACCTGGAATATGTTCTGGTGATTCACAAAAAACACAGAAATCATGGGCTTTCTGTGTCTGGTGAAAGGTCTGGGGCCACATGAGGAGGATCTGAGGGCATTTGGTTTGTCCAGGTTAAGTTTGGTAGAACACTGGTAAGTTCTTCCTGCCAGAAGGATTGGTGGTGTATTGGTCCAACGCTTTCCACCTGTTTCCTGTATATTTTTTCCTCAAAATCTGTTTTGATTATCTTTTATAAACTTCAGGTTAGTTTTAAACACATTAGAACGTGGAGTTTCTGTCCCTGGGAAACATCTTACAGTTTTTTCCCCTGGGCATAGTTATCAATTCTTGCTCTCCTTCTTTTCCTGCTGTAATTTGCATTATCAGGGCAGTCCTCTTGCATGAAGTTTTAGTACCTAAAGCTGCCTCGTTTGCTTTGCCACGTGCTTGACCCCAGCTCCTCCTCGCTGCCTCTCCAGAGCATCATCAGGGGGCTCTTAGCTCTGCTAATAACAACCCTTCATTTCAGCTGATGAAAGTTCATTAAGTGAGAAATCAGCCTGTAATGAAGGTGGAGCAGAGTTGGAATACAGAGGATGCTTTCCCAGCAATCATTGGTCTTTCCAGGAATTCTTTTTTAAACTCTGGTGTGTAAGACAGAATTTTATCCCCAGTAAAACATTGCAATGACACCATGAAAAATTGCTGAAGGGTTATGGGACACTGTAAAATAATCCAGATAAATCTGATTGAATTATTTTGAAAATGCAGCTTTAAAGCTGGTGGAAAGGTGTAATAAATTTAGCTTTTGCCAAAGCATTTGAAACATTTGGGATGAAAATGGAAATGAGGAGTGGAAGGAAAAAGTCTTGGGTAATTTTGTGATGCCAATAGATAATTCTACCATTTCAGGGAAGTCATTTGTCCATACTGGTGCAGAAATTGCAGAATTTGTGTTCAGGTCCAAGTGAGCAGTTGGATAAACCTCTTGTTTATAGCCCTTCTTTCTTCAGCACCACTTTTGGTTCCAGCACTTTGTTGCTAGAAAGACATTGATGAATTACAGCGAGTGGAGGAAGAAGAATGATTGATGGGTGACTGAGGCAAATGCAAAAGAATTAAATTT
This sequence comes from Aphelocoma coerulescens, assembly GCF_041296385.1. Taxonomy (NCBI): domain Eukaryota; kingdom Metazoa; phylum Chordata; class Aves; order Passeriformes; family Corvidae; genus Aphelocoma; species Aphelocoma coerulescens. The sequence continues at coordinate 2,829,840 of NC_091014.1, read as the reverse complement.
CTGTAGCTGGAGGAAAGGACAGCAAGTGAGGAACATAATTTTATAAATATTTAAAAGTTTGCAGAGGGAAAACAGTGTTTGGTCACTGCCATTGGAACACTTCAGCAAAATAAAAACTGTTTGTCCTTTGTGTTAAGGTGTTTCAGAACAGGTTTGCCCAAAATAACCCTTTGACTTCTGTTTGTACTTTTTTTTTCTCTCCTTCCCCCATCAGATCAGTTTGCTTGTCCCAGGATGAGCTGTTTTCCTGCAGACTGAGCACTTTTGTGTGTCTGTGCAGCTCAGAATCTTTCAAACTGGTCTTCCAAACCTCTCCCCATCTCAGCTTCAGTCATTTGTGTCAGTCCTCCCCTTTTTGTGCATCGTTTTGTCACAAATCCTTTCATGCCATGAGGGGGAGTGAGCTCAGCTCTTCCCAAAATGTTGCAAAGGAACCATCATCATCTTTCAGAGCTCTTTGTTTGCTCTTTGCTTCTTGATTTTTAAATGATTCTTAAAGGTAAACAAAATTGGGAGCAATTTTTTCCTTCACCTGAAAGGGGATCCTTGAGAAAAAGGAAGGGAATACAGCTGTAGGACTCAAATGGTACCTGGAGAGCAGTGAGAAAAACTGGGAGCAATTTTTTCCCTCACCTGAATATCCCTCGTGTTCATCAACACCCAGCACTGTCCATCAGCTGCTCATCAATCCTCATGTCCTGGGCACCTTTGCTCCTTTTCCTGTTTTTAGGGAGAAGGAGGCAGTGGCAGTCAGGAATATCTCTGGGCTTTTCCTGTTTTCCATGATTTTAGCTGCAGAATCCCTCCTTTAGGATCACCAGGGTGGTTTTTTTCTTAACTAATTCCTACTCACCGATTTGTCTCGATGCCACCTCACTCTGTGCTGTGGCAATTTGGTAGCAGACAATTCCCAGCATTTGGATTTCCTCTTCTACACACGAGTTTTCCATGTATCCTGTTATTTGGCTGGCCCATCCTCAAAGGCCATCACTTCTCAGCTTCATCTTCATTCACCTTGCAACCAAAATACTGCAACAAATGTACAGCTGAAGCACAGCCTTGATAAACCTTGGAATTGAAGATGGAGTATTTCAAGCTTGGAATGAAAAGATACAAATTCAGTGTACAGCAGCTTTAATCAGTTACTCATTAAGTGTTTCCAGCAGTGGGGGCTCCAAGTGCTTCACAGGCTTCTGGTTTTTGGGTGTTGTCCTGATAATTGGACTTTAATGATTTTTGTGGGTCCCTTCCAACTCAGGACGTTCTGTGATTCCCTCCATTGTCAACTGAAAATGTGGGAATTTTACAAGAAAAACAGCCTTAACTTCAGGAATTCCTTGCTTATTTTATTGCTAATTACCACAAACTTAGGAGTGATTTGGGTCTTGAGGTGGGGAAGAATAGAGAACACAAACAAACCCCACTGAAGTAAACATTTTCTCACTGCTCTCCAGGTACACTTCGAGTCCAGCAGCTTTATTCCCCTCCTTTTTCTCAAGTTGCTTTTCCCATGGCTTTTGCTCAATCTGTCCCAGCTCCTGTGCTGAGGCAGTGGGTGGCACAGAAATCCAGTGTCACCTGTGAGTGTTCCTTGCTGCCATCCTGCCTCTCTCACTGCACTTTGGTTCCCCAGTTTGGGTTGGAAGGGACCTGAAAGATCACCCAGGCAGTGACACTTTCCACTGTCCCAGGCTGCTCCAAGCCCTGTCCAGCCTGGCCTTGGACACTTCCAGGGATCCAGGGGCTCCCCACCCTCCCAGGGAAGAGAGGGATCAGCATTTGTGGGTGTTCTGTCTTCTTGCCCACTGTCAAGTCCCAAAAGCTGCTTGTGAGGACTTTTCCTGTTCCACAGCAGTTTCCAGGCTCAGTCCTTATCTCCTGCAGGTCAGGTGCAAATGGAATTCAGTGACCTGCTTGCTTAGATCTGCCTACACTTATTTAAGCTGGTTTTTAGTCATTTTCCTTTCCTGTACCTTGTGAAAGTGAGTCCCTTGTAAAAGCAGCAGATCAATTCTCCTTTCAAATGTCAGCATTGTTGTATTCACCAGCGAGGCAGCTGGAACCTTCTGGGTTGTTGCTTATTTATTTTACTCTTTTATTCCAAGGGCTCAGCTTTTCCCTTTTGTCAGATTGTGTTTGTGTACGACTTTTTTTTTTTTATCTTGAATTATGACCCACCACGTTGTTTTCTTTTAACCTTTCTCTGTTGCTTGTTCATGTTTTCATATCTGTTGTCTAAATTCAGAACAGATTGGTTTCCCAGCCAGAAAGGATTTGGTTGTCTAGTCTGAACAACCATAATTTAGGAAGGAATTCTTCCCTGTGAGGGTGGCGAGGCCCTGGCACAGGGTGCCCAGAGAAGTTGTGGATTCCTCATCCCTGGAAGTGTCCAAGGCCAGGCTGGATGCAGCTTGGAGCAGCCTGGGGTAGTGGAAGGTGTCCCTGCCTTCCATGGGAACTGTTTGATTTTTAATGTCCCTTCCAACCCAAACCATTCCATGATTTTATGATTCTATCATTATTTTGGTTTTTTTTTTCCCCTCCCTGCAAAAAAAGCATCTAATTGAGAGTTTTCACTTTATCTCTGCTCACTTCCAGGCCTAGGGGGGTTCAGCAGAACCCTTGAGGGAATAAATAGATTTCACTGCAAGCAGATTGGAAAACTTTGGCTGGAGTCAGGAAGGAAAGAATTTTGACAAATACCTTGTTAGCACTTAGGTTCTCGTTTGTTGTAAAATGCTAAATTAAACCCCTCCAAATTGCCTGGTACACTAAGCAAGTGTTTAGCTGTGTTTTCTTTTTAAGGCAATTAAGCTCTGCTATAAACTGCCTGTGACCTTTAAACAAGCTGCCTAATGGTGCTGGTGCCACAGTTATTTTCTATAAACTTGCAATTTTTAGCTTATACAAAGCACAGCTCTTTTTTCAGGCTTATTTTGCCTCTGTTTCCTAAAGGGTCTTTACTTATTGTAGATACTAATAAGTAGAGAGAGATAAGAAGATTTGCACATCACAAATTACTATCAGATCATCTAAGCCAAATTCCCTGGTAATCCAGGCCAATATTTTAATTAGTGTTTGACTAAATTACAGTTATTGTGTGTTCATGAGCAGCTTTCAATGGGTGAGAGAGCTGAATTAAAGAATTGAAGGAGGTGCTGGTGGGGACTGCCCATTCTTTTGGTCCAATTTGCTCATTGTAAAGCAGATTTGCCAGAAGAATAACAATTTGTTTGTTGTCTATTCCCTTTCCAGCTGTTTTGTGTTACTGGGGCTCTTCTCTACAGCCCAGCCCCTGCCAAAAGAATAACGTGGGGGAGCTCTTTTACCTCTAATTACCTTTGTGTCCAGCTAGTCCAACACAATGCCATGATCCCCCTGCAGAAAAACAAACAAAAGTCACTTTATTTCCATTTAACTGAGCTGCTGTGTGTGGAAAAAAAGAGCCAGGAAGGATCATCAGCTGCTTTTTCTGCACCCTTGAACCACTTGTAGTTTTTCTGTACATCTCATTTCCAGGTTTTCTTGGGCTGCTTTTCCATCATCAGTATTAACTGGAGGCTTGTTGGATAACTCTTCCCCTCCCTATCCAATTCCACATCTTTTAGTCCTTTTGGATGCACCCAGCAGGTGATGGGAGTGTTAAAAACCAGGGAAAGCTGATTGGCATCTCTTGCATAATCCAAGTTTTGGTGTGTTAGGAGCTGAGTGGGGGCATAAAGTCAAAAAAGTTTCTTCTAAAGTTCCATTACTGATCTGCCTTTAGTGTATATTTGATTTTGTGCATTTTTTATTGGTGTCTTTGCTTCCTTTTGGTTGCTTACTCTGTTCTGGGGTGCCTTATCCAGCACACAAAGGTTTTAATCTCATATTTTTTTATTCTGGAATAGAATCTTGGCTGCTGGTTTGTTGCCAGGACCTAAATCATGTATCTGGAAGCAAAGCTGCAGAAAGGAAAAACGTTTGGTTAGTTTCTTAACATAATATAAATATTTGTTGCCATCTAAACCAACTGGAGACCTTCCTTTGATTTCCATGAGCATGGATTGAACCTTTTTTTTTTTTTGATGTGTAATAAAGGGTTGATTATTTTTTTTCCTTAAACATGTGCTTTGGAGCTGTATTTTGCCCTTAATAATTATTTTCTGTGAGCAACGAACTCTTTAGGAACTGGCAAGACAAAACCAGAGCTGAAAGATCTGAGTGGAAAGTTTCATTTCCCCTTCCTTGTGTTTCAGAGAAAACTTTTCCTGGATGTCTTGGAAGTTTTTTAGTGTCACTTTGCTCTTGATTTCACTTCTTCTCTGGCTGCTTTTTCATCTCTCAGCTTCCCAGTGTGACAAATGTTGCTCCTGCTCCTTCTCCTTGCTCTGGTGGGATTTTTGGCACAGCTCCCAGGGCAGTAGCAGCTCCCCGAAGCGATTTTGGGGGGGTTCAAGTGCCTTTGGAATGGGAAGATTTGGGGGACAGCTCCACCTGCCAAAGGAGGAAGGGAAAAATTAACACTTCCACTCCTGCCAGAGTTTCCCACGTGGTGCCTGCTGAGCTGCTCCCCTTGTGTGTGCTCTGCCACCTCCTCTGGGGAGAAGGAAATTGGGTTTTCCTTTCATCTCCGGGGTGGTTTTGTGGTGTGTGATGGCCAAACTTCTCCGACTGTTCCCAGATGGATACTGGGAAGGAGGAGGATGGACAGTGTTATGTGGCAAGTGAGGAGATTTAAAAATTAATTTTAAAAGCTTGGCTGTCCCATGGATATTCCAGTTTTTTCCTGGAGTTGGAGGCCAGCAAAGGAATACACTGGTGATGGATGTTCTTTCAGCAGAGTTAATATTTACTGGTACTGAGGGAGCAGCCCTCAGCTGGGCTGTCTGCTCACTGTATCTTTGCTTTTAATTTTTAATGTTTGGCTGACAGGTTTGTTCTGAACTGAGATCCTGAAGTGCAAGCAAATGTCTTATTTCACTGACAGCATCCTCAGTTAGCAGGGAAAGGGTTTTTAAATTTTATTTTAAACCTCTGCATGCCAAACACGCTATTGCCAGTTTCTTACAACGTCAGCACTGAGAGTTTGGAAGCTGCAAAGGGCTGCCTTTAGTTATTTATTAGCAACTGGAAATCTCTGTTAAATAGAAAACCCATCCAAACTGGGAGGGATGCACAGTGAGGGTGTTGCTTTTAGGCACCAGTTTGTCATTCCTGCTGGGTTTTGTCCATGCTTGGGTTTTGTCCATGTTTGTTTTTAGGATAGAAGAGGAAATGATGAGCCTTGTTTTAGTGTTCATGGGATGTCAGTTGGTCATTATTTCAGATATTCAGATGGTGTAGCCACAGGACATAACCCTTGTGCAGCCTAAAAGATGAGGCCTCCCAAGCTTTTTAGTCATGACTTTAAGCAAATTAAATTTAAGGCGTTTTGTCCCCATTTGTAGAATTAAGAATAATGGGTATTTTTGGTGTTTCTGTAATGGAAAGAATAACAACCATCAAACATCATTGTCACTATCTTCTTCTAACACTTTTCTACTTAGTAATCCTCTTATTTGGGGATAAACCATGCTTTGATTTTTATTAAAGAACTGTGCTTTCACTGACTTGTTTTTTGCATATGCTGAAAACATTTGAAGGCTGCGCATTAAATCTGAATTATTTGGATGTTGGACCCTTCTATATAATTCATTTGGGAATAGGCATAAAGAAATACTACAAGGCTCTCTGCTTTAGAAGGATTTTAAGGATAGAATCATCCTGGTATTCAGACAAACCCCTAAAACAAGAGGAAAATTGCAAGAGTCGATGGAATTGATGGTGAGGGTTGAAAGAATTGATGTCTAAAAGTTGTCCCCTGTTTTCCCCCCAGGTGTCAGCAGTGGATTCCTTGGAGGGTCCCCTCCTGCAGGTGGAGGGGCTGAGTGACCTGAGGCTGGAGCTGCACAGCAAGAAGATGAACCTGCACCTGGTGCTGATCGACGAATTGCACCGGCACCTCTACATCAAATCCACCAACCGCGTGGGGCAGCGCAGCAAGGACAGAGCCAGGCTCGGGTGGGACAGCACTCCCCGCTCCCAGCCACAAACATGGCACAGAGACAGCAGCTTGCACCCCAGCCTTGCACTTCTGGTGTGGAAATCCCTCAGGATTGTGGCTGTGGAGAGCAGGAAAACTGGAGATTTGTTGATGCACCTTCGAGCCTGTTCGCGTTCTTTGGCTTTTCTCGGTGCTTCTCTCGGGGTTTTGCTGCTTCCCACAGCTCCTTTGGGCATTCTTTCCCATCCCTGATGTTATCCCTTTCCTACAAATGTCATGGTCATGAGGTTCAGGTCAAGGAAAACCTGCTCATTTTCTAAGAAATAACCAAGTTTTAAAAGCCTTCCAACCACCCATAAGGTGATGAGATGGAGGCCACAGTATTGAAGTCTCTGAGCTGAAATGTCTTGGTTTTGATGTGCTTCCAAGGTGTTTTAAAGGTGTTGAAACTTCTTACCTGGTTGGTACCTGTGGTCAGTAGAAATTCAATTAATTATAAGCTATTTTTCCCTGATTTTGCAAATTCTAAATTTGAATTGTTGGAGGGAAGGAAGAAGGTGGCTGGAAAAGAGAGACACGGTGTTGGGAGATAATTTTTTGCAGAGTAGGAGAGGTGGAGCCAGCACTTGATAGAGATGCAGAGAAAAGAGAAATGAGCATTTTATTGTGGCAAGGAATAAAAATCTGCCTGCCAAAAATGCAAGATGGTCAGTTGCATTAAATGAATTTATGAAATAAAGGACTGATTGAAATTGGAATTTCTAGGAAGGAGGACTGCTAGCAAATCATCAGTCTCTTCCTTACTCATCTCCTTAATTAAAAACAGCCACAAAGCTTTGGTGTACTCAGACTGGGGGACTGCTAATTAACTGCACTTTTGTGTGGCTGCCACAGGGACCTTTCTCTCACTCTGGGTTCTCTTTTCTCACATTCCCTGTTGCACTTTGTGGGTATTTGATAACAGGAACTCTTGCAGCCAGGGTAGCTTGTTGTTTTGGGTGGTTCTTCTGTGGGACACCAAGCCTAACCCTTGTTTTTGCAGGTTTCTGTGAGCATTTTGGCCTCTAAGCAAACATCTTGAGCTCCACTGTAGGAGCCTTCCTCATTTCTTTCTCCTAAAAAAGCTTGCTTGTGTCCCCTTGCCATGTCCAGCAGCTGGGACAGTGTGACACGTTTTTAGCAATTACTACAATGTGAATTTATGATGGAAATGGCCAAGTGGAAAATCTTTTCATTTCTGAGTGAGGAGGTTCATTTGGGAAGGGATGCAGATAGGTGTGCTCCCAACAGGAATGTGAAGGGCAGGGAAAAGGGTTTCTGGTGGGAATAAAGAAGTTTGGAGGATTAAGTTAACAGAAGGTATGGAAATGGGCACATCTATTCCTTAGGCTTAAAATGTAAGGAGTAGGTGGATTATTTGTTGTGAACAAAGAGTGTGAATAACAATCATCTGCTTGCTTTAATTCTCTCCCCTCACCCAGGTCCCTTGTGAAAGATGCCTCTCCTGTGCCTCTGATGGATGTCACTAATTTATCTACACCTCGGAAATTCCTTGAGACTTCCCAGTTCAGCACCCCTGGAAGCTCCAGCAGTGAGTATTTCAGCCATATGTATTCATTTGTAGATCTTCAGCTGATTTTGCTGGAGTAGGAGGGGGCAAATCATCCCCTCGTGGCTCAGGGGAGACAAAAACTTGGGAAGTGATTGGTGCAGTGTCACAAAACGAGTGGGTGTTGTGTCCAGAGGCAGAACTTGCTTTTTTTTCTCTTGGAAAATCATCTTTTGCCTCTCCTAACCCCCACCAGCTTCAGTTTTCTGTACCTGTTCTCATCTTGATTGTGTTCTTGATATCTTGAGCAGCAGAGATTTGCAGTGGGTTCATTCTGTGTGGAGGTTTCCTCAACATTATTTACTGCAGGCAGCCAGGTTTGTGTAGATACTACTGAAGTTTTTTATTGTGCTGGAGCCAAAAGGTCAAATCTTTTCCATGTGGGAGCTTTGTAACTTTGAGTAAAGGTCTGTCTGTACACAGGAATAATCTGGGGCTGATCTTTTATTTGTGTTATTGCAACAAACACTGAGGAAAACTCTTTCTCTGGTGCTTTTGTCTGAGGCTTTGCAAGGGCTGCAGAGAGGGGAAATTAATCTTTGTATTGTTTCAGAAGATTAATAAGTGGGGTTGTCCTTGATGAATAATACAGAAGTGACCTACAGCCTCTTCCCCCCTTTCAAACCTGATTATTTCAGTATTCCTCAAATGCAGAGAGTCTTTCCTTCTCTTCTCAGCCTTATTAATTCTTTTGTCCTTTTGTTTCTAGTTTTGTCGAAGTTGCCTCAGAGATTGTTCCATTTGATTACTCTTATCTTCTGCTCCTGTAGGGGCTTTGTTCTTCAGCTCTGCTCCTGCCAGGCTGGCTGCTCTTGGAGCCTGGGGCTGTTCTTCTGTGTCCTGGAGGTTTGTGAGGAGTCACAGACTTTCAGAGCTGGAAACTGCAGCTTGGTCACTCGAAAGCTGGAAGAGAAGAACCGTATGAAAGTTCTGAGGGAAAAACTTAAGCATTCCTGTTCTACTCTGTGATCAGTGAGAAGTTCAGTTCAGTTTTCCTACAAAAGATCACAGGATTTTGAGGAATTGAGAAAATAAACCACAAAAACAGGAATCCCAGCTTTACTACTGGAAATAGAATGGTTTGTGTTGGAAGGCACCTGAAAGACCACCTACTTCCAGTCCCTCTAAATGTTAAAATACTTCTTTTATAATGATTTGTAGAGTGTCTGCTATTTCCCCCCCTAAACTATTGGTCCTCTCTAGAGTAAAAAACCCAAAAGGTGTGAAGTCATGGAGCTGATGGGGAATAGAGCAGGAGATGCCCCTTCTGATCCTGTTTTTGCAGATCTCTTCTTGCTCTTCACACCCAACGCACCAGAAAATCTCTTCCTTGGCTCCTCCTTGTGCTCTGTATCACTCAGTGAAGTGCTGGGCAAGTGTCCCTCAGCCTGGCAAAGATGTGGATTCTAACAGAAAACATTTGATCAGCATGAAATATGCATATGGTTCTGCTTCAAGTGCACAATGTACTTATGTAGATTTTTTCAGTGTCATTTTATTTAAAAGTAGCCTTTTCCAGGACTGCACAAGTACCAGAGAATTTAAAACTTATGTGTATGCATAAGAAAAGCTGTTTCTGCCTTTAGTCTCTTAAGTTCTTTGGCTTTTTATTGATGAACCAAAGTGGCTGTGCATATTAATGGATGTCATTCTAAAGCACTCGCTCATTCATCCCATCCCAGCAAAAATGCCAAAATTTGGAGTCCTTCCTGCACTCCCTTCCCAGAGGAGAGGTTACTTTGTGCTGTAGAATCTTTATAAGGAAATTAAAGCTGTTCCTGCCACACGTAAAATAAACAAACCCTTCAGTAATGCTCACCTGAGGATTGGAGATGTGGCAGTTCACCAGTAACACTTTCCCTTCATGCCAGTTCAGAGAAATAAATTCACTTTTAAATTATATTTCTCTGCTTGAACTTTCTGTACTCCGAAGGGTATTTCAGAAGGTTCCTGCTTTGCCAGGCTCTTCCTGGAACTCTAAAATGTGCTCGCCTGATTCACAGCAACCACAAAAGTGCCTTTTCCTGGGAAATTTGGGATAATACTTCTTAGAAATCCAGCAGAGGATGAGCTGGTAGTGACAATAAATACTGCTGTGGGTGGCATATGTAGATTATATGCTGAATTGTTAATTTATTTCAGTGATATTTTGGTTTTAAGCACTAGGAGAAAAATGGAGTTTCAAGGGCCAGGCAGTGTGGTGGTCCTAAGGTCAGGTCTAGGTACTGCTCCTGGCTCTCTTTCTTCAAGAACCAGGGACTTCTGTGTAGGTGACAACATTTGGATACCTTTAAACCTGCTCCTGCAAAATCCCTGCAGGAGCCAGAGCTTGGAATGTCCAATTCTCAAGGTGAATCTAAAAAATGCCATTGTGCCACCTCATAGTCACAGGTGCTTCTACTTCAAACGAGCTCAATAAATCTTCAGAAGATTTCTTCTCTTCTTATGAACCTCACCTGAGGATCTGACACCAGCTGGCTGATTTGCCTTTATCATTTGTTCTTAAAATTTAATGATCTGGGGATGTGTTTGGAGGAGGGAAAGGGAAAAAAAAAAAAATCAAGGAGATTTTAGATCCATGTGGTGAAAGCCAGGAGAGTACCACATAATTGCTGTTTCTGTATAATTTCATCCCTTGTTCCTGTGTGCAGCCCAACATCAGATATTTGGCTACAGTGCACTTAATTTTTTTATTTGGAGCCTTGATTTTCATGCTTTTATTGATTAGGAGGATTTTGAAGTGGGTTTCTATTGGGTTTGGTAGCAAGGCAGAGCAGAACATTCCCAAAATCTTCAAGGACCCGTTTCTGCAGGAACTGCCCATTTGTTGCTCCATGCACGGGTCAGAACAAGGATTCAGCACCAGGAATTAGCAAGTGATGTTCCTTCAAATCTGAAATTACACCTTTGGGCCACCAGGAACTCGTGTGCTTTTCTCTGGAAGGATTGAAGGTACAAAGGATATCACCAGAAGGACATAGATCATGGAAAATAGTACATTAAATTTTACTAGATTCCCATAAAAGCCCGTGGATAATGAAACCTTCAGTAATGAGGAGCAGCAAATTTTGGCCGTTCACTGGAATGAAAAACAAGACCCAGGAGCCTTTTTTTTCAGCTGCTTTGCTTAAATGAGTTCCCAAAGTTGGCTTTTTAGGGATCAGACTGGAGCTATTAAAAAACTCCTTGCAGCAGGTTGGTTCCTTGGGAAAAGACAACACTGAGCAAATGAATTCCAACTGGAACAGATGTTTTTGTAGGGCATCATCACAGCAGGGATCAGGAAAGCTCCCCCCTCTGGGACTCCAGAGGTGGGGGAATCAGTGGTGCACATGGTTCAGCTTTTAGGGCTTTAATCCACGGCTCAACTTTTGCCTGCTTAAACACAGAGTTGTGCATTTTCAGATGAAAAAGGGTTTGGTGATGAAAAATTTGTGAAAATGGCTGCAAATTTATTCGAGAATGTGGCGAAATCATCATTCCTTTAAGCTGTTGTGTTAGGAGGCTTTTTGATAAAGATGTATTTAACTCTGCTTCACAAGAGGTTTGCAGACTTGGTTAGGACAAGAGGATCAGCCCAGTCAGAGTGGGTTTAGGAAAGGCAAGCCCTGCTTGGCCAACCTGATCTTCTGTGGACAAAGTGGCCCCCTTGGAGCATGAGGGAAAGGCTGTGGATGTGTCAGGTCCACCTGGACTTTGGTAAAGCCTTTGTTTCCCAAAACATTCTCCTGGAGAAAGCTGCTTGACATCTTTGTCAGTGACCTGGATGAGGGCACCCTCAGCAGTGACACTGGCTTGGGTGGGAGTTGATCTGCTGGAGGGTGGACAAGCTCTGCAGAGCTCTTGGGTGGATCCTGTTTCTCCCACAGACCCGTGAGTGTCCAAGTGGTGTGGACTGACTGTTCCCCTTGGATTCTGGGGCTTCATTCTGCTCCCCATCCCTGCCTTCCCCTGGGCACCCTGAGAACAACTGGTGTTGCTGTTAAAGACTGAGACAGAGAAGGCATTTGGCACCTCAGGCTCTTCCTTCTGGCACTATTCCTACCACATCCAGCAAAGGATGGAGATTCTCCCTGGCCCACCTTTGTTTGCTGATGTATTTATGGAAACATTTTTATTGTCCTTTACAGCAGTGACCAGGTTTAGTTCTCCCTTCACAACCTCACAACATCCTTCTGTTCCTCCTGGGCTGCCTTCTGCTTCTTCCAAAGGCCAGAAACTCTCCTTTTCCCCTGAATTCCAGTCAAAGCTCTCTGTCCAGCCAGGCTGGTTTTCTTCCTGCCTGCTCATCCCTTGGCTCATGGGGACAGCCTGCTCCTGTGCCTTTAGGATTTCCTTCCTGAAGGATGTCCAGCCTTCCTGGGCTCCTCTACCCCCCAGGACAGGCTCCCAAGGGAGTCTCAACCAGGCTCCTGGACAGGCCCAGCAGTCCAAGGTGGCAGATCTGCTCTCCCACCTTCCCTCCAAGAATCAAAGCTAGGAATAACTTCTTGATCCCAAAGAATAGCAAAGTCATTCATATTCCCAGTTTAGGAGTAAATGCAGACAAAGCCCTCACTTCTGAGAGCTGATCTCTAGGGACAGCTTTCCTCACCCATGAACTCCTCTGCCCACAGGGAGCAGCACGTGGGGCTGCAGTTTTCCAGGTGAACTCCTTAGTAAATGCCTGTGTCCTTTGATGCCTTCCTGGAAGAGGAAAGGGACAGGAGGAGCTCATTCCTGGGCCAAAGCTTTGTGGTCAAACAGCCCCTTGATGACATTAAATGGCAGGAGAGGGCGTTTGAAGTGTTGAAGACACAAGAAAAGAACACCCTCAGTTACCCAGGGTTGGGATCTTGTCAGATCTCACAGATAAATGGGCCCCCAAAGCTACCCAGGGCTCCTGTTTAATAGGCACAATGTGCAGGGAACACACTGAAAACAGGTTTCCCACTGTTTCATCAAACAACCAGATCTAACAGAGCCTCCAGACCTGTGTGCAGCTCCCAGATATCGAATTGCTCACTCTGCTCTTGTTTGTAAGAGATGTAAATCAATGTCCTGCCTGTTTGAGGGTGCTGGAAATTGGTTTGCTCTTTTGAAAATGGAAGAGTGTTTGTCTCAGTGTGCTGGCAGAGTTCTCAGCAAGATTGCTGCTTTTACTCCTCTTAAATGCTGTCCTCACATTTGGCTACAGCTCCATTTCCTCCCTTTGGGGTGTTCATTGTGTGATATTAAGAATAATTTACAAGCTGCCTACAAAGGGCTGCAGCCTCATAACAGGGACCTGGCCTCTGAGAGGCTGCTTAGGCTGGGAAATATCTGCACTGAACTCAGAGAAACAAGATATTTAGGGTTTTTTTTAAAAAAGAATAGGTTAAACCTTTCTTCCTGTAGCATTTCCAGTGCTGTCTGTTCACAGCTCATTTTCTGTGTCTGTGCTTGAGTTTTGCTGTGGGTTTTGGAGAATAACAAATAACAATAACAGAGTGGGCAGAGACCAGGGCTGCAGCCACAAAGGGCTTTGCAGCTCCGTGGGATGAAAGGTCTGTGATGGAGCAGAGCTTTGAGCAGGAATAGGTTTGCATCCAGTTGTTAAATTCCAATTGGTGTTTGAAATGTCTTTATATTAACCTTGCTGGTTTTGCTGCTTTTTTTTTTTTTTTTTTTTTTTAATAAATGCATTCTGGGCGTTTCTAGTTGCTTGTCCATTTAATTGAAAAAAGTGTTTGTGAGAGAGAAAAAAGCACTGTTTGATCTTCCTTGACGTTCATCATCATGGGACCATGGAATGGTTTGGAGTTGGAGGGATCTTTTTAAAGCTCATCCAGTTCAACCCCCCTGCCATGGGCAGGGACACCTTCCACTGTGCCAGGCTGCTCCAGCCCCAGTGTCCAACCTTGGGCACTGCCAGGGATCCAGGGGCAGCCACAGCTGCTCTGGGCACCCTGTGCCAGGGCCTGCCCACCCTCCCAGCCAGCAATTCCCAATTCCCAATCTCCCATCCAGCCCTGCCCTCTGGCACTGGGAAGCCATTCCCTGTGTCCTGTCCCTCCAGCCCTTGGCCCCAGTCCCTCTGCAGCTCTCCTGGAGCCCCTTTAGGCCCTGCAAGGGGCTCTCAGCTCTCCCTGGAGCCTTCCCTTCTCCAGGTGAGCACCCCCAGCTCTCCCAGTCTGGCTCCAGAGCAGGATCCACTCTCACCTCGCTCCCTCCTGGTGCTCTGTGTTCACATATGAGACCATGTGTGCAGTGAGCTTGGTTTGAAACAGAGGTGCAGAGTTTGGGATCACATTGCTGGAAAAAAGGAGCCTCTTGATTGACTGAGCCTGAGGCTGGTGTAAACGTGGCACTGAGAGGAGGGTTAATCATTTATCATGATTACATTTATAAACTGGCACCATCCTTGGGCCATTGTTTTCTTGATCTTGCCCTGACTTAGTGCTGCTGCTGCTCCTCTGTTCAGAGTCCCAGCTTCAGACAGCTCCCTGTGACGTGCCATCCCTCACTCCTGCCATGTTCCTTACATCCTTCTGCTGGATCTTTTGACATTTCTTCAGCTTCTTGGAAAAGTTCTGAAGTAAAAAAAAAATCTGTCGAGGAGTTGAAACCATGGGAGTCATCTGTCATCCACCAGCCTTTTCAGAGCTCAGCCCCAGTCAGTTGGAACAGCCTTTGGGTTTTAATTTTGATCCAAGGATCTGGCGTGGTGCATGGCACAGGGTGGCTGTAGATCTTCCAGGATGCTTTTAATTCAGTTTGCCTCGAAGATACTTACTTCACAGAAGTGTTTAAATATATTTATTAAATGTTTCACCCAGTCTTTAACAGAGCCATGCTTTTGTTGGTGCTGAGTGTTATCTGTAAATTAAGAAATGTTGCCTTAATGAACCTACTTAAAACAAGCAGAGTCTCTCTTGCTTTCCCATCCCCTGTCGCTTAGCAACAGGATTTCTCCCTGTGCAATCCCTGTTACTTCAAGACCATGTCTGCAGTATCCTCTCTAATTCTTCTCACTTTTCCCTTCTAGAAGCCTTGCTGGAAGATTGGAGTAACTTCATCAACCCCTTGACAGACGTAATAAAGCAGAAAAAGATAAAATCAAACAATCAGTCACTTCGGCAGCGTAAACTTTGCTGAATTCATCAGCACTCTCTTAAGCTTGATACTGTTTGTGATGAAAATTCCTCTCTGGTGAAGGAAATAGCAAGGAAAAACAGCTGGGGATGAAACTGAGGGGGTTTTAGCTCCTTGAAACACATTCAAGGGATTTGTAGGGATATTGTACTTTCTCATTTATGGGTATCTTAATTGTACCACACTTCCTCTGTTTCCTAACACAGAATTTACACCATGAATTGTTCCTAAATCAGTCCAATGTGCAGGCTGCTGTATTTAGGGAAGCCCCCAAGCAAACAGAAATATCCACTGCTTTCCCCCCAAAATCCAAATGTTTCTGGTTTCCTTTTATCCTTGGTTGCTTCACTTGCTGGGAGTTCTGTGAAGCCAGAGGAGCTCTCGTGCCGCTTCTTCAGGGTGCTGATGTTGGGTTTAATGGTTTAAATCTGGGATTAAACCTTTTTAAATCCATTGCAGTGCGAGACTCGAGCCTTCTGGAAATCAAAGAAGACACGGACCTGGATCCAGAGGAGAACAGCACTGTCTTCATGGGAATACTCATCAAAGGGCTGGCCAAGCTGAAGAAAATCCCAGAAACAGTGAAAGCCATCCAGGATCGCTTGGAACAGGAGCTCAAGCAGATTGTGAAGCGCTCCACCACTCAGGTGGCTGACAATGGTTACCAGAGAGGGGAGAATATTTCCCAGGAAAATCAGCCTAGGTAAGGATATTTCAACTGGCAGCCCTTGATTGCTGCAAAAAAAGTCCTAATTGATAATATGACTTGAAATGAGAAAATTCAGCTCGGTGATTTCGAGTGTAGCAGAGTCCAATTAAGCTGATGCAGGTGCAAAGCTTTGAAATCATGTATGGAACTAATTATACCACAAATGTATGGCCAAGTCTCTAATTGTTTTGCAGCCCCATTGATGTTAATAGCAAGGTGTGGAAGCCAACTGAGCACTGTGTTTGTGCTGCTCCTCAGAATTCACTGGAACTGGCCTTTGGAAAAAAAAAAAGTATTCCAGTAGGAATCCCATCGAGCTGAAATACTCATCTGTGGCACTCCACATTGTCGTGATCATTGTCCAAAGGGAACTGATGACAGAAAAGTAAAGAGTGTGTCTTCATTATGTGTAATATTTGTAGTGGGAAATCGCTCCCAAGGAAAACATTAGCTTGATAAAGACTCCTTTTTTAATTCCTCTCATTAGCACTGCTGTGGAAACAATTACGTTTTGAAGAATTTGTAGAGTTACAGTGCTGATAACTCAGTGAAAATGAGCTCTTTTTAGGTGGGTCAGAAGGCAGAATTTTAGTTTCTGATGCCAAGAGTGTAGCATATTCTTGATACTTGTTTTATGAATCACTCTGGAGAGGTTGTGTGGCTCCTGGTTGTCTGTTGGAATTGATAAATTGGATCAGATCATATATCAATGCCATTAACCTGTCCAGAGGGTTGAGTAAGGCACAGAAAGGTTTAATGGGTTTTGGCATCTGTAGGAGACTGAGAGCCTTAAGATGCTCATATTCTAGAGCCATGGAAAGTGTCTTGAATTCTTGTTGAATACAGAGATAATTAGAACCGGTTCTAAACCTAAATCACACCTGAAGTTTACAGCAAGCAGGTGAATTAATTTATATTGAAAAGAATAAATTATGGTACAGAAGGGTGTACCCGCCCCTTAAATTAGCTTCAGGTTTAAATCAAAGCTCAGAGACTTTCCTGCTGTCAGGGGGGAGATAAATCTCAACAACAAGGCCCTGCTGCTCCAACAGAGCTCTGTAAGACTCCAGATTTGAGCACAATGCAGTGCCCAGAACTGCTGAACTGTTCATTAGGCTGTCAGATGATCCTTGAAGTCCCTTCCAACCTGAACCATTCTGACCGAGGATGAGGCTGATGACCAGCTTGGGGAAATTTTGGTGTAATTCCTTTTGAGACCCCATACAACAATTATTTAGAGCCCCTCCTGTTGTACAAGAGAGAAATGATTCGTACAACCTGGCCAGAAGAGCTGCAGAACTGATAACAGCCACTGCTGATCTTAGTTTTTAAATTTAACTCTCTTTTCCTTCCTTCTGTAGTCAGCTTTCCCATGTAGTTTTCTGCAGCCACCTTTTACACTTGTGTATAAAAATACAGTTAATTACTGCCAAATTTTTAAACTCAAGATGTTTCTGGTTTGTGATGACTCTAAAGCAATCAGCTCCCAGAGAGTAATGCTGTGTCTCGTGCACCTTTGGGTGCTCTCTCAGATCCTCAGAGCTTCAGGAAGGGCAGGAGCAGGTTCCAAGTAGTTCCTTGTCCCTGGGAGAAGATAACTTTGAAAACTCTGCCTGAATCTCACCACATTTTAGCTGAGCTCAGCTTTAAGTGGACCATTTTAAAGTCCAGGAAAACCCTCTAACGTTTTTAGATCTCTGTGCTTGAAAGAAGTTTATGGAGAAAGGCTCAAATATAGGAATTGCTGCTGCTTTATCCTTAATTCGTGGCTCATCAGTCACACCTTTGTGTTTAGAAGTCCTTATCTGGGGTTGTGGGGGACAAAGTGTCCCAGAAGAGGCCATGTCGAGTTACCTTGGGGTGCTGCTGCACAAACCTTTGGGGCTGTCCTCAATTTTGGAAGAGTTTGGACTGCAGAATAACAATCTGGATGGATGCCTGCTTGAGGGACAGATTTATGGGACATTTTGGTAAGGAAATATTGAAAATCCAGTCCAAAAAGAGATGGGGCATTGACACTTTTGCTCCTAAATCCTATCACTTGGATTCCATGTGCTTTTCCCTACGTGTCCATAGTATATTTTGACTTTTAACCTCATCTCCAGGCTTTGAAATAACCACAGGAATTATGTCCAGGCCACCCCTCTGACCAGGCACAGACATCATCGCTGCTGGAACGCCTGAATTGTCATTAATGTCCTCGCTCAGGTGGCAGCAGTCACTGTGCATCACTTCATTCCCATTATTGCCTGGACACTGGAAGTCCCTTCTGGGTGTGTGTCACTGTCCCCAGCACATTTCCCCTCTCTCTGGGTGCAGGGGTTACGGGGTGGCTGTGACAAATTGCCTGAGCCAGGCTCCTGTCATTGCGTGTCCCTGTTCAGCTGAGGGCACTCGCTGCTCCAACCCCATCCAGGTCAGATGGTCTGATGGGTTTTGTCTCGTTGCCTGTGCCTCTTTTGGGTCACCTTCTTTCCAAAATGACCTGACAGATTTATAGGATTTTTAGAGAAAGGAGAAATTAAGATATGAGGTGCTGGCTAAGCTGAAAACAGGGAGATACGGAAAATGGGAAAATGGGAAAATGGACTGGGGTGGCAGCTGCTGACACTGGAGTGTGGATCTGGGGGGTTTCATGTCCATCAGTCTGGAATGTGGGAGTAGGGAGACACTGGAATTTGAAACAAAAGGATCTGATCAGTGTAGTATTGTTTTAGTAATGGCTCCATAAACAAGTTGATAATGTGAGGTCAGGCTCATTTAGTGAGAATCAAGTGAATTTGTCCAACTCTCTGGGTAGTTCAGTTCTGCACAACTGCTCTTTGCTGGGGCAGCAAGGAGGTGTAGGGATACCTGAGCTCTTGCTTGCCATGGCATGTTGCTGGAAGCTGGGCTGGCACTGATAATATTTTCTCAGTGGTAGGGAATTAATTTGGTTCCATAATGTCAGTTCTTTAGCATTTGCTACTATCCTGAAATATGGAGAAAAGGGCTGAAGTTTATTGGGTTTTGTTTACATAGGTGTCTTGGTTCCAGTGGCTCTTTATTTTTGAGTCGAGGAGGGCACAAATTTTTTCAGAGGGCTGGAGCCAGGCTGGGAGAGCTGGGAATGTTCCCCTGGAGAAGAGAAGGATCCAGGGAGAGCTGAGAGCCCCTTGCAGGGCCTAAAGGGGCTCCAGGAGAGCTGCAGAGGGACTGGGGCCAAGGGCTGGAGGGACAGGACATAGGGAATGGCTTCCCAGTGCCAGAGGGCAGGGCTGGATGGGAGATTGGGAATTGGGAATTGCTGGCTGGGAGGGTGGGCAGGGGCTGGGATGGAATTCCCAGAGCAGCTGTGACTGCCCCTGGATCCCTGGGAGTGTCCGAGGCCAGGTTGGACATTGGGGCTTGGAGCAGCCTGGGATGGTGCAAAGGAATGATCTTGAGGGCCTCCCCAAACCCATTCCCTGTTTCTGTGAGCACTGAAGTCTGCTGGAGAAGGAGTGGGAGCAGCTCCAGCTCCGCTGCCGATCCTGTGTCCTGCCCTGGGGATCGCAGCTTCTGCTGGGCAGACTGGGAGCATGTGGTGGCTCCGAAGCTGCTGCAGGAAATGTGATGGAGCCTGTCTGTCAGAGCTAGAAGTGCCTAACATATGGATTTGGGAAGTGTTATCATCACGTTTTGGTGGGGTTACGTGGGGACTGGAGTTGCTCATTAAACGGCAGTGAACTCCATCGGAGTTTTTCTCTTCTCAAATGGTAAAAAGTGGGATGGCGTTGCCTCGTCACAAACTGTTCAGGACCTTGCAAAAGTGCTTTAATTACGATAATTGGGCAGTAAGGAACCATAGGAGCAGGTTCAGTGCAGTACATTTAGATGAGGTTATAACTATAACCAGTACAGCAGTCAAATCGTGGTAAGTGATGAGGGCTGATATTTTAGCTTTCTATGTCCCCTTGTTTGAAACCTGCCATAGTATTTTAATAATTCAAAAGAATTCCTTTTATCCTGTTTGTGTGGATAAGTCAGTTTTTCTTACCCTGAGACTTGTGTTTTCTTCTGGGGGAAGAGCCAGGTTGTTTCCCTCCCTGCCTGCAGCCCTACCTGGAATCTCACAGTGGTGTCTAATACTATGTTAGTCCAGTTTAATTACTGTGGAGTTACTAATGGGTTTATCTTCCCTGTAGCCCCAAGCAGAGCACTTTAAAAACGGGCAGTGCTGGTAGAAGGAAGGGAATGAGGAGAAAAACCCTCAGGAGTGTTCAAGTACCAAGGCTGAGCTGAAACCATGAGTCCACAGAGGGTTTGAAGCCAGGTGACCTCAGCAGGTCACAAAACAGGACACAAAACCACAGTCCCCTGTCCCACTGCTCTGATGTGTGCCTGTGGAATGTTCCAGAAGCTGAGCAGAGCTGTTCCCGTGCTTCCCAGGTTGCTGCTGGAGCTGCTGGAGCTGCTCTTTGACAAGTTCAATGCCGTGGCCGCCGCGCACTCGGTGGTGCTGGGCCACCTGCAGCAGACAGTGGCCTCCCCCTGCAGCCAGTACGACGGGGAGATCAAGCTCTACGACATGGTGGATGTGTGGGTGAAGATCCAGGATGTCTTGCAGGTAAGAATCCCTCAGGTGGGCATGGTGGCAGCCTTTATAATCGTGCCAGAGAATGCCTGTCATGCTTGAGATTCAGCAGTGCTGGAGTTTGTCTTGATTTGTTGGTAAGTGGCCACATTTACAACAGATTGTAAAACTCCAAAGAGCTTAAATATCAGCAAAAAAAAATCTCATGGATTCATCCTTATGGTGTTTGGAAAGGTTGATTCCTTTTGCCTACCAAGTGATTTATCAGCAGCTTTCAAAGTGACATTTCTGTTCTGTGTTACCATGTCATGCCTGTCTTATAAAGTGTCACAGCTCTAATGGCTTGTCTTCTGCTGTCATGGCTGGGTTATAGGCAGCTGAGACACTTGCTGCCGGCGTGTTTTCAGCAAACTCTTGTTTGATTCTTCCTCTTAACTGCAAAAGACTAAAGCTGTACCTTGCTTAGGCTTTGTTCGGGTGCCATGCCTCTCACCTGGGGATCTGAGGCTCTCTCAAGCAGCAGAGCTCTCATCTGTCACATGTCTGTTCTCTCCTTCTTGCTGTGAGGCTCACACATGATTGATTGATTGATTGATTGATTGATTGATTGATTTGGGGATTACCTTTTTACACAGTGCACAGATGTAGAACTTCACCTGGGATGTGATAGAGGAGGTCAAAGAAGTGAGCCAGGCGTTATTTATAGGAGGTGGAAGGATTCATGGTGGTCATTCCAGCTCTGGGCTGGTGATGGAAAATGTTCTCTGCCTCCTGCCCAAACTCACTTCTTCAGTTTTGGGCTGGTTTGTAGCTGCTGCTCTGCAGGATTGTTTGGCTGTGCAGTGTTGCAGTATTTTTGCTTACACAAAACATCCCAACTGTGTGCATGGCATGAATTTAAATACTTCACATGATCAGTGTAAGGTGTGGGCCCTCAATCCCCTCCACTGACTCCTCACCCACATATTTGTCTTTCTAGAGGAATTATTATTAAAGAAATCTTGATCACTTTTCTCCATGACACAAACTTCCACCTCCCTTCAATACTGTTCTTGCAAAAATTTGCTTGGGAATGTCCAGTCAGTGGTTCATGATGGGTTTTCTTAACAAAAGGATGTCACAGAATTGAAGTGGGAATAAAGAAGCGTAGAATAAAAGGGAAGAATTAAATTTAAGGACATGTGGAATGGGTTTGGAATGGGGAATCTGCAGCCACCTTCCTGTGATCCATGAGGTCCACAAAAACTTGAAGCTTTGAGTTCTGCAGACTTTGCTCCAGAAAGACAAAAGCTTGGAGTAAGAATCCTCCCAAGATTTCTTCCTTCAGTGTAGCAGATCATCAAGGCTGGATATTCCCATCCTCCGTGGGAGTTTGGGATGGTTTCAGTCCTGGTGTGTGGTGAAATTTGCAGTGATTTCTATTGGCTGTTCCTGAACAACGTTGATAGAACTTGAAGCCTGTGGAGGAGTGAGCAGTGAGGAGTGAAAGTGTTCCTGTGCTGGGGAGACAATGTCTGACCAAGATGTCTGGAAAAGATGTGCCAAGAAAAACACAACAACCCACCTGAAAAGGTTTCATTGCTCTTGGGCGTCGGGGGGAGTCAGAAAAGCTTCCAAAAGAGCTTTTACAATGCATAAAAGCAGCACTTTAAGATCCATAATCTCTCGCTGGTTTATGGTAAGAGATGAGCATTGACTGGCATGAAAGGGAGGAAATGCTGCATTTCTTTGTTCAAAATCTTGTGGGTGTTTGCACCTCAGTTCCACTCGAGTGGCTTAAAATGTTTTTACCTTAGAGTTGAAGAAAACCTTTGATCCCAAAGCCTGAATTATTTCTAGCCTGCTTTTCTGAATAAGGATAATTTTTGGAGAGGAGATCTTACGTTTGCAGCAGGGGGAGCAGAAAACTCAGTTTTAGAAGTGTTTAAAGCTGTTGGGGGAGGCTGAAAACTTGGAGGAAGTGGCTCAGGGAAGTGATACAATTCCTTCAAATGCTAATGAGTGGAATTCCATCACCACAGCAGAACAGTATCACACGGGTGCAGTTCACAGGGATAACGTTCTGTGCGTGTGCATTGTGCATCTCTGCCTGTGAAATTTGCCACAGCAGGGTTATCTCTGCATGTCTGTACAAAACAATGGCAGCACGTGCTGGGCTGGAAATGGGGTTTTGTGGGCCATGAGTTGTTTTCTGCAGCTCGTTCTTGCAGCTGGATTTCTGAAAGCTCCCTAATAACTGCACCAGGCACTGTGGTGTAGAGTGAGAGGTGGCTCAGCCTTGTGCAGCGTTGAGGTGCAAAACATGCAGATATTAAATGACCTTCTCTGAGAATGGAGGAATAACACAGAAGACAGAGTGACCTTTTCCAGTTGGTAGTGGAGTGCTAGAAAACAAACAAACAAACAAAAAAAAGCACTTTGTCAAAATACTAGAGCAGCCTTGTTCAGGAAAACACCATTTGAAGTTATTTCCTTGTCCCAGAGCCAGCGTAGTCCGTGGTCATGGTGTTCCATCAATGAGGAAGTGGGAGAGGGGTGAAAGTTGTTTAACTCATCAATGAGGGAGAGGGGTGAAAGTTGTTTAACTCAGCATTTTGTGTGGAGCTAATTGAGCTCTTCAGTGCACGAGTGGGTGGAACATCCTCCTGAGCAGCCTCAGTACTGTAGGATCAGGGGCTTGGCTGGGGAGAACTGGGAGCTGTGTTCCAGCAGCCATGTGCTGACATGAGTGATTGGGTCAGGATAATGCACTGAGGGAATTCTGAGGTTCTCTGGGACAATTCAGTGTCTGTGCTGGATCATACAGGGCTGTTGGAATGAGTCCAGAGGAGCCCCTCTGCTCTGTACCAGGCTGGGAGAGCTGGGGGTGTTCACCTGGAGAAGAGAAGGCTCCAGGGAGAGCTGAGAGCCCCTTGCAGGGCCTAAAGGGGCTCCAGGAGAGCTGCAGAGGGACTGGGGCCAAGGGCTGGAGGGACAGGACACGGGCAGTGGTGCAGGACCCTGCTGCAGGAGAAGCTCCTAAAGACTTATCCTGTTGGTGGCATGACCTGTTAACAGCTCAGGCTGCAGCTGTTTGCCTCCAAGGAGGAGATCATCTCTCCTTCCTTAGTGCTGGAATTTGTAGCTGATGATTCTCAATATTTTAGGGGTCTATATTTTTTGTCCTCCCACAGAAGAGAGGGAAAATCACACGTATGCTCTGGGACATAAATCTTCAGCAGGCTCTCTGGTGGGCTGTCTACTGAGAAGACACTGACAACTAATATGTTCCTTTTTTGGGGATTTTCTGTCTAATGCTTTCCTGTGTTTTCCAAAATTGGTGTCATTTAGCAGCCCAAACATTGCTGAAAGCATAAGGAAACTGGGGAAGGAGGAACTGAAGCCTCCTCTCTGCCCACACACTCCTGTTGTGCTACTGCAGAGCTGGAGATATCAGACACTGTGCACTGAGAAACCTCTCTTAAGGATGCTCCACCATCCTCATATCTTTCCTGAAAAACAGGAATGGCATTTGATGGAGGGAGCAGGGAAATGGGGTCATTTTGTGCCTCACAGCTGGGTCTGGCATAAGTGATCTTGCAGAAACGCTGCATTTAAAATGCATTTGCTGTGTCACACTTGTCCAGGAGTCCTGGGAGAGCACTTGGAGATGCATTTCAGGGCTCTGCTGCAGGAACCTGAGTCCCTCTCTGGTTTTTAAGCAAATTAATGGCATAAAATACTGGTTCCCTTCGGCACACAGGTGAGCAGGGGAAAGTCCCTGCAGTTCAGCAGTCTCAGTTACTCGATGGGAAAGCTGTGGGGAGGTTTCAGCTCCATCCCAGCCTCTGCCAGCTGTGCTGTCATCCCAGTGCTTCCTTTTCCACAGCCCAGCATGTTTTCTTTGCTCTGGCAGCGCTGCTCATTCTCCTGTCAGGAATCTAATTTGAGGGAGCTGATTTGGCCAAGGGTTTGCTGCTGGCTGCCTTTGCTGCTCCCTCAGGTCCCTGAATTGTGGCAGGGCTGGCACAGGAGCAGGCGAGAGAGGGAATAAACCATGGAAAAGGAAAGGGAAGGGGTTTTTTCCTGGCAAGGGAAGGGTTTTTCTATCAGCTGAAGCTGCTCTGTGGGGCTGCTCATGGAAAACCCAAGGGGTTTTTGCTGGGTGGCTCAGCACAGGTCTGAACCTTTGCATCTAAAAGCTGAATGAACTGTTTGTGGCACAGTTGATACTTAGAAAGTAAAATCAGCTCCTTGCATGAGAGCCATTAATGTGCCATAAATCCTGGTTGGAATGCCAGAGCAATATCTGAAATTGCAGTTGCCTTTAAGAAGTTCACCAGGTGATGTTTTGAACCTGAAGCAGTTATTTTTCACTAAGTGTCTCCACAGATATTTAATGGCTTTGTGGTCATCCTCCAAATAATGGGCCTGACAGTCTTTGTGGTTCTTTTTAAATGGTCTTAAGTGTGTGGAACTGCTGCCCTTGGACTCCTGACTGGTTTGTCTCATCAATGCTCATCTCACCGAGAGAACATTGGTCATAAAAGGGATTTGTCTGCATCTGTAAAAAAAAAATACAGTTTCACTCAGTCTCTAGCAGGAGAAAGTGAGGAGGGAGAATTCCACTCCTCAGAATGCTTACATTTAAAAATGGAATTTAAATAATTAGAGTAGGTCACTTGATCCTTTTTTCTCCCCCTGTTATTTGAAGTGAGCTCAGCACATGCAGGAATAAATCCAGCAGGGTGTTGCAGTGTTTTCTGCAAATATGTGCTGCTAAGAGCATGAGAATTTCTGGGGAGGTTCATGATCCAGGGAAAGTTTCATCTTTCTGGATCTAGGAAGGCACCAGCTGATTTTGCAGGAAGGTATTTCTTTAAATTTTGGCCTTGCCAAGAAGGTTTGCCTTCCCTCTCTATTAAAATGTTTCATAGATTTGCTCCAATTTGCCTGAAAATTCAGGTTTTCTTGCAATTTCAAACAGCAAATGAGTTGGTACCTCTCTCAAGCTCTTAAGAAGATGCACTTGGAATTTGGGGTGATGGAAATGGCCTTGATAAAGGTGAAAAAACGTGTCAGGAAGTGCAGAGACATCTCATGCAATCCACAGGAGATAGCAATGACATCCTGAAAAACAAAGAATATGAAGTAGAAATGCCCCAGATCGATCTGTTTTCTCTTTGATTGGATGATCCAGGCTGAGCTGTGTTCAGAACTAACTGAATTATGTGGTAACAGGTACCTGGACAACCTCCAGAGCTGAGCTGGCTGCAGACATTGGATTATTTTCTTTCCCAGGAATGGACCTTGTTAACTGAGCTGTGCCATATTTTATATTAAATTCTGTTAGCAGGGTGACAGAGCAGAATTTTTCTCCAATACTCCTGCATTAGCAACTTTTGTTTGGAGACTTTTTTTATCCTGGAGCTGTTGATACAGTGCATTTCATAAACACTCAACATTTATGCTGAAGTTCAAAAGAAGTAAAGCCCAGAATAAAAATTATTTGTTTGAGCAGTGCACAGACACTTGTGCAGTTCAGTGCAGAGGAGGTCAATGAGCTTTTGGGAGACTTTAAAAAAATATTAACTCCTGTAATGAAATATTTGCAGGTTTATGAGCAAGGAAAAAAATCATCATCTTTTTTCCATGCTGTAGAGCATCAAGCTGCTCTGAACTTCATTTAAGGTGGATTTTCTTTTTAATTGTTGATCACATTTAGTTATTTTATAGTTTTAAAGGGGTTTTGGAGTCTCTGGCTAAATATTCAAGTAATTAAATCCATGTGAGTTAAAAGTATCTTCAACTGTCTGCTGAAGGTGCTGAAAAAGGTGCCCAAATCCTTGTAGAGAGAAATAATTTCACAAAGCTGTTTGGTGGAGTTGTGAAAGTCAAAGTCAGCTCTGCTGGGTGTTAGGCTGAGAGGAAAAGGTTGGGAATACAGGATAGGGAATGACATGTTCCCTACTTTGATATTTGGCAGCAGGCACGAAACCTGTGCCTTGTGAACCCTGGGCCATCATTAAATTCTTTTTAATTGATACAACTTGAGAAAACAGAGATTTTTCCAGTTTTTTTCCCAGTGATACCACTTGGAAGCTTTTCTTTCCCAAGTTGGAATATTCTCTGACAAGGACTGAGAGGGGTGTGAAGTGACCATCACACCTGATGTGTCTCTGTATTTCCAGCAGGAATCGGAGTTTTGGAAGTAAAGGATGCAGAATTCCCAGCCTGTACAGGGCTTGGGAGCCTTCATCCTCTTGGAGCTGATCAATAATGGGATGATGTGGAAGAAATGGAAACTCTGCTGAGGATTTGTGCCATATCTTTTATTTTAACCATTTTTGAACAGTTTTGTCAGCTCGGATGTGGATTTTTTTTTTCCCATTTGCTGTTGGTGTCTGCTGCACTTCATCCCAGCTGTCAGCTGGAATTCAGAGGTGCTACAAGGAGTTCATCAGCATTTGTGGCCCTGTTTGACAGGACTATAAAACTTCTCTTTTGATGTG
This sequence comes from Aphelocoma coerulescens, assembly GCF_041296385.1. Lineage (NCBI taxonomy): Eukaryota > Metazoa > Chordata > Aves > Passeriformes > Corvidae > Aphelocoma > Aphelocoma coerulescens. The sequence continues at coordinate 2,803,338 of NC_091014.1, read as the reverse complement.
CTGAGCTCACACTCTGTCCCTGTGTGAGTGGCTTTAACGGCAGCAACTCCTTCCCTTCCCAGCACCATCAAACCCCTGTGAAAGGAAAAAGGCCAAAAACTCCTCATGTCCTCCCTGCAGGACTCCTCCCCTGCCAGCAGAGCAGAGGGATCCATGCAGGCAAATTCCTGCTAATGGGAGGGAGGAGCTGATCTCAGAGGGAAATGTTTGGAAATTGTTTTGCTTAAAAGCCTTTCTGCTCCTGTGCTGTTCTTCTTGTGCTTCCCATGCGTGACGTTTCCAAAATTCGAAGGTAGAATCTTATTTTTTCCTGAGGTTTTCCAGCTCTTGCTGTTTCTCTCTGGATAGGAAATCTCTGCTTTTATTTTGGGGGGCCTGAAGGCTTTTTTTTTTTTTTTGTTATGTAGGAAACTAGAGAATTGCATCAGCCAGAATTCTCTCACAGAATCACAGAATGGTTTGGCTTGGAAAGGATCTTCAAGATCATCTCATTCCAACCCTGTGCCATGAGCAGGGACACCTCCCACTATCCCACGTTGCTCCATGCCCCATCCAACCTTCATGTGCAAGCTTTGGTATTTTATTTTCTACTTTTTTTATGGTTATGCTGACCAGCTGCCTTTTGAAGTGGTTTTATTTTGCAAATATCCTTTGGTGGGTTTTGAGCAGTAGCTCATTGTGTTTCTATGTGCACAAGGGTTTCAGTCGATAAAACAAAGATAATAAATGATGGATAATAAAGACTTGAGTTGGGATGTGATTCTTGAGGGCAGGTCCATCACTGCCAGGACACATTGAAAAAAATATTTAGGCACATAATCATCCTTGAAACCTTTTTCTTAATTACTTTACATTCATTTTTTGGCCTGAGCCATGGGCAGGTCCATCACTGCCAGGGCACATTGAAAAAAATATTTAAGCACATAATCATCCTTGAAACCTTTTTCTTAATTACTTTACATTCATTTTTTGGCCTGAGCCATATTTGCTGTACCAAGTTTTAGCCACTCGGCTTCCAAATATCTCATGGAAATGTGTCTGTACAAGCCAGCAGCAAGTGGCTGATGATTCACTGGTGTTCTCTGGGCTGAGAGAGGCTGCACAGCTCCAAGCCTGCCTGTTTTGAGGGAAATGACAAACTCCCAATTCATGTTGGGAACAACCAATCCCCCTCCGCCCCCAAACCCTTCTGTTCCGCTCAGCGGTGTTCTGGTAATGGCTCTGTGGGTTCAGCGTTCTTGGACGTCTAAATGCACTTAAAACTCAATTTATTTGTCACAAATAAACTGGGGAGAAGCTGCTTTCCCTCTCTTCTCATGGCTGGAATAGAAAATCTGGATTGCATTTCATCCCTCCGTTAGATTGTCCTTCCTTTGTGGGAAGTGCCAATATGACATCGGCAGACTCTGGAATGATTTTTTAATTTCTTTATTAATATTTTATTTCTTTATAAATGTTCTGTTTTCTTCCTTTTTTAAGTGAACCGAAAAGACTATTTCAAAAATCTGAACTAAAATAAAAGATTAAATTTGTTTCCTCTCTTTTTTTTTTTTTTTTGTTGGTTTTACATGCTTTTAGATTGGAGGATTTTTCCTAATTGGAGAATCACTGAATGGTTTGAGTTGGAAAGGATCTAGAATGAGATGAGCTTCAAGATCCCTTCCAACCCAAGCCATCCTGTGATTCTAGAACAAGAAAGACCCTTATCTATCAAAATACAGAATATAAGTACAAAAACAACAGCAGGATTTACCAACATTGTTCCTTGTTGGTTGTAATCAAACCACTGCAAAGGAATCACTGTGTCCATGCTAGGAGCCATGAAAACCCATTTCCACCTGGGAAAAAGGGGGCCAAGAGGGGATCAGGTAATTAAGTGTGGCCTGTACACAGTGATTCTACTCTTGGTGTGTAATTAAATGCCTTGGAAAGCTCTTTGGGGTCTTCATTTACTGGCAGAGGCCGAAGAACTGTGGCTGTGGGTGTGCCCCTGGTGAAGCTGGGAGCTGCAATCTGATTAAATGAACACCAAGGTTCATTGTTCATCCATTCTTTGCAGTCAGAAAAGCTGGACGTCCTCTGCTTTGCATTTGCTTGGAAAAAAACCCCAAAATATTAAAGAGCAGCACCAGGAGAGAAGGAAAAATCCCTGGTGCTCCCCTCTGTGGGCCTGGTGCTTTTATTGAGTGGAGCTTTGCCCTTTATTTTTCCAGAGCCTTGGAATGTCACTGATCACTTCTTGCTGCTGTTCCTGTGGGTGAAATGCTGTTTTCCAGAGCTTTTCTCGTGGACAGGGTGGTGGTGGTGCCCACTATTCCCAGTGCCATGTTGACTGAGGAGCCCTGTAAAGTGCTATAAAAATAATTCCCAGACTGTTAACTCAGGCCTTGTTTTTCTGCAGTTTCTGGTGAACCGTCCTATGAATTTCTGTGATGGATGAGGCTTTCCAAAAGAGCCAAAGGCATTTAGGATCTAACTCCCTTGGCAATCTAATGGGAATTGGACAACTAATTACTTTGGATTCTTTGGAAAATCCCAGATCTAATTTTGTATTATAATAACATGGTTGTAGAGGAAGGTAAACCTCCAAGAAAAATAGCATTTAGTGTAATATTTGATTTTTTTTAATAGGCAGGAGAGCTGTTTTTCTGGCCACTTCTCCTGTGTTGAACCTCCTTTGGAAAAGGCTTGGAGCAGGAGCTTGGATGGATGGCCTGGCTACCGCCTTTTCCAAGGGCTGACCTGAGGTGAAAACACAAGCAGGACTCTTGTCTGATTCACTCCAATTGCACAGAGGTTAATTGTGTCATTAATTTTCTCTCCCAGGCTTAAGCAGTTGGAATTTGCTGCCCGTGACAGGGAGAATAATCCAAATTAGTTACACCTCCCAGCAGGTCAGTAAATAAATAAATCAGAGTGGTCCCTTAAGTGTAATATCCAAAATCTGTCTGGTTTTACTGACAAAGGACACTGGAACAAGCCAGCAGATTTATACTCAGTTATCTGGGACACAATAAAAGGATGATCTCACTTTATTACAGTGATTTGGTGCTCATTCCCCCGCTGCTTCATCAGGGTGTCACATGCCTGGTGCCCTCTTAGAAAAACTGCATTTTCCAGCCCCTTTTCCTGCCAGAGTGATAAATGATGGTGCCTCTGAATTGTTCCTCTCATGATAATTTGCTTTAATTCACGAGGGTGACTTTCCCTTAGAGCCCATCTTGGTCCTGAGGTGGAAAAATGAAGACATTCCCAGAGATTCTGTGGACATGACAGCTGTGGTGGAGAATGCTCTGAAAAGTTTGGGATCTCTCAGAAAAAGTGATGCTAATTCCTCCCTGTTAAAAAATCACAGCTCCTGGCTTTGAGTAGAGATCTGCATGCAAGGGGATTGCAGCTTTCCCACAGGACACTTTTCTTTCCAGTGGGACCAGTTTTAAGGTGTTGGTTTGTGAGGGTTCATCTCTGCCTGGTCCACGCTGATTTTTCAGTGTCCTGCCTGCCTTGCAGTTCTTCAGTGCTCACCAGCACTGCTTGGGCACTTGGAAAACAGAGATTTGAAAGTATTTCTCAGGAAATCTGCACTTTTGCCTTCACACTCAGAGGATTCTTAAAAAAAACAAGGATTCCAAGGGGAGGTGCATTTGTGAAAATAATGCATGGGATTTTTTTCAGTGCATGGTGAGGTTTTGGTTCTGATTTTGATGTGGAGACAGGCCAAAACCCTGGAAAACATCACACTGCAAGCAAAATTTGAGCATCCTGATTCAGCTTTTTAGTGGGAAACAGGATTGCAGGAGAGAAAATTCCATCCCTGCCTTCATGTGTGGTTCAGGACAGGGCTGTCACACCAGCAACTCGTTAACGCTTTGCCTGAAGCAGAGCTGTGACTCTCTTTATGTTAATTATTAATTTGTCATTTTCAAATCTCAGTATTTGGAGCTGTTTGGAAGGATGAGGGGGTTGAAACTGGATGATCTTTAAGGTCTCTTTCCCAACCCATTTAGTGGTTTTATCATCTGTGTGCAACAGGTGCCTCAGTGCATCTGGGTTTATGCAGATCAGAGGATGTGATTTGTAGGAATTTGTACAGTCAGCCTTCCCTTAATAGCAACCTGTGTGATTCCTCTAATTCTCTGAGGTTGCAGGTTGCATAAAGCAGGTTAGAATTTGATCCTCATATTCCCAAATCCCGCTTTCCTTAGCAATGATTCTTTCAGCATAATGTTCTTTGGTTTAATATTCTTCAGAGACTGAGTTTGAGCGATGTTCTTTGTTACTCGTGCTTCATATCTGCTGTTTTGCCTCTGCTGCCTGTGCTTTATCTCTTAACTGTGTTTTCTGAGAACTAGCCAGATGTTAATCTGAATTTTTGCACTGACAGCCTGAAATGTGTTCTGTGCTCCAGCAGCAGCAGGATTTCCTCGTGCTCACGGTCCATCCAAGCACGCTTTGACATTGGCTGCAAAGTCACTTGGACGAAAATCCCAACATCAAACACGGAGTGAAGGGATTCTGCAGGTGCAAGGGGACACAGAGATTTTATGAGATTTGTCTCCAAGGTCACCAAAATGTGCTCTGCCTTTTGAGGAGTCTTTATTGTCGCCTTGGGTGGGTCATTCCTCGTGTGCTGCTCAGCCCCCTGGGAGGTGCCAGCCTTGGCATTTTCTGGGAGTGCTTTTTTTAAGGCCGAAGGTTCAAATTGAAGGTTTGGTTAAACATTTTTCTCTTTTACATTTTGTTTTGCTGTGAGCTGTAAAATTACCAATTTCCTTAAAGATCAAGTTGAAGGTTCACAGATTAATTGATGGTCTAAAACCAGCCTGCTGTGACATTTCCTCATGGCCTGTGTAGGATTATTGTGTGATCTGGTAGGGAATTGTTCTTTTGGATGCATAATTTTGTGCTGTATTCATGATCTTGAGGGCTTTTGGCTTTATTTTGAAAGGTGGTGTAGAAGGAATGTGAATCCCTTTGACATTTCCAAGCTACAGCCCCCTCAAAATTGTAACTCAGTGTCTGCTAAAGGAGTAAATGCTGGAGAACAGGAGCAGCATAGTGAGAAATACATCCAGGGTAGGGCAATAGAGTTAAATTTAGGGGGAATTCATTAATTTAGGGGTTTGGTTTTTTTCTATTTGAGGAACAGACATGTGGCTTCTTCTGTATTGAACAGGGGGCTCTTCTGCACCCCGACCTTCCCTGTCATCCAGTGCCCATGAATTCCTGAAAATGTCTTTATCATTTCACTGGAGTCTTGGCTGAGGTATTGGAAAGACAAAACTTCCTGAAGGTGTGCAGAGTATTTAAAATACCTTCACGAGCAGAGAACTGAAACTTGGGGAGTTTTTTGGGTGTCATCATGTGCTCGAAAAGGCTCTGTCTGATATTGAAAATGTGGTTGCAGGGGTTGTTGCTCCTTTTAAGCTTCACAGTGCCACATTTGGGATTTTTTGGGATGTTGTGTTTATGTGGCATTAAGGAAGGGGAAAGAAAGCAATGGCTTGTCCATTATAGAGGAAAGATTGGTCATTCTGGGATGGATGTGGGGTGAATGTGAATGTTTTAGATGCACTGTGTTGTAATTGATTTGTATTTGTGGGGTTTTTTTTGCCTTGCTAAATAGTCAGGGTTTCAAAATAGTCCCAGCACCTCAGGAAGATCCTGATGATGCTGGCATTTATGCACCTGCTTAATTTGGGTGTGCAAGGGAGGCCAGCAAGGCTGCCTGGGAGACTTCAGCAATGTGCTGACGTGGCAGGACAGAGCCTGGTGCACTTAATGAATCTGAAATCATTTCCACCACGTATTTGCTGAACCTCAGCTTATTTTTGCAATCCTGAAAACGGTTCATTAATTGCTGGGAGCCCGACCATCCCTCTGGACAAAAGAAGTTGGGGCCAAATTAGGGTTTCTCTTAAGCAGAGCTGACTTCTTCATTTTGATCCTCACCAGAGTGGCCCTGGGTAGTTGTGTTTGTTTCAAAGGAGACTTTGAGTTGAAAACATTATTTTCTTGCTTTATCTGCCTCGTTCTGTATCTGAATTTTTATGGATTCATTGAATGGGTGATTTTGGCACACCCTGATAAGTTTTGAGCCTTCTCTGCTCCAGGCTGTCCCCTGTGCTGGACACTTCAGGTGTGGCCTCTCCACTCACCCAAACCCTTGCTGGTTTCTCCCTCAGCTTCTGAACCACCCCATCGTTGGATTAGGATCACTTTTGTTGGGATAATCTGTTCATATTTTAGTGATTTCCCTATCCAGGATACTGTGTTTCACTCTAGGGTGAGCTTGTGCTCTATAAATATTCATTCAAGTTGTAAATACAACTTGTACAACTCAATGCTGCTGCTTTCCTGCACAGACTGAAAACATCTTGGATTTAAATGTTGTTTTCTTTTGGATCTCAGGTCCTGTAATGCCCTCTCAGATCTGTGTTCTCCTGTGATCTGGCTGATGGAACAAGCTGTGTTATTTCAGAGTGTCAGATGGAGGCAGAGGCTGTTCAGGAGCTGTTTTGTTGCTTGCCTGGTGTGTTTTCCTCATTCCCCAAACGCCCATCTTCCCTGAATTTACTGCTCTGCTCCTTCCTTACTGCTGCATTATTGTCTGCAATACTTCCTATTGATTTTGTGTGTTGGGGATGATTTCCTTTGCTGAGCACAGTTGTGAGGAATTGGAAGTCATTTGTTCAGAGAAGGTTTTGGGCTTCCTAAGACCTAGAAGATTGTTTAAAATCTCTTCTGTAGCCTAATTTGAGGAGGTTTGATATTCTTGTTTGGGGAGTTGTTGTTTTATTAAGGCCACTTGGTGCATTCCTGTCTCTATGGTTGGCTTTGTTTTCAGCCAGCAGGAAAAGCTGTTTCATTTATGTTTAAAAAAATCTTACATTATGAATTAAATTTCATATTCCATTTTGGGGTTCTCCAAACTGTTTACTGAGAGCAAAAGAGCAAAAAATTCAATTTAGTCACTGTCAGATCAGTCTTGTGCAGACTTGAGGGAAAAGGAGCATTTTGAGGTGGATAGAGAGATTTATTTCCAGTATTGCCCTGCAAGTTGGGAGTTGTTGAGAGAAGTGAATAATCCACGTGCCATAATCTGTCAGAACTGGAACAGGTTCTTGCAAAATCTTTTATTTCTAGGATTGAGCCAAGAGTTTGGAAATTACCTGTTCCTATCTGATGTTCAGGCTGGGTTTTCCCGTGCCTGAATTTGCACGTGTCAGGGTCTCAGGGTTGTCAGGGAGGTTTGATCTATGGTGTGGGGAGTGCTCTGGCCCCAATCCAGAGGAGCAATTAATGGGATGGGCTGATGGAGGGACCCTTCCCAGGCTGGAAGTGGTGCCTGAGTGCTTTTCTGGCTCCTGGCCAGGCTGCCCAGCACCCTGCAGGATAAAGGCAATATTTTTATAATAAATAACCACAAGTCCAGCCTTTCCAGAAGGTGGTGGGAGCTCATTCCTATCTCTTTCCTGGGAAGCAGCCCAGCCTGAATCTCCCAAGGTTCAGAGTGTGTTCTATGGAATATCAAGTGTGTTTTATTGAGTATCTCTGGCACTTCTGGACCAGGAGGATAAGGAAATAAAGTTGTCATTTGTATTCTGCTGTTTGTCACCCTGCAGACGGGGGGATCTGGGGATAACAGTTCATTATTTACTTAACAAAACCTGTCACGTTGGGGATTAAAAATGTCATTTCTCAAGAAGTGGAGGGGTTGGGTGTACTGCTGGAGCCAGACACCTGTGTCAGTGCTGTTCTGTTTCCATATGGGAATGGGTAACAGCATTTTCTCCTGTGCTTTCAGCCCTACCTGTATCACCCTGCATTGAAAATGGGGAATTGACCTTTTTTTTTAAAACAGAGGCATCTCACTGCTCCAAGAGTTTGAGTGTTCTGCATCCAGGCATTATTCTCACCAAAAAGCTGCCTTTGAAACTCCATTCCTGACCTGCTGAACAGATTCCCAAGAAATCCCAATCCTACCTAAAACCTAAATAGACAAGAGAAACAATAAGAGGAGAAGCACCCAAGTTGATTTACAGCTCCAATTAAGTCATAGAATCATGGAATCATCCAGACCATCTTGTTCTACCCTCAACCTGCCATCAGAGGAAGGACAATGTGGGAAAAGTAGAAATTTTTTGGGTTTTCGTTGTGTTGGGGTTTTTCCTTCTCTGTTTCTCCAAAACCATGGGTTCTCCCCCAAAAAGAGAAGAGTTTTTGAGCCCAGAGGTCGCTCAGCTCCCATGATATTCATGTTTAAGGCACTTCTGAAATGCTCAGTTTAAAACACTGACCTGGGCTGAGAGAATTGGATTCAAGTGGAACATTTTGCAGAGAAGTTGCTACAGAATGTAGGGAGCAATTAGAGAAGGCAGGAGACACCTTCTTGCTGATAAAATGCAAGGCAGCTCAGTGACCCAACAGCTTCAGGGCACAGAGTAAAGGAGATTTTTTTACTTGATTATTTTTTAGAGAGAGTAAATGGGGTTTTATTGTTTTGTTTCTTAAGAGGGGAAAAAATGAATAATAGGCCCTTTCTGCAAATATAACTTAAATATGAGATCTTAAAGGTAGTAGGACAGTGACAAAGAAAACGTTTTCTCCAGTTTTATCTTTACAAATGGAAATGTCTAAAATCCGTGATGGCTCTTCAGTCAGAGGCAGATGAAGGGGTATTATGTGGATGCATCTCGTTGTCATGATAATTCAAGAGGGACCATTTTCTTATCCAGCTGAAAGCTGGGTGGTGATAGATGTCAAATATTTGTCCTGGGTGGTAAAGTAAATATTTGCCATTTACCTGTCCCCATCAGTGAGCAAATCACTTGCAAACAACACCATACTGCAAGGAGGAGGAGGAATGAAATGGCATAAAAGTTAAAGATGAAGCCACTGAATGAAAAGGAGACACTAAATAAACCTCAAAGTTAAATAAAACCGAGGTGGATGGATTCCCTTGTGATGGAGAAAGCCAAATTACAGAGTGCATTATGCAAAGGTGGTGAGATGACAAATGTCAGTGGGAATCTGTAAAGCTGTTTGCAGACGAGGCATGGAAGACAGACTTTTTGTAGGAGGTGGAGGAACATGCCTTTATTTAAAGAATTCCTCTGTCTAGGGAGAGAAAAATTCAGAGTCAGAGGGGGCCACGTCCAGGGACAAAACCCCTGTGCTGTAGGAGTTGGAGGGTGTGGGCAGGAATTCTGTCTGGGGATCGAGGAGTGGGAGTGAAGCGGTTTTTGAGGGAATGAAGCTGTGTCAGGGGAGGTTTTGTTGGATTTCAGGAAAAGGTTCTTCCTGCAGAGGGTGCTGGGGCACTGAACAGGCTCCCAGGGAATGGGCACATTCCCAAGGCTGCTCCAGGAGCATTTGGATGATGCTCCCAGGGGTGCACAGAATGGGATTTTGGGATGTCTGTGCAAGGCCAGGAGTTGGACTGGATGATCGTTGTGGGTCCCTTCCCACTCAGGATATTCTGTGATTAAACATCCAGAGGAACAGGCTGAGTATCAAATAATGAAAAGGACAGAAAAGGAGGTAAAGCAAAACCCAAATTCCAAAATCCCAAACAGGCAAAGGAAGCACAACTCCTCACTGGCTGCTGGATTTCGGTTGTCCAGTCTTGGAATGATCTTGAAGAGCAAGAAGAGCATCAAACAGACAAACACTGCGGCTGCCAAGGTTGGAGCTGGCTTTATTTGGCACAAATAACTTAAAATGTAGAAATCAAGTCCCAGAAAAGCTGATAAGCTGAGATATTTTTGGGAGGAGGCAGTAGGAGGGAAGTGAAGATGACTGGTGTGGGTTTTGTGGATCAAATCTATTTGATGGATCTCTAGACCCTTAAAAACAAGACACCTGCAGAAGGCATGGCAGGTTTGTTGAATTGCACAAGATTTTGTGTTTTAAAAAACAAAACAAAACAAAAAATCAACGTTATGGGAAAGAGAAATGATTTCTTTGAAACCAGTCTGGAGTTGTGAGAGTGTAGACAAGGAAACAACCCAGAAATTCTTCCCTTCTGATAATAAAAACACCCAGGCAAAGCTGGAGGCTTTGGAAAGAACTTAAAAATGAATGTAAGCTCCAAGGAACGATGTCAGAAGACTTTTTTGGGAAGGAGGAGTCTGAAGTCACTGAGAAGCCAGGAAAGATCAGCAGCCTCTCCTTAAAGCCTCCAGCTGAGGATTGGAGAACAAGCAGAAATGTCTTATTTACATGTACAAAAGAGCCTGCAAATTATTTATGTAGTGGAAAAATTGGCTCTTGTGAGGTTTATTTATTTATTTAATCGCTCAAAGCGCTTGAAGTGGATAAAGAACTTTGCCAACAGGGTTATTTTGTTGGCTGATGGGGGATTTTTTTGTTTGGTTTTTAATTGATCAAAAACACTGACCAGGAGATGTAAAACTAAGAATCGATGGAGAATTATCATACTGGAAAGAAGAAAGGTTAATTCTGGTTTTGTGATGATCCTCGTGGTGCTGATCAGGGCTTCCAAAAGGGCTCTGCTGGGTGATAACAAATTCTGATGCCTGTCACAAAATCTTCTGCATTATTTGGGACAGGAAGGGACTGTTAAAGCTGTGAGATGTTTAAATAAGTGTGTTGAGAGGGAAAACAAAATTATTTGTGGAGATTCCATGGTTCTAAGTGAGGCAAAGGCAGGAAAGTGGGTGTCATTTTTAGGAGGCTCAGTGGCAGCTACCGTGAATGTGCAAAGTGGGATCCACGCTGAGGGATGGTGGGGTGTGTAAAGGATGGATATCCAAGGAAATTTTATTTTATTTTATTTTATTTTATTTTATTTTATTTTATTTTATTTTATTTTATTTTATTTTATTTTATTTTATTTTATTTTATTTTATTTTATTTTATTTTATTTTTATTGTATTGTATTTTATTTTATTTTATTTTACTTTATTTTATTTTTTATTTTGTTGTATTTTATTTTATTTTATTTATTTTATTTTTATTGTGTTGTATTTTATTTTATTTTACTTTATTTTATTTTTATTTTATTTTATTTTTGTTGTACTTTATTTTATTTTATTTTTTGTTGTATTTTTTATTTTATTGTATTTTATTTTATTTTATTTTATTTTATTTTATTTTATTTTATTTTATTTTATTTTATTTTATTTTATTTTATTTTATTTTATTTTATTTTATTTCGTTGTATTTCGTTGTATTTTATTTTGTTGTATTTTATATGATAGAAAGGAGTGCTGGCAGCCTCACTGGTGTCTGCCAGGAATTGTCTGGGCTCACCCTGAAGGATTTTGCAGGACAGGAAGGGATTAGGATTGGGGCAGGGCTGTTTCCAGCACACTCACACACTGCCCTGGGAAGAGAGGCTGGAAAGGTTGGGTTTGATTCCCTTAGGAAGAGAACATTTGAGGAGGAATGATAAAATAACAGGTGGGGTGGGAAGGGGAGGTGGCAGTTCCCAGTTCTGCTCCAAGAATTATTACAGAATAATTTGGGTGCAAAGGGACCTTAAAGCCCACCCAGTGCCACCCCTTCCACAGGCAGGGACACCTCCCACCATCCCAGGCTGCTCCAAGCCCCGTCCAACCTGGCCTTGGGCACTGCCAGGGATGGGACAAGGGCCATCAGCACGGCTGTGGGGCAGGGAATGTGTGGGGGGAAGGTTTTTTGGGACTTCAGTTGAATGGAGGAGCTGCTGCTTGAATCATATCTTACGTTATGAATTAAATTTCATGTTCCATTTTGGGGTTCTCCAAACGGATTACTGAGAGCAAAACAGCAAAAAATTCAATTTAGTCACTGTCAGATCAGTCTTGTGCAGACTTGAGGGGAAAGGACCCTCTGCCAAGGACCATATTCATGGAACCATAGAATTGCTGAGGTTGGAAAAGAACTTGGAGATTACCAAGTCCAACCATCAACCAGCACCATGGTCACCACTAAAATATGCCCTTAAATACCACATCCACACTTTTTTTGGAACTTCCAGGGATGGTGACTCCACAATTTCTTCATCATTTACTGTCTCTGTATGGGTTTAAAATTTACAACTAGAAATGGACTGAGGGAGGCACGTGGGGAGATGTTCAGGGCATGAAATACGTTCCAGCAACCTGTGTTTCACACAAGTTGTTACAGGCAGATTTACAGGTGAAGTGAACGAAACTCCTTGTCTGCTCTACCTGACGTTTGTCAGATTTAAGGAGATAAATCAAATCCCTGTGGTTTAGATGCTTCTCTGTGGGTTTTGTTTCCTCTGGCAGAGAATTTTATTACAGGCTGTCACCCTCCTCTCCCTCTCTGTAGTACCAGAAATGAGGTCAGGTCTGAGGGAATCAGTATGAGCTGAAAAGTTGGACAAATCTGAAAAAAATGCTATGAAATCCAGTGATTATTGTACCAGTATTTTATAAATACATAATATATATTATATCACTAATGTATATGGTTCCTTCCAATTCAGAATATTCTGGGATTATTGTGTTATCTGAAGAAAATATTATGAAATCAAGTGGTGCAATGGTGGCCGAGTTGTGCCAGGGGAGGTTTAGGTTGGGTATCAGGGAAAATTCCTACATGGAAAAGACTTTGAAGTCCTGGCACAGCTGCTCGGGGCAGTGGTGGAATCTGCATCCCTGGAAGTGTCCAAACACGACCTGAGGATGTGGTTTAGTGGTGAACATGGTGGTGATGGTTGGACTTGATGAGCTTTTCCAGCCTAAATGATTCCAGGATTCTGTGATCAAGGATTTAGGAAAAACCCTGGAGTTGCAAAGGAACAACTCGTAGGTAACAAGTTTTTAGTTTCAAATCTATCAAGAGAGTTGAAAAAGGGAGTGGAATCTTGTGTTTCCCAGGATGTGATCCTGTAGGAAGTACTGAGTTCAAGACTGGCCAGGGAGACTCAAACATTCCCAGTTTTCCTGTCTATCCCAATGGAAATGGTGTGTAAGCATCAAGTGATCTAGGGATGTCTATTGTGGTTGTGTATCCTGAAAAACTTCCAAACATCTCTCAGACGGGACAACATTCCTTGGAGGTGCTGGGGATGGACTGGGGGATCTCCTGAGCTCTCTTCCAACTTTTTGTGATTCCTGGAAAATGGCTGGGATTATAACCCTGCCACCACAGTGAAACACCAGAGGGCCAATCCACCAGCTCTGGGTTGCCAGAGCTGTGCAACTTTTCCCTGTGTGATGATTTAGTTGCAAAGGCCGCCCTGCAGGTTGGGATTGGGAAGAACATGGCAATTAAATGTGGAATTAACGGGAGGGGGAAGGGACGTGTTGCATTTAACTTCACACTCATGGTTTAAGTGCCAGAATTAAAATCATCATCTCCCTGTGTGGTCTCCTTATTTGTAACAACTCAAGTGACATTAAAATTGGATTAAAATGAGCTTTTGGTTGAAGGACTGATATTAAAATCAAGGGAAGCTGAAGGAGGAGGGAAGGGGGTGGTTTCCATGCAAACTCCCCGTTGGCAGAGGGGAACTGTGGTGTTTATATGGCTGTGCACCCATCCTCCTCCTCCTAAAAGCTTTATCCTCACTGCAGCCATACCCCAGCATCCTACTTGCCTTGATTTATCAATTATTTACACTTGGGCTGGAATGCATTTAAACTTTTGGAGAATAAAGGTGGATATTAGTGCTCCGTTTCTGAGCGATAGGATCAGGGGAGCAGCAGCAGACTAATGGAAGGGAATAAGGGAGCACTTGGGAGCTGCTGGCTCATCCTTGACAGTGATTTGTGTGTCTGCAGGATTTCAAGTGCACAGAGTGTTTAAAATGTGCCTGTTGCCTTTCCTTTGTCTGCCTGCAACCTGTGGGCCTGGATTTTTTCACCCTTCCTTGGATCCATCTCTTCTCGACGCCGTTTTTATTTGAATCTCGGCGATATTTTAATGAATGCGCTCTGGAGCTCTTGGATTCCGGGGCCTGGAGCTTTGTTCCACCCTCTGTGGTCTCTCCTAAGCCTCCTCCTTTTATCCCTTGTAAATAAAAGTAACAAATCTCCCTGCCCTGGTGTCCAGCTGAGTAATGGAACTTCTTCCATCCTTCTCTCTCAGCTTCCATGAACTGTTGCTGTGGGGGTTTTTTTAACTTTTTAAAAAAAATTTTATTTTATTTGAAATAATTCTGTTTACTGGAAGCTGTTGCTGCTGGGAGGGGGAGGGAGAACTCCTAACTAACAGCGTTTTTGATCCATGGGAAGGGATTGGTGTCACACACCAATAAATAGGTAACTCTCCTCGCCGCCAACATTATTAGATTGCAGAAGACAGTAAATTCACAGACTCCCTTGTGAGTCACAAATGTCTTAAAAAACCTCACAAGTAATTATCTGAAATGGAGACAAGTTAATGTAGGTTTGTCTCTTCTAATTCTTGTTCATGGTTAGAAGCCATGTAGTAATTAGCTTTTTTTGCTAAAGTTATATTTAAATATGTTAAATGTACCCTGACATAATGGGACACGTAAACTGATATCCTGACAGTCCTCTTGATTTTTTTGAGTTACAAGGGATACAAGAAGGGGTTTTTTTAAATAATTGTGATAGCTTGAAGTTGATGGGTGATGTCTGTGCAGCGTCCTGAGTAAATAAATGCACTTTTAAGTGCTGAAATTTCGGAGCAGGAGGGAATCGGTGCAGGGGGAGTGGCTGAATCTCGAAGGACAGAATTTACCGTGGTGGTGGCAGCTTTTCTTCTGAGCAAGCAGCATTTAAATGGTTGGAAAACTGGCGGAGTGCGGGGATGGATGCTCAGCCATCTGCTTTATCCTGGCTCCACCCTGTGGCATTCCCCTGCCAGTGGCACACACATTCCAAGGAATTCTGAATGAACCTGGACGTGGGGTTTGGTGCCAGTGCAGGGTTTGGTGTTGGCTTTTGTAAAGGTTGAGCTGTTACACGCATGCACTGTGTTTTCCTGCTCCTGTCCCAGTCAGGGGCAGTTTTGTTCGGAATTATCCATCCCTGTCCCTGTCTTTGTCGTTCAGTGCCATGTACCAAGAAAATGAATATTCACGGTGTTGGAACCTGAATTCAAATATCCAGCCCTCTGGCCTGGATTAGTTGCTGACATGATACATTTTACCTCTTTTCCTTCGATTTTCAAACCTAATCTCCACCTCTCTTGTGCAATTGCAGTGCAAGCAAAGAATATCATCATTAAAAATTGACTGTGTGGCAGTAGCCTCAGGATGAGGTGGAATTTCAGCAGGAAGGACCAGGCTCTGGGATTCCTGTTGGGTCCAATCTGGATGAATTCACATCTCAAACAATGACAGATCTGTTCTGCAGTAAAAGGCAGGATGGAGATGTCAGGGTGCTGTTCAGGAGAGGCTTTTTCTGAGCAGCAGCACCACTACGTTGCTTAAATCCTACAAAAACACAGAGTGGAGGGGCTTTTGTGCGAGGCTTTTAGCTTTAGAGTGGATTCCTGTTGCTACTGCATTTACACTTCCTTTTGGCAATCTGAAGAACTGTTTTTACTGAAGGGAACAATGACGTGTGTGGTTGGGTTGGGTGTTGGAAGCCGCGGAGTGATTCCAGCAGCACTTACACTCTTCTGGGTAAACAAAAGTGATGGCTGCAGGTCTGGCTGGAGAAACCTTATCTAAAGTGATTTGAACACTTGCCAAACCCAGTGTGTCCTAGCAGGGCTGGGGAGTGCTTTGGAAGTTAAGTGGAGGATTCGGGGCTTTCCAGCTGGAGGCTCAGGTGAGGCAGCCACAACTGCTCTGGGAAACCTGTGGAGGCATCACCACCCTCCCAGGCAGCAATTCCCAATTCCCAATCTCCCATCCAGCCCTGCCCTCTGGCACTGGGAAGCCATTCCCTGGCTCCTGGCCCTCCAGCCCTTGGCCCCAGTCCCTCTGCAGCTCTCCTGGAGCCCCTTTAGGCCCCACAAGGGGCTCCGAGCTCTCCCAGGATCCTTACCTTCTCCAGGTGAATAATCCCGGCTCTGCTTTTCCCTTCTCAGTTCCAGTTTCATTCTGATAGTCAATTGGCTTTTGTTCCTACCATTAATAGAGGAGGAAAGATAATCTTTACCTGGGAATTGAAAGCCTCTTGCTTCTCCCTGCCCATTCCTCATCCCTGTGTAGGAATTAATTCCATTGTTCCTACTCCATCCCTTTAAAGGAGTCAGAAGTGTCTTGAAGGTCACATTCCTCCTTGAAACTGATGATGGTGTTTTTCCTAATCCCATTACAAGGCCCCTGGTATCATTAGATGGAACTGGTACTGTTTAGCTTCATTTGATAAGCTGATGAAAGGGGGAGGAAAAGGCTCCCTGATGCAGAAAGGCACTCAGGGATCTGCTGGAATGGAACATGTTCACAAACATTCTAATCTGCTTAACAGTGGCATTTTGGTGCTGCACCTTTACAGAGCAGCATAAAAGGCAGAAGGGAGCAATCCTGATGGATGCTTTGAAAAGCTGGGATGCCTCGTGCACAGCAGCTGTAAACAGTTGGAAATTTTTATTGTTTTTTTCCCTCCCCGAGCCTGAAAATGGGAATCTTGTCTATGCTGTGAGCTCCCCCCTCTGGCATCACAGTATTTGGAAGAACATCAAAGACCCCGAAGCCTTACAGAAATAGGTATTTCTGGAACAAGCTCAGGGGCACTTTCCTTGTTAAACTGTGATTTTAAGCCTCCAAAACCAGAGTGCTGCCAGCACTGCTACAACTTCCACCCGTTTGGGAAGGGGATGAATGTAAAGCCATGGGTATTGTAGGTTTGACAAAGAGGTTCTGTAGTTCTGCTGTCATTTCAAAGACGTCAGTGGCCTTAAAGCTGGGCTTGAAATGGTGGCTGCTGGGTTGGTGTCAAAGGGGAACGTGCCCTTTCATCAACCTCTTGGTGGCACTGGGCTCGTTCGTACAGAAACCTCCATTTCTGCCCTGGAATTTTGCTGTTCTTTTGTAGGAACTCTTCACGCCACTAATTTTCGGGGCCGTGTCTCTCTTTTAGGTGCTTTGCCTCCAGGCCACAGTTGTAAGTTCAGATGTGGTTGGATCTTGGAGGATTTGGTCAATTAGAAAATGCCAGTGCGGGTTTAAAGGGGTCAGGAAAGCATTTGGTGTTGGTCTGGTGCTTGTTAAAGGGGGCTGGTGGGTGCCAGGGTCTTAAATCTGAAAAGGGTGAGAGCTGAAAGTCAGTTCTGACACGCAAGAGGTGAAACAGGAATTGACAAAGTATAGGATTTTTTAAATGCAGCATCACAGCCCTTCCTGTGACATCTGTTTAAAAGCCTTTTATAGATAATGAGGTCACAACTTGGAGTTTAACTATAGCAGATTTCCTTTTTTTTACTCCTCTCTTCCTCCTTCACACTGGTTTGTAAATCACTTTTTGGGTGATGTCTCCTGTTCCAGCAGCAGATTACAAAGAGGTGGGTGGAAGTTTCCCGGGGTGGAAGTTTCCTTGTTCATCCTCCTTTTTTCAAGTCGCTCTGATGACGTTTTTAATTGATCTGGAGGAAGATGAAGCAACTGGTGGCTTTGTAATTCTCTTACTCACTTTAATTAACTTTCATTGTCCTTACCCTCTTTATTTCTCACTATTTTCTCTCTATTTATACTCTCTTCTCACTATTTGCTATTCCAAGGCAAAAGTCTCTGCTCCTCAAATCGCTTGCTCAGCCTCTGAGTTAATCCCAGGTGAAGCTGCTCTTCCCTCAGATTAGGATTTGAATAAAATACTTATCTTACAATATTTTGGCATCCCACAGCTGTGTGGCTGCTGGGCAGCCCTGTAGGGAAGGGCAGGACACACACACTGATAACAAAATCCACATATCCCTGCGAGTGAGTTGGTATCAGAGACTGGAATCCTTCTGGTTGACGAGAATAAATCTTAACTCAGGTTTAAAACAGGGCTTGGACTTCTTTCTGACTGACACATTCAGTTTTTATATTGGTTCTAGCAGGTCTGTAGGTTACAAATGTGCAAATGCAGTTAATTACCAGCACCAGGGAGGGAGCCCAGGGCTTGAACTGGTCACTGGGAGAGTTGTGGGTGGCTCAGGGCTGGAGCTGAGGAGTGGCAAGCAGCACTCTGGCTGCTCTCAGGAGTGTTTGGCACCAAAGCACAGTGCAGACACACTAAATTTCCTCCTGCTGAAGAAGTTTGTGTACTTTTGACTGGTGCTAATTGATGGGCTGTGCCCTCGAGGGGCATAAATCTCTGCGAGTCAGATTTATGAGGACCCTTATGTTTGTTTGGCAGCGTGAGGCTTGTTCCAGGGATAAATGGAGCGAGTGGGGAGAGCTGACACGCTGACAAATGTTAGATCCTATTTCTCCCCTGGAATCCTGCAGCTTCAGAGCCATAAAACTTTAATTCCTGGCGTTTGGGACGAGCAGCTTGGAGCTGGGGAGCTGAGGACTGGGAGATGTGCAGGTGTTTCCTGAGGGAAGGATCCCCAGGTATTTTTGTTCTCATGTGCTGGAGGGATATCACATGTTTTTGTCAAGTGCCTGATTAAGTTTGACATTTGAAAATAGAACTTCACGCCGAAATAAGTACTGTACTTGTGAGTATTTAATTAAGATGTTTAGTTCCTGTCAAGGTTGGTAGTTTCTCTTTCCTGTTAAGGGCAATACGTCTTCAACTGCTGAAATTTCAGAAACCTGTACTTAACCTTTACTCGTCATTCCATTTACATAGAAATCTGATTAACAACTTTTAAAGTTCAGAAGCTGCGACTAAATGCAATTAAAGCCCTTGTGGAGTCTGTTATTAAGAGCTGGCATTTAATGAAGACTGAGGGCACACTACTGTTACCATCCACACTGGAGCAGGATGTCTTAAGCAATTAGTTGAAGGCATGGAATACACAAAGCGTGCTGTATTACCCAGCAGTGAGCATGGTTGGTATTTAAGCAACATGCTGTCTTTTTTTTTTTTTTTCAAATTTCTGCCCCTCTCTCTGCTGGATTTTATGTGGCAGTTTGAGCTGCAAAAGCTCAGCTCAGGTGGGTTCAGCCTGGCCCTGGTTTTGCTCTGTGTTAGGATTCTTCCCTGGGAGGATGCTCTGAAAGGTGGGTGTGTGGCAGGCACTAAACGTGAGTGGAGGTATCTCTTTCTTTGTGAATTAAAAATGTTTAGCTTTACTTCAGTTAGAACTATAAATTTCCAGCTGTATTCTTCCCCACCTCCAAATTGTGCAGAACCACTGAAGCTTAGCTAAATTACAATTGCAGAGCAGAAATCTGCACTCAATTACCTGCTCAACTCTTACCCTCCTCCTTGACCTTTTTATGTGCTGCACAAACAAAAGGAAGTCCAGTCGAACTGAAAGGGGGATATAATCCTTTTAGGGAAATGCTTTATTTTATAAAGCAGGTGATAAATACACCTTTCTGATCAAATTCCTTGTTTTGGTCCGTTTTAGGGTGTATTTTGCTTGTTACTGGACCATATTTATTTCACCAGCTTATCACTCCCATCAGAAGGACCACATGCTAAAGAGGTACATGGAATGGAATTGGAGAATCATGGAATAGTTTGGGTTGGAAGGGACTTTAAAAGTCATCTCATTCCACCCCTGCCATGGGCAGGGATGCCTTCCACTGTCCCAGGCTGCTCCAAGCCCCAATGTCCAGCCTGGCCTTGGACACTCCCAGGGATCCAGGGGCAGCCACAGCTTCTCTGAGAATTCTGTTCCAGCCCCTCCCCACCCTCCCAGCCAGGAATTCCTTCCCAATATGCAATCTAAATCTTCCCTCCTTCTGTGTGAATGCATGTGCAGACACAATATGTAAAAACACACATATACACACACAAAGATGGTTTTATTTGGTCATCAAAGTTGTAGCAATTACAAGCTACCACCCTGAAGCTGACTGGGTTCACTTGTCAAAAATTCCAAAAGGATTTATTTTTCTTTATTTGTTTTTGTGTTTTGTTTGGGTACCAAGAGCCTGATACCAAAGTGAGGAAGTGGCCTTGTTACTCAGATGGTTTCTACCACTGTAATCTGTGTTTGCACAACAGTTGAGGTGCCCGGAGACAAATAAATGCTGTCCATTTGTTTTATGACCCAGTTAGTCAAATGGACTATTGGTAGCTTAAATACATTTGTCATCAGTGTTTGTTTCTCTTTTATTAAAATATATAAATAATCCAACAGAACTATGGGGAAAGATGGGGAAAAAAACCAACAGCTCAGATCTTGTTCCTGTTTATAGAGACTGGGTTGGACAGGGCTGGGAGCAGCCTGGGACAGTGGGAGGTGTCCCTGCCCATGGCAGGGGGTGGAATGGGATGAGCTTTAAGGTCCCTTCCAAAACCATTCCATGATTCAACACAGCACATCTGGCTTAGAGCTGCAGCACAAAGATTCAAACCCTTCTAATTTTTCAGCAATATTAACACATGGGCCAGGCTGAAAATCCTGGCAGCACTTTGCCTCCAAAAACAGCCTCAAGTTGTCCTTTCTCACTGGACTGAGAGATTCCTGGGGTTCCCCCAGTGTCACTGGCCTCAATTTATTCCCTGGCTCTGGACAGCCCCAGTTTTCCACTTGTTCTGCTCTCATCGTCCTCGTGGAGGATTTTAATAAATCTCCTATTTCAGTGGTAGAAGTTGTGCTCTGGCCCTGTACTTACTAAAAACCACAGCAAGACAGAACCTGAAAATCCACTTTAAAGTTAAGAAAAACCCAGATATTAAAAATAACCACTTAAAAGGCAAGAAAAGCCACCTCCATTTAAATCCTTACACTAGGCCCTTGTTACTGAGCCAGGGTCCCTTCCTTGGGAGCTGTGGGAGCTGCTGTGGCAGTTTGGCTGGAAGTGGTGCTTTTCAAGTAGTTTTGAGGTTTGTTCCTTCCCTTCCTCCCTCCCTGGAGGGAGATGAACATTCCCAGGTAAGCAATAATTCACAATTAGCATTGATAATGAGGGGAGCACTGATAGCATTATCTGCAGAGTTCGGGGGGGGGGATTTTTTTACTCTTTCCCAAATATAAAAAACAGAAGGAATTCTTCTTGTGCGGGAAGGGAATCGTGAGGTGCCTTGAAAGAATTAATTCTGGAAGGGATTTTATTATGATGTTTCAGTTAAATGAATTGGAGGAGCAACAAGAAGATTAGATAAAGCGGGTTGAACAGCATCACAGGGTGTTCACAGCCCCTAAAACTCAAAGTTTTGTTCTTTCAGACTTCTCTTACTGCTTCCTCCTCTCACGTATTTGCCAGTTGTGTGCTCAGCCCATGTTCTCCATGTGCTAAAACTGACACAGGATGCTCAGAGCTCTTAGAATTCAATTAACTGTTCCTCTTTGTTATAGAAATGCCACAATTCCTGCAGCATTTTAATTATCAGGACTTTTGATACAGCAAATTACTGGGTAATTAGCCATAGACTGCTGTCTCACCAAGCTTTTCTTGCCTGGTTCTGGCAGTTTGTGAGCAGTTATCCTGTCTCCAGAGCTTGGAATCATGGAATAGTTTGGGTTGGAAAGGATCTGAAAGATCATCTGGTTCCAACCCCAATTCAGTCCTCAGGAATGATGCTTCTTTCCTGTGTTTACACAGCAGTGCATCCAACTTGAATTCCCACCTTTTTCCTTTCAGGATTCATTTGCAGTTGCTTTCCTTGCCCCTGGACTCACCTGTGGCTGGATATCAGCATCTCTCAGGAGTGCTGTGCCTTCCCTCAGTGTTGTCTGATCCCACTGAACCCTGGGATGCTGGATAATTTGAATCTGCTGTTGTGTTTTTAACCAGCTTTCCTCATTGAAATCCCATTAGGAATCTCTCTTCTGCTTTGCTGTCCCCAGCTGCGGATTCCTCCCTCTTGGTCCAGCTAAAATGTAATTCCAAGGCTTTCTCAGAGGTTGGCACAGCTCAGGAGGAGCCCAGAGTGTTTCTGCCCCTGTCCAGGGTACCAAAGCATTAAACTGAAAATAAATCTTGCTGTCAGGGGCTGGTGCTGACACCAAAATGCCAGAGACATCTCCTCAGATACCCTGAGGGTCATTTCTGTGGGGTTTTCCCTCCTACACTTCCCTCAGAGCCCTCACTTGGAGATTCATTGCCAGTGAGTGCCAAAGACAGGCCTGGCTGAGAAGTTCCCACTGGCACAAAGCCATTCCCCAAACACAGACCTTACCAGCAGCTGGGTTCATTTCTTCTGTCAACTGGAAATGGTCCCAAAAGGCTCTGAGTTCCAGGGGTGATGGTCCCTCCGTGCAGGAGCCTCAGAGCTGGCACTGGGTGGCTTTGAGCTGAAGGAGGGCAGGGTTAGATGGGATATCGGGAAGGAATTGCTGGCTGGGAGGATGGGAAGACCCTGGAATGGAATTCCTAGAGGAGCTGTGGCTGTCCCTGGATCTCTGGAAGTGTCCAAGGCCAGGTTAGAGCAGCCTGGGATAGTGGAAGGTGTCCCTGCCCATGGCAGGGGTGGCACTGGATGAGCTTTAAGGTCCCTTCCAACCCCAAATCATTCTGTGAGGGGTGCAGCAGCTTTGTGAAGATCCCCAGCTGACACAGAGCTCTTGTGATCTTCTCACCTGACCTCTGTATAAGACAAGCCATGGGATTTCCTGGAATTAATTCCCATTTGACAGAGGGCCTGTGCTTTAGGAAGGCCTCCAGTCCGACTGGGGGAAAGAGGAGTCAGTGCCAGACAGCAAATTGTAACCTTGGCTATCCCTGGTTGCTGTTGCTCTGGAAGTTTGTGCCTGACCCTTCATCACAGCCTGTTCAACATTCCAGCCTTTGGATTTGTAACAATAATTCCTCAGGGAAGAGGCTTCCTCAGCTCTCTGCCCTCTGTCCTGTGCTGGCTGCTCCAGTCACCCCTGAGCCTGCTCTTCTCTCAGCTAACAAGGCTGTTGTTGCTGGAATTCC
Source organism: Aphelocoma coerulescens (assembly GCF_041296385.1). NCBI lineage: Eukaryota > Metazoa > Chordata > Aves > Passeriformes > Corvidae > Aphelocoma > Aphelocoma coerulescens. The sequence goes on along the minus strand of NC_091014.1, from coordinate 2,780,471 downwards.
TGTTTTTCCAGCCTTTTAATAATTTCCAGGCTGCTCTTGTGCACCTTCCACCCCTTTTCCCCTGATTTCTTGGTTCATCATGCCAGGGTTTGATTTGGAATTCTGGATGTGAGACCAGAGCTCTGCTTTTTACGACCACTTCCAGTGAACTAATTAATACCCATTATCTTTAATATCCCCAAATTTTCCAGAGTCAACTTTACACAACAATCCCATAGATCAAGACTTCCTTTTCTTTCTGTAGAAGTAGAAATTTTCCTCTGCTGACACTGAAATCCTTACAGTACATTGATTATATGACTGAAAATAGCAATAAAAAGCATTAACAAGAGATGTGATTTTCTGTGTTCGCTTTACTACTTAACATTTTCTCCTCAAACATTATAATTTATAAACCTCCTGTAGTCATTTTCCATAGAAATGTGAGCCAGGAAAAGTTCAATCTGGAAAGGGTTTGCTGCAGCCACACTGAAAGAATCATGGAATGGTTTGGGTTGGAAAGGACCTTAAAGATCATCCAGTTCCAACCCCAGGGACACCTTCCACTGTCCCAGGTTGCTCCAAGTCCCATCCAGCCTGGCTGGACACTTCCAGGGATCCAGGGGCAGCCACAGCTTCTCTGGGAAAAACCACTTTCATGTGCTTCCATTGATTCAGCTTCCAGTGTCTGTTGTTTTAAAAATGAAGATGGGTTGAATTTAGACTGAAAATGAGGTTTCCATCCAACAAAAGTAAAGGAGGCTGGTATAATCTGGTATTTCTCTTGGAGTACAGAGGACAAAAAGAGGCATTGAGATTTCTGGGAGCTTGTAAAATTCAGTGTCAGTGATTTTCTCATTTCTACTTGAACATTGTCCTGCACCTGCCTGGATTTCTTTGTTGACATTTGGTGTTTTGGCTTTTGTCACGTCCTTGGTGAACAGAAATCTTTCTCTCTTTCTGTTTATTTAAAGCTGAATTTGTCACCATCATAAGAATACTTTAAGCAGGACTTTTCCATCTTCTGGAAATCCGTGTTGCTGGACATGAATTCCATTATTCCCCCTTAATTCTTTTTTAACAGAATCTTCTATCATCTGTTCTGTGATATTATCCCTGATCAATATCAAGTGGAGAGGCCAGTAATTACCTGGGCTTCTCATTCACCCTTGAAAAATTCGTGGTGTGGTGTTGGTTTTCCATGGATTTTCTGGACCCCCCCCAAGTATAGGAAGGATGATGAAAATCAGGGTTCGTGGTGTGGAGTTTGAGACTGGTTTGGTGATGGAGCAGAGTGTCCACACTGCAGCTTCCATCTGAATTTGGAGTCTGTGAGGGTGTGAAATACCAATTACAGCTTTTAATTTAGGGAATAGAATTGATTCAGAGCTCAGCCCTTCGAAAACCTCACAAAAGGTACAAAAAATGAATTCATTCAGCTGTCACCCAGGTGTGTTTTACTGCCCATAATTTGTTCAGGTCAATCTTGGACACGATAAGACATAAAAACTTACCCAGCTTGTCCTGGGGCTCAGCCAAGGAAGGAAAATGTGGACCTGGAGTGTCACAGGAGCAGATTTGTCTTTGCCCCAGGGTTGCAGCTCAGAAGGACAGAGCAGAGTGAGCGTCAGCAGCTCAGCGTGACAGACAGGCCACACACACTGCCACGACCTTTTGGAATCAGAGAATTTAATTACACCTCCAAATCCACAAAAATGGCTTTTTTCATAAAACACTTTCTATTAATTTTCATTCCCAAAGAGCAGCTGGATACAGGGTGCTTTGTTCTCCTGCTTTATGGACAGCTTTATTTGTCTGAGGGATGTAAACACAGCCCACGGATGGCAGGATTTAGTCACGGAGCACAAAGTCCAAGTCCTTGTTCCAGATGAATGGGATGCTGCAAACTTCACAGTCCCTCATAAATCTTGCTGTGCAGCCACGTGATTAATGTCTAACGAGGTTTTTGATTGATGCCTTAGCAACTCCTAATCAGGTGTTGGGGGACCAAAGCAGGAAATCCCTTACTTGGCTGCTTCGGGAAAGCTCCTTTCGCTTACACAGGCAGGAAGGGCCTGGTTTTTCTTGCCTTTTAAGTGGTTATTTTTAATATCTGGGTTTTTCTTGCCTTTAAAGTGGATTTTCAGGTTCTGTCTTGCTGTGGTTTTTAATAAGTACAGGGCCAGAGCACAACTTCTACCACTGAAATAGGAGATTTATTAAAATCCTCCACGAGGACGATGAGAGCAGAACAAGTGGAAAACTGGGGCTGTCCAGAGCCAGGGAATAAATTGAGGCCAGTGACACTGGGGGAACCCCAGGAATCTCTCAGTCCAGTGAGAAAGGACAACTTGAGGCTGTTTTTGGAGGCAAAGTGCTGCCAGGATTTTCAGCCTGGCCCATGTGTTAATATTGCTGAAAAATTAGAAGGGTTTGAATCTTTGTGCTGCAGCTCTAAGCCAGATGTGCTGTGTTGAATCATGGAATGGTTTTGGAAGGGACCTTAAAGCCCATCCAGTTCCAATCCCATGGGCAGGGACACCCTCCACTATCCCAGGCTGCTCCCAGCCCCAATGTCCAGCCTGGCCTTGGACACTGCCAGGGATCCAGGAGTAGCCACAGCTGCTCTGGGAATTCCATTCCAGCCCCTCCCCACCCTCCCAGCCAGCAATTCCCAATTCCCAGTCTCCCATCCAGCCCTGCCCTCTGGCACTGGGAAGCCATTCCCTGGCTCCTGGCCCTCCAGCCCTTGGCCCCAGTCCCTCTGCAGCTCTCCTGGAGCCCCTTTAGGCCCTGCAAGGGGCTCTCAGCTCTCCCTGGAGCCTTTCTCTGGAGATCTCTCCTGTCCCCTTGGCTGTGTCCTGTCACTGCTCAGCCCCGTTTCCAGTTAATTACTTCATCCTGAAGAATTTGTGGAACTGTTGAATTCAGGGCACTGGAGCAGAAAGAGCTTTGATCTGCCTGGCCCAGTTTCTCCTATGCTTGAATTTTTTAACTGAAAAATGAATTCCCAATTCCTGTTTCCCTGTTTTCATCTTCTTAGAAGTATCCACATCCCTGGAAGTGTCCCAGGCCATGGTGGACAGAGCTTGGAGCAGCCTGGGACAGTGGGAGGTGTCCCTGCCTATGGCAGGGGTGGCCCTGGATGGGCTTTAAGGTCCCTCCCAATCCAAACCATTCTGCAGTTCGATGAATTTTGTGGATAATTATCAAAATCAGCTTTTACAGCTTCTTTTTCAGAGCCTTGTATCCAACCATCCTCCCGTGCCCATCTAGGAAATAGTTTAATAAAGAAAAGTAACAATAAACTAACACTTTTCTCTCATTTTTCCCCATCTATTGCAATTTCCTGAATATCTTAGATCAAACCCAGCTCCTGGTTCTCTGTTTCACCTGTTACCCACAGGGATCATTCATTCTGCTCCCAACCCAACCCTCTCTTGGCTTGTTGTAGTCCTGGATTTCACACTTCATATTCCCTACTCCTGGATATAAAGTGACACCAGAATCACAGAATCCATCATAAATAGGTTTCATCCATAATGGGAGAACAAATTGCTTAATGTTTTTCTTTTCTTTTTTTCAATTGATTAAGTTTGAGGGTTTAATTAGATTTTTGTGATGATTTTCGGGTTGTTAATTGAAGTGGAGAAGATGAAACGCAAGTAGGTGAATACAAACGGGTTTGGTAAATTAGTGTCAAAAATTAGCACAGTGATTATTTTTACCAATAAACACGAATTTTCAAAGCCTGTGCTCAGGTAAAGTTTTAATTGAGACGGTTTCAGAATCAGATTTTCTGTGTGTTTGTATTAATATTTTTTTTTCCAAGCCATCCCAAGTTGTTTCTAATGAGGGGCATGATTCCATTTGCCTGGCTATTTATTCCTGTGTCATTTGTTTCAACTTAGGCAGCACAGGCGTGATGGATTCTTTTCATTACATCCAGCTCTCTTTGATGGGCTTTGACTGGCTAATTATTCACATGGAGCACATTCCCAACAGCCTCGGAGTACGGAAAAATTCCTGGAAATAAACAGTGACTTTTGGAATACGCTGACAAAAGTTCATTTTTGAGGGCTTTCTTTTCATCTTCAGACACAAGGAAATGAAAATGGAATCACTTGGAGTCTGGTTTTACTTCTTCACCTTAAATAGCATCAAACATTGGGCTGCAAGGGTTTCACAGGGGGGACCCTCATGTCACAAAGGGACCCCCCAGCCCCTCAGTGAGTGATTTGGGATTGGAAAATCAATCCTAAGCTCCACTGGCAGCTGTGGGAATTCATATTTTCAGTGATGAAAGAAGCCTGGTTGGGTTGGGAGCTATTAAAGGACAATTTTTGCAGCTTTCCCAGGGTATTTTCCATCATAAATGACCCCCAGCACATGCATGGATGTTTCCTATTTCTCCATATAAATATGTAGGAAGTATTCAAGCACATAAATGCATTTATAAACCGAGGTATTTTAACTGCACAGCTCACTATTGCAAACCTTTATGTTTTTAGGAGCATTAATTATGTTTATAATCAGTGTACAAAGCTCAGCCACCCACTCCCCGTGGCTGCCATGGATGGAATCACCGCAGGGAAGTTTTTGCAAGTTCCTTTTGGGACCATCAGGGGCTTGGAGCAGATTGAGTTGGTCAAAAACCCCATCCCTGGAAGTGTCCAAGGCCAGGTTGGACAGGGCTTGGAGCAACCTGGTCTGGTGCTCGTAGCAAGGGGTGGGACTGGATGATCTTGAAGATTCCTCCCAATCCAAACCATTCAGGGATTCTGAGGAATATAAAAGAAGCTTTTACCTAATTAGAGCCAGTCCTCAGGAGCCCATTTTTTGAAAATAAAGCCGCTTTTCTGACAATTAGAATTTTTGTGAGTTTTACCAGTTTTCCATACAAAGAACCTCAAAGTCTCAGGCCTTCCAGGGACATGCTAATGCTGCTTTACCCCAGCTGCTGAGCTCTCTTCCTTCCTTCCTTCCTTCCTTCCTTCAGATGCTGCTGACCGAGTACCTGGACATGAAGAACACGCGCACGGCCTCGGAGCCCTCAGCCCAACTCAGCTACGCCAGCTCTGGCCGTGAATTCGCCGCCTTCTTTGCCAAGAAGAAACCCCAGAGACCCAAAAACCCTCTCTTTAAGTAAGTGCTGGGGTTTTTAAGCTGTACCTAAGCTGCCTTTGGTCCCTCAAGTGCTGCTGGTAATCGCAGTTTCACAGTGTGAGAGGTGTGGAAGTTCTGGGATGGGGATTTAATGCCCGGAGCTGAAGATCTGTTACGGATTCAGTGCTAAGTTTTAGAGCTGAGCTCTTCCCAGGGCTCATTCCAGGACTGGGAATCCCATTACAGGAGTTGCTGCAGAGCATGGAGTGATCCATTATGCCTCTCTTTGTCCATGGTAAATTCAGGAGCTGTTAGAGGGAGCGATAAAGGGCACTGGACAAAGGGAATTAAGATAACTGTGTAATTACTGCATGGACTAAGCACTTAATCCTGTCACTAACTCCTTTAATTCAACGGTCAGGCTGCAAAGAATTAAGTGGTTGGGAGGAGAATGTAAGAGAGAGGATGAGAGAGGCTGGGTGGCCAAGGGAAGGATTTGGGAGAGCAAATTCGTGCAGGAGCGAGGAGTTGCTGAGCCGCGCTGGTGGGAGAGGAGATTCACACCTGGATTTGGGGGAGCTGTGCTGGAATTTTCTTTTCTCCCACTGCCTACCTGTGCTGGCCATTCTCTTGGGCCTCTTGAGGATTTTGGGGAGGAGCAAAAAGTGCTGTTTTGGCAGAGGTGCTCCCAGTGGATGTCCTCTGACACTACCTGAGATCCCAGTTAGAAATCCAGGTCTTCCACACCGCCTTGGCTCTCCCAGGATGAGCTCTCCTGTCACCTCCTGTTATTAGAGGTTGTGTTGCCTCCTTCCTCTGTCTCTGATTATTACCCCCCATCCTTTTCTTTAACTCTCCCATGGCTGTTTTGGGCTGAGACCCACACTTTGAATTCATTCCGAACTGCAGATTGGAGCAAAACAGGGCTGCTCATCCCGTATCTGTTCCCGGGTGTACAAGGACCCAAGTTTGGGGTTTGAGGACTAAATTTGGGATTTTAAGTTTGAGGAATGAGGATGCTCTGGTTTACCTGGAGCAGAGTGAGGCTGGGGAGAGTTTGTCAGCAGAGAGGAGGTGGCTGTAATTGTTTCCAGGAAGGTGGGAGCAGCATCTCTCAGCACTCCTGGTGCTGTCACTGAGCGGTGCCGTCACCGCAGTGACAGCAGCACTTACTGGGATCTCTTATTTGGTTATCTGGCTGCTGTCAGCTGTCACCATATCTATAGAAATCTCCCTTGAAATGGAATTTCTCAGCCCACTGAGGTTTGTACGTGTTTGATGGAGTGTTATTCTTGTCTCCCTTCCCATCTTCAGTGCTTTCCGTGCCAGGCTCTTTTCCCTGCCTTTCCATTAGCTCTGGCCAAATCAGAGGAGCTTTCCTCTTGTCACCACAATATCTGCATTTAATTCCTCAGGAGTCTCTTAGGGCAGGGCTCCACCTCGTGTTTTGCTCACAGGGGGATGCAGGTGTTGGTACTGTGTCCTGTGGTAGCTGTGAGCTCATTTAATTAATATTAAATATTTCTGAGAACTCCTCAGTTGTGTCCTGCTCTCTGGAAGTCAGTAGCTGGTATTCAGAAGACACTTTGAACCCTTATTTCCTTATCTTTAAAGTGGGTATAACAAAAAAACAAATTAAAAATATTTATTTAGTTGCAATGTTAGCTTGAAAAAGGAAGCTTCAGTTGAAGGGTAATTTGGGAATTTGGATAATTCATGCCACCATAAACCTGGTTTTCTTCTCTTGCCAAAGGTAGCCAAGGGCATGCTCAGGTTGCCAGCTCAGATTTCCAAGATGGAAATCGGGAAATAGGACAGCAGTGAATTGTGCAAACAAATGTTGAACACCCAATAAATCAGTCCCAGACTTGGCTGTAATTCTGTGCAATTCTAAATAAAACAAAAATATTTTGAAAGCTTTGTGGGAGCATCAGTGTTGGGAAAGGAGCTACAAGGGGAGAGGAGTGAAGTGGGAATAGGAATGTGGGGAAAAGCAGCTCAAGGAGGTGGCAGAGGAAGGGAAGTAGGGGAAAAAAACGGGATGGTTGTGGAAAAGAAGGGATGAGATGTGGGTTTGGTGCCTGGAAAGACCTGTGGGATAATGCTGCACTCACTGTCTCACTGGGGCCAGAAGGGAGCACATGGTGAACACAGAGCCAAGAATTTACAGCTCATTTAATTAAAGTCTGAAGGGTTTGTTGTATTTTGATAAATCGTTATTAGTTCAGTTGCAATAACACCAACACTCCCAGTCCAAATTAAGGCAGAAAAGCCTCATTAATAGTAATAACCTCAACACTGGTGCCCAGGAAAGCTGTGGAATGCTTTCCCCTTGTCTGTGGCGCGATACTCATGCTCCCAGTGTCCCTCTGAGGCTGATTCCATCTCCTTAGCTGTGGGATTGGGGAGGGAGTGAGGGGCATTACAGCAAATCATCAACATCTTGAGGTCTTCTTGTGGCAGAAGTTTCCTTTCCAAGTCTGGTGTCCACTGAGGCTGTTTGAAGGTGCCTTGTCCCCACCACGAGCTCCCTTCTCCCTGGTCCCCAGAGCCCATCCAGGCACTCCCAGGACTGGGTGTTTTTTGGGAAGTGCCTGCCTGGAGCAGCAGCCATGGAGAATGTTCCCAGCACTGAGCTCAGGCAGGTTGGGCACGAGGCCCTTGGCCATGGGACACTTGTGGTCACAGGGACTTTGAGCTGTCCTGAGTCACTGAGGTGTCAGATCAGAGCCCAGTCTGGGGCCTTCTGCTATAAGAGGCAAAAATCCTGTTGATGGGGCAGAAATAGTTGGAAAAATATTTGGATTGTGGACTATTAAAGCTGTACCATTAGACTGGTGTCTAACTTCCAGGAGAATAATACATTTTCATTTTATATTGCTTAGAGCTGAGTGGTGCTCACAGGAAGGATGCTTCCAGGGCTGGATTTATTTAATTCCTTTGAATTCCAGGTTTGAATCCTCATCCCATGCCATCAGCATGAGTGCCTACCTGCGGGAGCAGAGGAGGGAGCTGTACAGCAGGAGTGGGGAGCTGCAAGGTATGGAAAGGGATCCTGTGGTCATTGGGTAATTCCCTTCTGCAGGAGCTGGAATATCCTGTCCAGCCTCTGTCAGGTATTGATCTCTGCTCTAAACCTCTCCAGGTTTTAAGCTCTTGTTTATTATGAGGTTGTGAAGGTTTTGTCTTCATTCTCTCAGCATTTTCAGCTGGAGGTCAAGGTCTTAAAAAACGTTCTTAAAACAATGGGTGAAATACAGACAGCCTCACCTTGAGCACGGGGTTTGGATACTGGAGTAACCTTGGATATTTATCTGCAATTTATTTCCTTACTGTGATACTTACCCTGCACTGCTTTGGGAGTTGAGCTCAGGCAGCTCAAATTTGAAGCTGGATGGACTGAAGTGACCAATTTGTTGTGTTTTGTACATTTGAAGAGTTGCAGAGTGTTTGCAGATTGTGAATTTGGGAACTTGGGCTGCTCTTGCTGATTTATATTGCCCATGGCAAGTGCTGTGTGTGCCCAGGGAAGTGTTTCCTGCTCCAAGCATGCCATCATTTCACCTGTTTTTCCTGAGTGATCCAGTGGTTTGGTTTGGCAGCAGAATCCAGGGAATATCCTAAGACTGTCCTGATCATGTCCAGCAGGATTAAATTCTTTTGTACCATCTATTCCAGTTTCTTCCCGGGCTAATCATAGCAAGAAAATAATTTATGCTCTTCAGTATTACAGCGATGACCAAGGGTAGAATTTCTCCTGGAGCTCTTGTCCATTATAATTTTCAGCTGGCTTTTAATTGAGAATGTTTTATCATTTGCAAGAGAACTTTTGTATGACTTCGTTTTCCCCTCCTCTTCCCATAACCTGTTTTCAGTGACAAATCCACAAGGGTGTGAAAAAAAGCCTTGAGAGACAGAGATTGTCCTTGTGACAGACTGATTCACTTGGGTGACCCCAGGGGTGATCTCAGCATGGATGATCAGGGGTGTAATGGTTCTGTGCTGAGTTCTGAGACCTTTTTGGATGGACTGAGAAGGAAGAACCTGAGCTCCTGACGTGCTGAGGGTGACAGCTGCCCACACCCTGATCCCACAGCGTGTGGGAATGAGGGGAAGTGGAGGTACCTGTCAGCTAAATTGGGATCTCACCTTCTACACACACTTGGGAGGTGTTGAGCTCACAGCTCTCTGCCTTTTGGCATTCAGGTTCTCACCTTCAGAAGTGTCACACACCCAGGACTGGCTGAGAGAAGTCACTGGGGTCAGTGGGATGTTGTTAAGCTGTTCCACCCCATTACCAGGTTTTATTCCAGGAGGATTTAAGTAGTTACTTCTCCACAGTTATGAGCTCTTTGTTACAAACTGGGACAAATGTGGGCTCAAAGCCAAGAATTTTGCAGCTGTTGAGAACTTTGAGCTTTGTGGGGCCATCAGGGAGCCTGCAGCACTTGCTCCAGAATTTCCTGTCCCTTTGGGATGAGTCCTGTTGCCTTCTATCATTCCCAGATGTCCCTGTGGCTTTAAAAACAAGCAGAGAACAGAATTGACTCTCTCCATATCCGTGTCCTGCTCCAGGTACCTCGTGGCTGAGATTTGGGGATTTTTGTGGTTATTGCTGTTACAACTGAGGGTTTTAAGGAGCTCCTGTGCTGGGTTTGGAGCTCGTTTGGAGCCAGATTTCATGGAAGAGTGATTCCATGTGGATACAGGACAAATCTTGGCGGAGCATTTGGGATGAGGAGGACATTGGGAGCTGCTCAGGCTGCTCATTCCCCACGGGATGGGGAAGAACAAAGCCCAGGAGCTGACAAAGAAGTAAAGGACAGAACACAGGAATTAGTGTGGAGAGGGCCATGGTCCTGCTGCCCTTTGCAGCTCAATTGGAAGAGCCTGGATGTGATGCAATAGGTGACAAAAAGTCGGTGTGGGCAGTCAGTGGGGACAATAGATGAGATGACTTCGCTGAGGTTCTTTGCAGTTGAACCATCAAGAAAAGTTTCCCTTTGAACTTCACGTTAAAAATGCAGTAACCTCTGTCTCTATTATGAGCTGCTGCTCCCTTTTAGGTAGCTCATTAATCTTCCCAAATCCCAGACCACAGCAAGATCTGCATTTGGATTTTTTTTTTTATATATATATATATATAATTTTTTTTTATCCCTTTTAAAGAGAAATACAATTTAATTGTTCAATCAGGTTCGTGGAAAGCAGGCATGTGACACTCTGTCTTCTGTGAACGCTGCACAATTTCTGTTCCCAACAGCCTTATCCACAGGGATGATTTTTCAGTGGCAGCAGGGGGAGGGTGACTTGTTAGGGAATCTTTTTTCCTGAAAAGATCTTCAAAGAAACATATGCATGAAAAGAAAGGAATTTACAAAAGTTTGGCTCACGCTAACTTTTTGAAATAAGAATTTAATTTAAATAGCCTTAAAAACGTGTGAAGATCAGAGCGATGCTTTGTCATTAACCCCTTTGATTTGGACTGAAATAGTGCAGAGCACGAGGCTCACATTATCCCTCAGTGGGAGAAAGGGATCTGCTGCAAGTGATTGAGAGCTGGAATTCTTCTGTCTTATTCCACTGAAATTGCAGGAGAAAGACTTTGGCCATGTGTTTTTCCCTTGAAGTTGGACACACGAGTTCTCTGACAGCTGGCATTAAAAAAAAGGTGGGGGCAGGTACATAAGTGAAATATTTCCCTCTGGACTGGTACAGTCTGGGGAGAGCTGGGGGTGCTCACCTGGAGAGGAGAAGGATCCAGGGAGAGCTGAGAGCCCCTTGCAGGGCCTAAAGGGGCTCCAGGAGAGCTGCAGAGGGACTGGGGCCAAGGGCTGGAGGGCCAGGAGCCAGGGAATGGCTTCCCAGTGCCAGAGGGCAGGGCTGGATGGGAGATTGGGAATTGGGAATTGCTGGCTGGGAGGGTGGGGAGGGGCTGGGATGGAATTCCCAGAGCAGCTGTGGCTGCCCCTGGATCCCTGGCAGTGTCCAAGGCCAGGCTGGACATTGGGGCTGGGAGCAGCCTGGGACAGTGGGAGGTGTCCCTGCCCATGGCAGGGGGTGGAATGGGATGAGCTTTAAGGTCCCTTCCAACCCAAACTACTCTGGGATTCCAGGAACTTTCCAGGTTGCTCATCTCTGGCAAAGGATGGCAAACGTGGCAATAAAACAAAGCTCTGCTATAACGACACAATAAATTATAGTGGATAATTTTTGGAAACTCCACAGACTTTTTTTTGCTTGCCAGGTGATAAATGGAAAGTCCTGAACACCCCTCTGATACAAATTTAAATTCGTGGAGTGGGTTTGTGTCACTCACCACTCTGCTGCTCCTCTCTTCTCCACCCAAGCCTGAAAAATTCCTTACCATAAGGTTTTAAGTAATTAAAGAAAATCAACGAGAAACTCTGCTAATTAAGATTGTGACGCCAAGAAACAGCAGCAGAGGCGAAGGGGATCTGATCTGACAAGGGCACGATGTAAGGCCAGGGCCAGGGAAAATGCAGTTATTTGTAGGTGCCGTGTTCCATTTGGATTCACCGAAGGGCTGCCGGAGGGAGCCAGCTGTGCTCAGCAGTGACAGAAACCAATCCTGACATTTGGGATAATGAAAATGCGGTTCAGCACCTCTCCGAGATGTGTATGATAATGTGTTGTCAGTCAGAGGTGGTGGGGAGGGGGAGAGGGAATGGGATTCGTGTCTGGTTAAAGGAGACGTTGTGGAAAGTGGCCTGTGCTGGTTAAAAATATTCCTTAAGGAATGATGGGGAATAAACCAGCGGAAAAATCAGCTGAGGAGGGGGAGCTGATGTGATATCCTGAATTTCCTGTCACACCACCGCTTTTGTCTCCTCGTGATGTGCAGGATCGCAGTTGGCTCTGAGCTTGGGCAGGGCTGGGGGGGAGGGAAGAGCAGGGCTTTGCTGGGGTTTGCCAGCTCTAATGCAAGCAGCTCTCCCAGCCCTTGGAAAGCCATCCCTGATTTCCTCGGCCTGTGTTTGTCCCGGTGTAGCGGATTAGCGGCACGGCCTCTTCAAAGGCTGCCCAATCAAGGAGGGGTTATTAAAACCAGGCTGCTTTATGACTGAGAATTAATTAGAGCAGCATTTTCATGCAAAACATCCAATTTTTTGATTAGCAATGGAGCAGGGCCACAATTAACACTCTAGGAAGCTTAAATTTCCAGCGTTTTGATTCTCAGGAAATGAGATTATCAAACTGGGGTCAGGCCCTTGACAGCAAAAGGGGGATTATGTGTAAGAAAATCGTTTGTTTCTTGATTTTTCCTCGGAGATTGTTATTAAAGCTACAACAATTCAGAGGGAGATGCCTAAAAAAGGAGGCAGGAGGGTCCCTTTGCTTTGTCAGTGCAAAGAGCTCCTGGTGTTGGGGAGAGCACGTTTGGCATTTCATCTCCAGCAATAGGTTCCCATTGCTGGGTGGGGTCAGCCCTCCTTTTCCCGTCCATGTGGGTTTGTTTTTTTCCTTTTTAACAATGTTTTTGATCCCTTTCAGGTGTCTAAATGTGCTCACTGCTGCTTATTAAAGGCTGATCTCGGCCAGCAGTCGGGTCTGTGAAAAAGGATCAGGGCATCTCCGTTAATCCTGGAGAACATTTTGGGGGGGTCGGATTTCCCATTTCATTCCTGTCACTTCTCAGGGAGATGTGAGGTGTTCAAAGTCAGGCTTGGGCTGTGAAATCTCTGCTTTGTGTCAGGGACTGTGAGCAAGGTAAGGCAGGAGGAGGAATTTTGGTGTCAGGGAGGTATTTGCTGCCAGGTCACAGGGTGCCAGTGAGCACCGTGAGCGTCATGGTCATGGGATGGATTTGGGTTGGAAAGGACCTTAGAGACCATCCAGTTTCAACCCCATTTCCGTGGGTAGGGGCACCTTCCATTATCCCAGGCTGCTCCAAGCCCCAATGTCCAGCCTGGCCTTGGACCCTGCCAGGGATCCAGGGGCAGCCACAGCTTCTCTGGGAATTCCATTCCAGGGCCTCCCCACCTCGGTCTTGACCTCAGGCTCCTCTTGCTTTAATCTTTAGCCCCTTGCACTGTTCTCACCTTAGAGCCCAAACACCCCTCAGGTGCCACATGGTCCTTTTGGAAAAGGAAAACCAAAAAATAGGGGCATGAAGGGGGTGTATTCCTGTAGAGGAACTTCTCAAATAGAGAGATGGAGAATCAATGCTGGCATCAGCTTTGAGTTCTGTCACCGGCTTGGATTCTCCATCCTCACAACTCTCCCACTATTGCCAAGCTTCCCTCCCCTATTGATACAGGAAAGCACATTCCTTATTTTATAAAATATCCCACAAATACCCCAGTTCTACTGATTTTGCTGGGAAGCTGCTCCAGCCAGGACTGGTTGGGTTGTGTTGTTACAGTTCTCAGCAGAGACTCCCAGGTTTTCTGGGACTCGCTGGGACTTGCTTGGTTGCAAAGCAATCCTTGGTTTTCAAGGCACTTACTTGCAGCTTCTTTCCAGCTTTGAATCTGGATTACTGAAGCATTTGAGGGCTTTGTGGGGAATTTACAAAGACAACATGGAATTATCTTGTATTATGCAGATTAAAACAGAATAGGTGGAGAATATTTATGCCTTTGAACTGTAATACCGTGTTTTATATCAATTACTGGAGTTTTTTCCAGAAGGAGTAGGCTTTTGGAGGTACAGAGCCATGGAATTTGTGCTTTTGTCTAAGCACCATAGCAAAGCATTTATTTTAAATGGGTTTGTTGTGGTGTTCAGGATCAGGAATCCCAGTTTGGTGTGAGCAGGTCTGGTTCCTCATGATCTGCTGTGCCTTGAGGAATATCCAGTGCTGCACTGGTGGAACTGGGCTGCAGCAGCCTGGAAGAATGGAAGAAAGCTCCTCAGGATATTAAGTGGATGGTGCTGGAACTGCCTCCTGTAAAATTTTAATCCTCTGAAGCCAAAATCCTATTTTTGGGTGCTGGCTTTTCTTAGGACATTATTTATGCAGAGCTACTGCTTTGACTCCTTTAAGGAATGATTTTAGGTGGTTCCTGTGTTGGGTTTGGGGTTGTGGCCGGACATTCCTGTGTGCCTTTGGTATCCCAGGTTTAGATTCCTACACTTCCCTGCTGGTATTGCTAATGACAGTAATTAACCACCCTGGGAACTGGGGTTTGCAATTCCCTAGTGCTGAGCAGCACCTCAGAGTTAGGCTGTGAAATGAGGACTAAAACATCCATGGGAGTGCAGATCAGCTGGGTCAGGATTCAACCTGGGGGAAGTTGTTCAGTCAGTCCTGATTTTTTGGGATCTTGAGTCACCAGACTGGCCAAAACTGCAATACATTTCCTTTATACATTTTTGGGAAGAGATTTATACTATATATATATATTCAATATAGATTCATTTTATATATATATATACACAATATATTTAGACTCTGATCCTTGTGGGTCCCTTCCAACTGAGGATATTCTATGATTCCACCTTCTTTCTAGACTGATTAATTGCTGTGATGGCATTGTATATATATTCTTTTTTCTTTTGTTTCTTCTGGCCTTTTAGATAGTGTGGAGTCCTAGGATGCTCATGGTTGTTTATGTTTTCTGTTGAAATCTTGCTGATATTTGAATTTTTCATCACATTATTCTTTTCATATTGAAGTTTCCCCACATCCATGATTTTTGCTAGTCAAATTTCTTTGTTTTCACCAGCTTGCTTAGCAAGACCTTGATAAATACATTGCTGAAACATTCCTTTTCTTTCTCCCATTTGATGGAGTGTATAATCCTAATTAAAAAAACAGCCCAGCACAATTATCTGTGGGGACTGAGCTGCTTTCTTGCCTCTTCTGCAAATTTTATACCTTTCAAGCTGCTACTTCTCCAGGAAGTAATTCCACATCACAGGGGATGGCAAATTCCAACAGAGACCTCCAGGGTGAGTGTGGAGGGAGCTGCTGCTGCTCTTGTACCTGTTCAGGGGGTAAAGAAGTGTTTAATCTCTGGCCCTGTCATTCTGCTGCCTCTAATCTGTGTTTGAAATCCCTTAAAAATGCGACATCATTGTTTTTCAAGGAGCATAACAAATGCACCCCAGACAGCTGGATTAGCATTTGGGGTTTCTCCCTCGCAGCCAAGAGGTTTTTATCTTAATAATGTTGAAATGGAACTTTATAGTGGCGGAGGAGTGGGCAGGCTTAGAGAACTCTGCTGTCAAGGAGGGCTAAAGCTGTTTAGGTGAGCATGAATTAACGTTTCCCTCGTCTTGTAAAGGTCAGCCTTTAATTGAGATTCACCACGCTCAGCCCAAAGCCTGGGTTCCAGGGCCCTCTCTCCGAAAAGGAGGCACAAATTGGCAGCATAATCTCATCAGAGGCTGAGGTTAGGTGGTAATAAATCACTCAATTCACAGAGAACGAGGCTGCCACGGAGCACAAAACACGCCAGATGCTCCAAAGACTTCTGTGGCTTCGAGTTGGAATAACAGTTGGAGGATCTGTAGATGTCTTGGGTTTTTCCTAATAAGGAAGAACTGTTGGGGAGAAAGTAATTTTTACCTAATTAAAGGATTAAAATGTTACACATTTGATTTTACGTTGGTTGTTATCCATTTTGTACACATAGGAATCGGAGGTGTCGCTCTCCTGTGTTTCCATTTGTGTATCATAGATCAGCTATTACTGCCAAAAAAAAAGGCAACAGCTTTCATATATCCATTATTGCCTGCCTTTTGTGAGGAGATAAATGTGTGCTGAGGAGGTGATTCTCTTCTGCAGGATGAAGATGTAACTTTAATCAATGAAGGGATGTGATTTAGGGGTCTGAAGATACAAAAGCTGACGGTTTCTCAAGGGCTCTGTGGGCCAAGTGCATAAATTGCTGTTGGAGATTTTGTTTAATACATCATGGACAGCGTGAGAATATTTTCTTATCAGAAGACAGAAATATGGATGTTTTCCAGGTGAGGAGAGTTTCCTAGCATAAGGTTTTGCATCCAGTAATATTGTGAGGGGATGGGCAGGGAAAAGGGTGTTTTAATGGAGGCTGGAGATGAAGAAAGGGAATGCCTGTGAGAATAATGGAATCACGGAATGGTTTGGGTTGGAAGGGACCTTAAAATCATCCAGTCCTAACCCCTGCCATGGGCAGGGACACCTCCCACTGTGCCAGGCTGCTCCAAGCCCCAGTGTCCAAGCTGGCCTTGGACACTGCCAGGGATCCAGGGGCAGCCACAGCTTCTCTGGGCACCCTGTGCCAGGGCCTGCCCACCCTCACAGGGAAGACTTTTTTTTCCTGATAAAAGCACCAGAGCTTTGAATCCTCCTGTCCATGGGTTTTTAAATCTCTCACCTCCTGGATTTTTGTTGTTTTGTTGTTGTTTGAAGCTTGAATGTAATTGCCCATTCCAGAGTGGGTGGCTCCCTGTGATGGTTTGGGATGGCAGCCTCATAATTTAAATTCTGTTCAAAGGTCCATCCGCTGAAGTCATAGAAGGACTGGAAGTGCACATTGAATCCATCTTTAAAGGAGCCCTTTTTGGTGATTATTCCACTTTCACTGGCCTGAGAGGTGTGAACTGGGATGCATTAATGGGAAAATTTTGGAATGGACTCCCTAGCACTGGGAGAATGGAACCTTCCTCTCAAACTGTCCCTGAGTATCTCTCCAGCTGGATAATAACAGCGTGAGGAGCGGAGGCTCCGTGGGGTGATCCTTGTGGTCAGCTTCCTTTGGGACTTGGCCTGGGTGAATCCACATCCTTCTCCAAAGGCTGGGGGGTCCCAGGCATTAGAGATTATTTCTGAACCTTACAAATTTGGTGGTGGCTTTGCCCGTCCTTTTGCTGGTTTTTCGGATCCCCGAGTGATCAGGGCTGGCCGTCTGCTCCCAGAGGGATCTGGGTTGGCTGAAGCAGCAGGGAAGGTGCTTTGGAAGGGTTATTGTCTCCAAGTTAGCTGTCACCAGAAAATGTGATTTTGGGCAAAATGAGAGACATTTTGAGAGACATTTTTTGCCTCCGTTTCCTGGAGCATTTTGGAGTGTTAGGACTTCTCAGGAGTCCCAGGACTGTTGCCCTGACACGGCTTCTCTTCTGTGAATACTCCCCCTCTCCTCCTAAAATTATGAGGCCCCTTTTTCCTTATGACAATGAGTCCCTTTTCATCAGTAGGTTCAGAGTTCCAGCAAATGTCTGATGCTGTCAGACAGTCCTTGGGTTTTGTGTCTCCATTGGTGACTGGGATCACGTTAATTGGCTCATTTTGGGAGAGGAGTGCTCATGTGAAGCTTTCTCCCCAAGAATTCATTTGATTACACACCAGACAGAGACTGGTCAGCCTTTATAGTCATTAATGTGCCACATTTGTGTGTCGTTTCCTAAAGCAAAGAGGGCAGGGAGGGTGTTCCGTGTTCCAAGTGGTGCTTGCAGTTCCCCACATCCATGTGCCCACCAGGGCCTGCATTTAGATTAATGCTCTGGATATCGATTTCCCAAATTTTCCCGCTTCCCTTGCCAGTCTTTTGAGCCTTGCAGTCACCACAAAGGCGGAGAAGTTGTTGAAACCAGATTTTTCTTTGTGTTTTCTCCACATAAAAGTCATGCAGCTGCCTGCAGGAGGTTGTTCCAAGTGTGCTGGAGAAAGCCAGACTGATTCTTTTTCCTCGAAACGTTGGGTGCAGCAAATCCTCGCTGCAGATCTCATTAGTGTTTTCATATCTCATTGTAATTACTTAATAATATAATACCAAAGCCTTGCTGCTCACTAGCAGGTTTTTTACATAATATCAAAAAATCCTGTAAGTGATTGGGGGCCTCGAGTACATCTGTGCTCCTCTTTTGGGATTTTAATTGCACTGATCATGCGGTTGTGTTTGACTTAATTGTCATCAGGAGTTATTGGATGAGCTCCCTCTAAGCCCTGCATTCACTGCACCTCAATGGCATCGAGGAATGTGGGAACAAATGGAACAAATGGCACTTCCTTTGTTTGCTTAATGAATGTGGAAGTGATTTCAAATGGCCTCTTCCCTCACGTGGCCCTTTCAGAGTGGGGGGTGTGTTGATATGATGTGGGAAAGCTGTAATTCCAGTAATAAGTGTTTTATAGCACTCAGGGCTGTGCCCTCAGCAAGGGGAGAAGCCAATTTGGCCTGACCCCAGGGTGAGGAGGGATGTGCCCAGTGGGTGGTTGCACAGAAATCAGTGTTGGTACCTTTTTAGCTGCCGTGGAAATGTGAGGATATATCTGGAGTTGGCTTCAAGTTATTGGAACCGTAAGCAGCCAAAATTTAAAGAACTCTTAAGACCTGAAAGAGTTCAGGAGCCGTGATGGGAAATGGAATCACAGACTTGTTTAGGTTGGAAAAGCCCTCAGAGATCATCGAGTCCAAGTGTTCCCCCAGCACTGCCAGGGCCACCTGAAGGGGCTGGAGCATCTCCGTGCCCGGGAGAGGCTGAGGGAGCCGGGGCTGTTCGGCCCCGGGAGGGGACACGGCTGAGGGGGCCTCACCCCCGGTCCCGGTGTCCAAAGGGAGGCTGCCAAAGGCCGGAGCGGGCTCTGCTCCGGGGGTGGCACCAGAGGGACGGGCAGGGACCGATCCCAGGGAGCTCCCCCTGGGCACGGGGCAGAACTTCTGCCCTGGGCAGGGCCCGAGCCCTGAGCAGAGAGCAGAGAGGGGGGAGTGTCCTCGCTGGGGATATTCCAGAGCCACCGGGACACTTCCCTGTGCCCTGTGCTCTGGGATGGCCCCGCTGGAGCAGGGAGTGGGACCAGGGGATTCCCTGGGATCCCTTCCAACCTCACCCATCCTGGAATTACAGGCTGTATTGTCCATGCGTTGTTTCCATCTTTATTATTTTTCCATAAGAGTTAATTTGTAAGTGAAGCATTTCGATGCAGAAAACAAAAATAATTCAGCACCACCAACTTCTTACATTATTCCCCTCTCTGACTTAAACCAACCTTTAGATATTTCTAAATGCAACTTTCACATTAGAATGTGGATTACAATGAATTCCTTGCAACCTTTACTTCCTAATTAGTTCCCCTGGAAGAGGGAAATGTTTGGAACATCATTAGTGGTAATGGCTGGGGCGTGTGTGTAAAGAGGAGATGATGCTTTGCAAGATACATTTCCATGTAAATATCTGGCACTTAATTCACGTCTCTTATCCCTAATTGAGGAGTTTGGTGGGGCTTTGGGTATTTCATGGATCTGGGGGAAAAAAAAAAAGCCTCAACAGAAGCTTCTTTGATAAGTGAAGAAGCCAAATGTTTATTCAGAGGTGTGACAAGGAGCCCCTGTGAGCTCCTCTCACAAACACCTCAGGTCTCACTTGGAGTTTCAATGGACCAGCTTGGCATTATTCCATCAATCCCAAACTGGGCACTTCTCTCTGCTTTTCCATTGTCTCTGTCATTATATCCTGCCTTGCTGCTGGAATATTCTCCCAGAGCCTCTCTGGAATATGGACCAGAGTATTACAGAGAAAAGCCAGGGGTGGGTTTTATTCAAATATTTATAGCTCGTTATCCTTCTTGTTGTTTCAAGAACTCATTTCATTTATAGAAGTTTATGTAATTGATTTTACTGATTATTCCTTGATTTCTTTTAGCAGAGCCTGTGCTTTTTATCCAGAATTTTTGACCACTTCACACGTGTGTGTGTGAACTCTTCAGCTTCAGACCACGGGGCTTTGTGTTTGTGCTGGCACGTGGATTTTGGGGTGGGGGTACCCTGAGCCACTGGGCTGTGTGGAAATGCTCCTGTGCCACCTGTGCACCTCAGATCCACCTGAGCTCCTGCAGCTGAAAAGTGTTTGTGTCTCTAAAGGCTTTATTTTTATGGCCACTTTTGTAACTGGAGGATCCAATTTAGGAATTCAACAAAAAGTTGCCCGCTGGAGCTTGGCCTTTACCTTTGGATGACAAAAGATGCTTTTCCTGTTTCAGGTGCTTTAACTACAAAGCAGAAAGGGGAGAATAACTTTATTTTACCTTCTGTTGAGTGGTGATAAAGATCTGAAATACAGAGATAAGTCTGCTTGGGGCAGGAAAAATACAGCATCTCTTGTCAGCGAGTTTGAGGAGCAAATGCCCTATTCCCATTCCCAGTTAAAAGATGCTACAAAAAGGGAGATGAAGGAGTTCAGAATTGTGTCCTTCTGTGCCTCTGCTTTGACTCCTTTGGAAAACTGGAGTCCTTGCATACAAAACTTGGTGTTACAGTAAAAAATGATTTGTAGTAGTTTCAGCATCTGTCAGGAAGGACTGATTTTTGCTCACTCAAAGAATCACCATCAAAGGTACCAGCCAAAAATGATACAGTTTGAATTGATAAAAATGGGAATTGACATTTAGGGTTTACTCTTGTACTCCATGGATGAAAGACCCAAAGGGAAATCGAGTTAGAATTGATTTAGAATGCTTTACACAGAGACCAAAGATGCAAAAGGACAAGGGAGACCCCCCCACTGGACAAAAGTTTAAGGGAATTAACAGTGTGGATCTCGTTGGGATGGATTTAACACACTGCCAGCAAATTCCTGAGGGTTTGCTGTGGATGAGGGATCTCTGCCATGGGTAAGGATGGTCTCAGATAAGGAATTTCAAGCCTTGAGGGACATCTCAAGGGGAGGTTGAAGCATTTGGAGTGTGGTAGATGAAGCTTCAACCTCCATCCAAGGTGCCATTTCTGACACTTCCCCTTTTACTTACTGACTATTCACATTCTCCTCAGCCAGAAGTGATTAAAACCAAGTTAATTGGAATATTATGTTCTCCTGATTTAATAGTGCACTGTGAACCCTCTAATACAAGACCAAAGAAAATAGATTTTAGTTGAAAATTTCTTTCATTTCTTTTGCATTTTTTAATTCCATGCTATAACACCACAATCCCCATCACCTTAAAAAACATCTTAAATTGTAATTAGTGTAATTTATCCAGGGGACACTGGGTTTACCATCTTTTCATTACTAAAAATTAGTCCCAGGCTGCCTTTCTGGCCTGGTTTAGTAAATGAATCTGATCTCTCAGGGCTACACAAAATCAGCTTTAGGTGGGAACCACAATGATTGTGTTGGGGTTTTTTAAATGTTGGTTGTTAACTCTGTATTTAATAGATACAGAAAAATATAAAACCATGGAAAGGTTTGGGTTGGAAGGGACGTTAAAGATCATCAAGTTCCAACCCCTGGCACAAGCAGAGAACCCATAAAATCACATATAATTAAATCATAGAAGGAGAATAGGAATGAGTTTCCCTCTTTTCCCACTGGAATAAATGAAATCCACATCAATCCCAGCTGATTTCCTTTTTTTTTTTTACTGGTCTGGGAGGTTTTGTTGGAAATGTTCTGAGCAAAGCCCTGTTGGGTTGATGTGTTGGATGATGCATCTGCCAGTTCTTTCTCAGCTTGTAGAAAATCAGTTGTGTTAGGGTACAACCATAAATACCTTATTGCCAGGACAA
Organism: Aphelocoma coerulescens; assembly: GCF_041296385.1. NCBI lineage: Eukaryota > Metazoa > Chordata > Aves > Passeriformes > Corvidae > Aphelocoma > Aphelocoma coerulescens. Next base: position 2,758,932 of record NC_091014.1, on the reverse strand, counting down.
AAAATGCTTTGTTTTATCCTTTTTTTTCCAGTCTTTTTTTCCCCTTACTGGATGTAGGAACTTCCAAATTAGTCCAAGCCAAGCATAAACCATGCCTTGTGCACTGAGTCATTAAAACAAAGTAATGCCAGACAATTGAATTAAATGTGTAGAAAAAAAGATTTAAACCTCTTGCTCTCTGCTTTAATAGGAAGTTGATGCAAATGGCAGAGGATAAGCAAATTATAATACATTTGGATGAAAAAGTGGCAAGTTGGAGTGATAGGTTGGAATGTCTGTATGGGAAGTTAATGATGCAGTTGTGAAGCAGAATGAGGGGATGGATGTGGTGGATGTAATACCAGGGAAATTAGGCAGGTTAATTCCAACCCTTGCTGCAAGATTCCATTACTCTGCACTCTGAGAGCAGATTATTACAGTTATTTAATGTATTTAACCCACTTAATGCTTTCGGATCGTGCTTATTGCAGGAAACCAGAGGATGGAAGTGTTTTAACTTCACTTTTTTGCAGAGAAAGGGAATTTGTTTTTTAATTTGAAAATAGCCACGTATGGAGCACTCAATGTCCAGTTGCTGCTGCTCCTGTGGAGAGCAGAGCAGGGATTTAATCATAAATATTTACCTGGAGAAAAGGGCTCTGCTTGGCTTCCAAGCTGTTTTCTGATGTGGTCTTGTTTATTTTATTTGTTGCTAATGATGCCTTTTCCTGGTCTTAAAATCAAGAGTCACACACGGTTAGAAAGGGAAAAGGGATTTTACCTTGGGATTTATTTTAAGGATCCTTAGGTGCACACATCCAGGTCATGTGCATCGAGATGCACCCCGCCGAGTCTCTCTGTGTCTCTCTCTCTTTCTGACCCCCTCCCCAACATTGGGTATATCATTATAGGTGTTACTAATTAGCAGATCTATCAAAGATTCCCCAATGAGAGGCTCAAGTGAGCCCCCCTCCCCAAGGAGCCTTCCCCTGGATGGTTCTATCTTGGTTTACAGAATGTGTTCTGGAGAGGACCTTGGGCTCTGGGGCACACTGATCCCTGGCTACGAAGCTTCTAAAATGTTGAGTCTCTCAGCTTGACAAACAAGTCCAAGAATGGAGGCAAAAAGCACTAGGAATACAGAAGTTGTAAAAAGGTATAACAGGGGTATAAAGGAAAAGGCAAAAATCTTCATGGCATCACTAAGCTCCCTCCTTTTCCCCGTTCCCCTCATTCCCTCCCTTTCTGCCAAAGATTTTTCAGCCTGGAGAAGAGAAAATTCCAGGGAGAGCTGAGAGCCCCTTGCAGGGCCTAAAGGGGCTCCAGGAGAGCTGCAGAGGGACTGGGGCCAAGGGCTGGAGGGACAGGACACAGGGAATGGCTTCCCAGTGCCAGAGGGCAGGGCTGGATGGGAGATTGGGAATTGGGAATTGCTGGCTGGGAGGGTGGGCAGGCCCTGGCACAAAATGCAGCTCTCCTTTAGGAGTTATTCCAGGACAGAGATATTTCCTGTCACCTTTTTTTCCCCTCCTTCCTTTTTTGATCAGCCAGTCCCTGGGTGAGAACTTCTTTCCCAGCCTTTGAAGCTCCTTGCTTGGAGAAAGTGAACGAATCCTGAAAGTTTGGATGCATACTTGGAGGTTTTGTTTCTCCACTGAAAGTGGAATTTGGCTTTCAAAGTCCCTTAACTGACCTATTTTGCTTTAAAATGTTTCCATTTCTCCTCAGTGTCTCAGAAATATCCCAAACCAGCTCTTTAGCCTGGGATGTTTGTGTTCAGGTTGGGCTGAGCCCTCAAAATTGGGGGAAAGTAACTTTATTCCAGTTGGGGTGCTTGATCTTTTAAGGAAACATGGACAGTTTCTGAATTTCCCTGAGTGAATGTGTTGAGTGGTCAAGTCTTTCATGCAACTTCCAGCACCTTCATATCCTGGAGGTCTCACAATTTTTTGAGGACCCAAAGGGAATTTGGATTGAAAGAATTTGGAGACTGGGGAGCCTCAGTAAACAGAATTGCATCAGCCTCACTTTCTGCATAAACTAGCTCAAAATCCAGGGTAATGTTACAGCTTTTTTATTTAATTCACAGGTTTTATATAAAACACACAAATATGCTTTTAGTAAGTTTCCACAAGGGAGAAGTGGAGACAGCAAAGAAATAGGTTGTTTTGGGGCAAGAAATTGGTATTTTAGGGAAAGAAATAGGTATTTTGGGGCATGAAATAGGTACTTTAGGGCAAGAAATGGGTATTTTAGAGCAGAGGAGGAGAAGAGAAGACTGCTGGGTTGGTAGGTCATGGAGCACAAGCCTTTCGTACCTGTGGGATCTGTTCTGCTCTTCCCTAAAAGTGCCCTTAGGCAGAACCAGATTTCTTCCCACAATATGGGTTTCACATTAAATTGAGTGGATATTGCTGTTAGGGATTATTCAGGAAAACACATCAGGAAATTATCTGTATTCACACCAAACTGAGTCAGAAGGCAGAGATGGTTTAGATGGCAGCAACTCAGGCACCTGCCTCAGTCTGGAATGATTTTGGTTGTGCCCTGAACCATCTCCCAGGAGCACCTGAACTATTTAGGAATAACTGAATCCATGGAGATAGATTAGGAACCTGCAGGTGTTGTGTGCTGCCAGTAGATACCCCTGAACTGACACTTGGATTCACTACTTGACTGTGATCTTGGCTTTTCCCCACACCACAAATAGATGGTGTTTGGGTCTTTTAGGGTTTCTAACAGAGCTGGCCCATGAGATGGTTGGTGCTGGGTTTTTACAGAGAAATCCTTTGGTTTTTGAGCACAGCCGCTGCTGTTGGGTGAACATTTTCACAGATCAAATCAGCTGGGCAGAATTATTTCCCCGGTGAGACCAAGGCACCTCCATGCTTTCAGCTCTGCTCAGAAATTTCAGGGTGTTGGAGAGGGGGAAAAAAAATAATAAATCTGTTCTTTGACAGGACTAGCAAATGTTCCTGGTTTCTGAGAAGCAAGAGCTGCATGTATTTACTTGGACTTTTTCTATTTGATGCCGCTTCTGACATTCTGGACATTTATGGATGCATTTGTTTTGTCTGGCTTTCTAAGGAGGAAGCCATCTGGTACTGTCAGTGTTATTGGATCACCCTTCCAGAAAGAAAAGGAGACTTTTGCTTTTCATCTTCCCTGTGAAATAGCTCATTAATTAAAAATATACTTATTGAGAGACATAATACATTAAAAAAAAAAATATATATATATATAGGGAAATGTAATGCACTAGACCGTGCACTGATCTTGGATTGTGTAGGGGAGAGCACAAGCCAAGGAGAGAAGTTCAGACCTCACTTGGCAGCAAAATCAGCCCATGAAGTCCTGTCAAACACTGCACACAAACAGTGCTGGGGACAGAGGGAAGGAAGGCCAGGCAAAGCTTTCCCTCAATTCTCTACACTTTGTGTTGGAGTTGAGCATCATTTCCAACCAAAGAGCAAAACCCCAAACCTCTTCATCTTGTGTTTCTCAGACTTTCCTGGTGGGTTGTTCTCAGCCAATTGCCTCAACAGTTTCTCCTCCAGCTGATAAATGAGGGCTGCATTGTTTTTATTACCCTCAATATGTTGTCTGCTGTGCTGTTAATGCTCAGTGGCAGGAGAAATTCCTGCTCAAGCTCATGCAGGGAATCACTGAAGTATCCAAGAGACCCCAGAAGCAGATGTGAGGGATCTGATTTTCTCTGCTTGTTAACTTAAATACAGAAGATAAAAATGATGATCTTTTTTGCTTCAGAAATTCTTGAGGATAAGGCCATGGATTCATCCTGCCAGCTGGCAGAGTCTCCTTAACGGAATTGTGAGCCAGGCTGCTCCAGCATCTCTCACCTTCCTCCTCCAGGGCCACGTGCAGGGCAACGAGGTGTGAAAACTGGGAAAACTCCTCTTGTCCTCATCTGGGAACAGGACACTCCTTCGGACAGGAGATGTTTTATACCTCTCTCCCAGGATTTACATAAGCAATGGACACGTTTTGGGGCAAGTCCTGCCATGTTTTTCTCTATCCCTTGTGTTCTTGCCCCTCTGGGATGCATCTTGTGCTGGTAACCTGAGGAGGCGGTGGCGCTGACCCCACACGTGCTGGCAAGGCTTTACCTGCCACTGGAACTTCTCTGTCAGCCCCAACCTTCCCATGAGGGTTCTTTTTGCTGCCATCTTTTTTCCCTATATCTCCCAGGCTGGCCGATCGGCTGGGAAGTGCCGTCCTGAGGGAGAGAGCTGACGCCATTTCCCCGTTGTCCTTCAGGCCCCGCGGTTGCCAGGGAACGCCGCCATCTTGGGGAGGGGCCCTGCCGCCATTTCCCCTTTGTCTCCCGCCATCTTGGGAAGGGCGTTGCCACCATTTTGGGGTGTGTTTGTTCCTGTGGGGTTCCCAAGTTTTAGTGATTTTGTATCTCATGATTATTTACTGTTCTACTTTTTGTCTGTTGCCATTTCACTTGTTGGTAAACTGTTGTTTTTTCACTTATATCAACTCATATTCATTTCTTATTGGTGGAAGGGGATTGGTTGAAACTAAGGGAAGGTAACTCATTTTAGAGTGTCCACCTCTTTAAATTGTCTTAAACCAAGACAAGGGGCTCCAAAAAAACTGGAGAGGAACTTGGGGCAAGGGATGGAAGGGCAGGACAAGGGGGAATGGCTTCCCACTGCTAGAGGGCAGGGATGGATGGGATCTTGGGGAGGAATTGCTGGCTGGGAGGGTGGGCAGGCCCTGGCACAGGGTGCCCAGAGCAGCTGTGGCTGCCCCTGGATCCCTGGAAGTGTCCAAGGCCAGGTTGGATGGGGCTTGGAGCACCTTGGGATAGTGGAAGGTGTCCCTGGCCGTGGCAGGGATGGCACTGGATGAGCTTTAAGGTCCCTTCCAACCCAAACCATCCTGAGATTCCAGGAATCCCATCACCAACCTCTAGGAAGCGTTTCCCTTTTTGTGCAGTGTTTTATGATTTTTTTGGTAACACAGATGACAGAGGAGAGGGAAGGCTTTTGACTCCAGTTATGGAAAAACAAACCAAGTGAAGTTCTTTGCCCTTTTAGACCTGACTAATGGGTAGAATTTAAATTTCAGGTTTGTATCGTGCACTCAATACCTGAGTGTATATATTCGAAAAAAGGAACCTACTCAGTTGGTAAACAATGTTCAGGAGGAAAAAAAAGCTGCTCCATTGATTTGTTCTGTGTTTGTATCTTTTCATTGTGTACTCCTGTGTTCTGGGACTGCTGGAGAAGATCTCAAATGCAGGGAGCACAAGTCTAATTATTTTGTTCACTAGAGGCAATAATTGGCTTCTTCAGAAGTAATGAGATAATTCAGATGTAAATTCGTTTTGGAGAGGGGGAATTTTAATAATGGATAATCTAGGAAATTACATCATGAATGAAAGAATATTTTGTTTATAAAAGGAACAAGTAATGTAACTACAGAAGGTTGGGGCCATCTCAACTCATTTGCAGCTGGAAGGAAAATCTGGGCGATTGCTGTTGACTCCTGTGTAAGTGCTGGGTGCTCTGAGCTGGTGCAGTGGGGTTTTAACAAGGCTCTTACCCTGTGAGTATTTCCAGCGTTCAGGAACTTCCCTGTGGAGAGAGTTTAAGAGATGAACTTTATGGTGAAAGCACATGAGGGGCCATTGTAAGTGTAAGCCTTATGGAAATGTTCTGGTGAACAGAATCCAGACTTGAGCAGTCGTGTCTTGATATTTTTCCTTAAATTTTTCCTTACCATTCCTCAGAACATCCTTCAGGCAGTTTTGCTGAGCCAGTGTGTGTTTCCCTGTAGAAGCAGGGTTTGCTGTTCCAGCTCTGATTTTGAAGGGCTGGGCTTGGCTTATTTAATGTCACAGTTTTATTTTCTTGATTCTCAAGCAGAACTGCTCTGTGCTGATTCCACATCCAGTGCTGGCTTCCTTTGAAGCTCCTGAGGAGTCTCCATGCCTTGGACTTTCAGCCTTGGCATAGTGAGCTTTGCTCTAGTGGAAGGTGTGGAACAAGATGATTTTTAGGGTCCTTTCCAACCCAAACCGTCCTGGGATTCTGTGAATCTGCTAAAGCAAAGTGTTGGTGCTCCGTGGTGTCCCCAGAAGCTGTAAATGTGAGGGTGAGGTAGGTGGAACCCTTCTATCCTCCACATTAATGTTGTAACTCCGACTTTTGTCTGTTAATTCAGGGAATTGAGCAGTGGGGGAAGCTTTGAGGTGCTGAACGTCACGGAAGGATCCTGGGATTTAATCAGGGAACGTTTGTTGGCTTTTTTAGCATCCCTCTGCTCCCTTCCCCTCACCTTGTCCTTTGTTTCACCCTCTCCCTCTGCTCTGGAAGCATCTGAGCTGAGCTATGTGTCAAGCCCTTCTGGTTGGTCCTGTGCTGAAGAGCTGTGGCTAATTTTAATCAAGCCTGAACTGTCATTCCGGTTCATCAATGTCACATTAGCATCATTTCTCTTCATCAATGTCACATTAACAGTAAATCCCAACTCCCTGATTATTAAAGTGGATGGAAATCACAGCTCTCTGTGTGGCCAAATAGCTGCTCATCAGCAGGGTGCTTGATGGGCCCTGATCGTTTCATTCGGGCCTTAATCAAGGACTCTCTGTTCTGCTGGGTTTATCCTCGTGCTGGGGAGTCACATTAACACCTGCACGTGCTCCCTATTTCTGTTCTGCTCACATCTGGAGCACAAACCTGGATTTCAGCTGAAGCCGTGCTGGAATTAACAGCTTCAGCCCTCGGTGGTGATGAGACAAAGTGGGTAAGAATTGGTGTTTTAAGACTGGGAAGATTGGGAAGGTGGGGAATCGTTAAGGAGGGAGGATGAACAAATATGTTCAGTGCAGAGGACCACATGTCAGAGCACTGCCTGGTTATCCCTGGGATAAATCTCCACTGCTTCATTAACCTGGATTTTGTTTGATTATTGCCTCTATTCCTTTCCTTTTCCCTGTGCTCTTTCCCTGCATCTCTGCCTTGCCCCATTCCCACAAGTTTGTTCCAGTTTGGACCCAAACTGATCTGGTTACAGGTACAGACTGTAGGTTGTGCCTGAATTTATTCAGGGTGATCCACACTTGGCTCTGAAGGCCCAAGGTAAAGCTTTGGGGTTTTAATCCACCCTAACCTTTGTTACTTTCTGTGGGCTCTGTTTGTCTTTTTGCTTTGTCTGTGGACAGACAAAAACTTCCACATTTCAGCAGAACGGGTGTTTCGACAGGAATGATCACGGGATGTGATTTTGGAAGCACAGATGATGCTCAGGTTGGAACTAGATGGTCTTTAAGGTCCCTTCCAATCCAAACAATTCCATGGTTCCATGAGAAGTGCAAAGCATCGCCACAAAATCTTGTGGCTGCTGTTATTCCTCAAATCATTCCGTGCTCTGTTGAATTCCCTTGAGGCTCTTGCTTACCTGTGACCCCTTATTAAAGAATAACTTGCTTTTCCCCAAAATTGGCACAAAAGGTCCCAGTCCAGTGCAAGGAGCCTTTTGGTAATTCATGAGGAATTAGCTGAAATTTCAAGTTAACCAGCAGTGGTGCCCAGTAGCGTAACAGGAGCTGGTTGGGCACCAAATTAAATTCCTATGATCCCTTAAGTTTCTCCATGCTTAGAACAGTATATTTATGAAAGAATTCCATACCATCATGATAAATATTCCAGATATCCATGGATGTGTGG